>NW_024044237.1:19867885-20440096 GCF_014851395.1 Micropterus salmoides
TCCAGATAATCTCATGTATAGTTATGTTCAGAGATAGTGGACTATTGTGTGGCGTCTGATACATGGTAAAATGGGAGAATAAAGGTTTAGGTTTATTTAGTACATCGGAGAAGGCTTCACGCATCATTGTATGTAGAGCTCGTTATCTGAAACGCTGTATGAAGCCAGTGGCTTTCAAAGCGTCGTCTTATAGTATTTCTGGTATAAAACTGCTGAATTATTAATGAACTGAGCAACTGCCCGGGGTTTACCAGACTGAAGTAGTCAACTCTGATAACAAGCTACTACTTAAAATCGATTTTGACCGCTGCTAATTCAACAAATGTTGCTTTGATAGGTGTAGCGCGAATTTTAACGTTTCCTCGCCTTTGGGTATGTGCGATTTTCTTCCAATCACATCCCGTTTGGGGCCTGTGACGAGCTACACATTTTTCTGTGATCGATTGGGTGTGACTTCGCAGAGATGTGAAACTCCCATTGATTGATCTCCACTACACTCCCCGCTGACCAGAGAAAACAGTCGACAGCAATTGCAAGAGGGGATTTAAATTGCACAAATAGTGTCCACCTCACTTGACGAATAAGGTAGCTATTTGTTTTGTCATGCTGTCTGAGGTAACCCGCTATTAGCACTGTTTAATGACTAGTCTAACCTGGGTACAGGGCGACGTTAGCTAGCTTGTAATGTCGGCACTGTTGGACTTGTTTTCCACTCTAGACTCCGCTTCCTGTTAGCCTTGGGCTAGCTGGAAAACCTACATTATGCTAATGGCCGAGTAGGTATAGTCAGCCAACGCAAAGGGGGTTAACTTTTCTACTTACAGTGGGCTGCTCGTTGCAATTTAGTTGTAATTTATTCACGAACCTATGTTAATAACTTTGTTTCAGCGCTAGCTATCAGGGCAGCTGGTTTCCTTTAGTTTGCTAACGCTCGACAGCTAGCCATCTTGCTTGTGTTGAAGGATTTTACGTTAACGCAAGTATTTAACTTGACAAGCGTTTTGCAAAGAGCAAGCGATATTAACTTAAATTAACAGTCGCGGTTGCTTACTAATAATGGGCTCACTTGTATAGTACCCAAGTGCGCGAGAGTAACGTTGAATGCCTTTAAATAGACTTTATTTTACTGTGGGAGAGCTTTACTGTTCCACTGTGAAAGGACAATAGAGAACCTGAGACTTGCTCAGCTGTTGTTCTGGCAACGACAAAAAACACTGATAACTAACTTAGAGTTTGCCGTGTTTTGATTATTGTTTTGTAGTACCACATGCTGATATAACGACAATATTTTTTTTAATTCGTATATCATAAGTGGTTAAAAAAAAATAAAAAAGCGGTTTCCGTTAAGTTGACCCGTACAGACAGCTAGGTGGAGAGTGGATGGAGCCGATGCAGATGGTGCATGTACGACATATGGGGGCTGTGCTTTCCTGAACCCGCTGCTTCCAGGTATCTCCTCTCATTATACCGACACAACAGCTGTAAATGCATCAGAAAACACTCGCAGCAGCCGGTCGTCATCAAAGGTAACTAGGTGGATAGAGAGAAGCGGAGAAGCCGTTTGAAGAGGGAGGCTCCTGCCCATTTCTGGACGTCCATCTCTCCAGCCTACTCCTCATCACGTCTATCCACCACCGCCCTCCTCCTCCTCCTCCTCCTCCCCAGCCATGGACCCCCCGAGGACTCGGTCGCGCTCTCGATCTGGTTTCTATCATTTCGGCATGAACGGCAACGTTGGAAGCAACGGCGGCGGTAACGCTGTTGGTAACGGGAGCATGATGAACGCCAGCGGAGGAGGGGTGAGCTACCCGCAGCAGAGCAACCCCGGCTGGGCTCCGCACCATGGTGGTCGGAGCTACCAGGAGAGCCAGCAGCAGCAGCACACCCAGGGGAGCTACCTGTCTGCAGGGGCGCAGCGCCACTCTTCGCACGGATCTCATAGACACCCCGGGGCCGGTAAGCAGGCTTCAGTAAACAGGGCCTGCAGCCCGGCTAGATGCATCATTACACACACTCACACAGCATGCACCCCCTGAGGGATGCAGGCAGACCACTAGCAGCTTAACAGGCTTTGAGATATTTAACTAAAAGGCTTTCATGGCCAGCTGTTGCTTTAAAGACAAGCTAAATGTCATAATAGGTTTTGTGGTGGTGGCTCTGCTTTAGAAGGTTTGAATTGCATTTACTCAGGTAAATAGGGCCAGCCAGGTTTCTGAACTCTGGCTTATATGTCATTGCCTGGCTTTATACTTGCAGTGCAAATTACAAGTAGGAATTTACTACTGCAGAATTTTCCTTTGGATAGTCCAGAAATGGTGGTGCTGAAGGCCTGTGTGTCTGTGTCCTGTGTGAGGAAGTTAGTTAAGTAATGAATTAACTTAAATTGGAATTAGTTATATCTAGAGCAATGTTGAATGATAATCAGAATCAGCTTTATTCCCAGGTATGTGTACACATACCAGGAATTTGACTCAGGGTTATACATTGTTCATGTGCTTACTTATACAATAATGTGGACATTGAATAAAATAAATGCTCATTGATCAGGGGAAAATTTGTGCATTCAAACTGTAACATTGACAGTTAAAGAGCAGTTTTCATTTATCATCAGATCTGAGACAGATGCATTTCCCTAGTGGTTAAGACCACCTACATACTCTTCATCAGTCTTTACAAGAACTACGTATAAGAGGAATCTGATTGAAAGAGTAGTTTGGAGCCTTGAAACAAGCCTGAAATTGTTTGAAATGAAGTCTTTCTTGATAGCGATTTTATCTTTTTGCTTGATATTGCTCACTGCTTTGAGACAGGCTGCCGTAATTCTTTGTAGATCACAATCGGCCCGTTGATCCATAAGCTGTAATGCTATACAACTTACATTCTAGCCTGTGCACTGTATGGTCCCAAAATAGGCAAACAGATATCTCATCTACTAGTTAAGGGTAGAGTAGAAATTGATTAGGTGCTGCACTTGCAAAGCACTGTTCAAACATAAAGAAACGGAGGAATAGAGGTGTTGGTTTCTTCGCTTTTTCAAGTAAAATATTTTATTTATTGCTCAGTATTAATCAAACATTTGTTTAACTGGCTTTTCATGCCCACAACATCAACAATCCTTTATCCAATCCAAACTCACAAAGAAGACAATGGAAAACTCCCCAAAACATTTAAGGAAAAAGACTAAGAAACAAATGAAACTGTCAGAGAGGAAATTCAAAGTGAGACTGTACCCCAGCCACATTTAATTATTTTCAACATTGACACCAGTCTGTTTAGTGTTTAGCAGGCTTAGATTTCTGACCATTGCAAAGTGACTGAAGAAATCCTCTGTAATACCAGATTGGATTCCCTCAAAGGCAAAAAAAGTGCAGTGAATGAGTGAAAGCAGGCTTTTAATGGGCCTCTGTCGTAATAGCAGCACTGTTGCCAAACACCCAAAATAACCCACACAGACAAAAACACATGCTTCCCAAATTGAGTCTCTACAGAGGGGTTTGTGGGAATACTGCATCTCCCAGCTGTGTGATCTGTCTCCTCCTTCTTAACGGCTGCACATGCCCCTTTCTAGATGGCTGGGGTCTTTGTGTTTTTGTTTGTGTATGTGCGTAAGAGTGTGTATTACAGATGTCCTGTTTCTGCCTGCGCTTGTTTGTTTTTGTACATGTCGCTGAATTACGCCTCTTGGCATCATTTAATGCAGAATGTGTCAGGGTTGGATTTGTGGGTGTTAAAAAATGTGTCCACCTGGCTTACCTCCCTGTTTTGTTTTTTTTTGTTTGTTTCTTTTTAGCCTCTTTCACTTTTTAGCTTTAAAAGTGAGCGTTGCATCCCACAATATGCAAGCAATGCAAGTAGTTTTTATAGATCTTCATTAATACTGCTATCACTTGACATCTCTCCGGTTTGCGTTGGTAAAATAGATTGTTTCTCTATTTCTGGCTTGTCAATTCTAAATAATGGTTCGTGTCTTTGTATCTCGGTTAAACAACAGAAGCAAATTGCTACTTGATGACAGCTGATACTGTTAAGTTAACTTTCATGCCTGCCTGACTCGATTGTTTGTTGTGAAAGAAATGTTCTTAGTCTGCCCCTGCAGCCACACTCGGAGGAAACAAGGTCGTGTCTGCAGAACCCGTCCAGCCTGGTTCACCGTCCCCTCTCCTATGGCCCCTGGGGTGAATCAGCATTAACAGACCTAGTTCTTCCCAAAGCACATGGGGCCCCTCTGGGGTCTAAGGAAAAAAGTGATGGTAGATGAATAAAGATGTAAGCCAGTGTGTTGGTGCTCCTGTCAGCTAGTCAGTCAACAGACTGTCCCTCTGTTCTCTGCAGCCACTGGCAGGGCGTCTTTGAGCTGTCGCTATCGGCAGACTTCACATGGCTCTGGAGTGGCGTCGCAAAGACAAGAAAGAGGTGGGGGGGTTGCTTTCAGATGTGTTGTTTCTGTGGAGACGGACAGGGCTGTTCGGATGAGGGAGGAATAGAGGAAGAAACATAAAGAAATGGGGGGGGGGGGTCCCAATCTCTCCCCCACCCCCCTCTCTTTTTGGTGATTAAAGGTTTTTGGGGGACTGCTTAGAGGAAACTCTTGTCAGCTGAGTTCAAGGACATCCTTCGTAAGCCGCTGAAATGTCTGTGTGCACATGCTGCATCCAGATTGCACATGTGGACTGTCAGATAAACAGCTGGGAGAGCATTGTGTTCTTCTGAGATTACGTTTATGGTATTACCGCTGTATTCTGTGATGTGATTTTTTTTTTTCTTCTTCTTTCTTTCTTTCTTTTGGACATGTTAATCTAATACATAAAAAGTGAGTCTTTTTTGTGTCTTTCTTTTTGTGATGGTCTGTGGATCTTTCAAGAGAGATTTCTATCGCTTGTTCACCGAGGAGATTAAAAAAAAAGTCTAAGAAACGTACTGAGCTGTTGTCGCAGAGCTAATAATGGTTCACTGCCTTGCTCAGGGACCCGTCAGCATAGCAGATGCTCGACAACACACAGACTGTTCACTTTCTATAGGGCTTACTCTTCAGTGTCACTCCAGTTTATGGTATAGAACTCAACAATTATGAACATTATTGATTTCCTGTTTTTTTTGGTGGATAAATCAACTAATAAAATGTCAGAAAATGGGCAAAAATCCTGTTCATGATTTTGCAAAACCCAAATTAATGTCCTCAAATTTTTCCCCAGTACAAAACCAATATTAAATTTACAATGATATAAAACATTTCAGAAGCTGGAACCAGGAAATGGTTGGCAATTTTGCTTGATAAATGACTTCAGTTAACTTATTAATCGATTAATCATTTCACCTTGATAGTACGCTATGGTGACTTGGAGGAAAGTGACAGTGAGCTGACGACTGGAGACAAAAGTCATTATCTGCATTCAAACAATGTCACACGTTCAAAACCACCAAAACACTCTGGTGTAAATCATGTGTAACAAACACGTTTGATAAGTGGATGTCTGTGTGTCTGTTTCTGTGAGTGTGCATGAGCTTTTCTTGGTAGATCAGGGAGAGTCCAGTGTGACATTTTCCAAAGATGGCTTCCTCTCTGTCGTCTGCTTGTTTAAAGCAGGAAATTCAGAAGCCTGACAGGCCCTCGCTGAGAAACTCTTGTTTGTGAAGCAAATTGTTGGATGCACTTTTTTTGTAGTCACTGTTGGGTTTTGTAATTTTAAACCTGTTCAAGCAAATCAGCCAGGCTTCATCAAGATAACAGCTTTTTTTTGGCATCCATTGGAGTCTTAGAATGGAAAATAAAATCAGAGGCAACCAGCTGCCTGTGTGTTGTTGCTGCTGTTGTATTTCTGTTGGCTTAGCAGGCGTATGTCCATGTGTCTTGTGATGTTGATGTTTTTCTCAGCCCTATCTCATCTGATTATGTTTTATTTCTCTTCCGTGGCCTACAGGAGGAGTGCTACATTTTCATCCAGATAACGTGTGCAGCGAGGATCGGGAGAAAGTAAGTATGAAACATGACCACTGCCTGTTGCTTCTGCTTTGCTCCTGGTTCGAATAGAATTTGTATGTCATTGTTTTCTTTTATTATTCATTCTTCCCTTTTGTCTGTCCTCCTTTTTGTTTTTCCCTTACAAATCCCCCTGGTTCCCCCTCCTCCTTTTACCTCTGTGTTCAGATGGAAGACAGCCCGAGCCCGAAAAGGCAGCGCCTTTCCCAGCAGTCCATGTTGGATCTAAGCTCCGCCCCTCCCTCTACTCCTTCCTCTCCCATTCGCCCCTGGGAGCTGCCTCCCAGTCGCAGACCACACCCCATTTACATGCCAGAGAGATGCCACACGCCTCTCCGCAACAGGCGCAGGTAAGTATGTGTTTGTGTGACACAAATATATATTATTATATTCATTATTCATCCTTTCATTATTCTGGTAATTGTTCAGCCTCCAAAATGTCAAAAATGGTGACAAATTTCTTTCTTGAATTAGCCTATTCTGTTTGACTGACATTCATAAATTGTAAGTGTTAAAGTAACAATGATAGACAACAAACCTTTTCTTTTACATGATATATTACCATAAGAATGAATCAGTCCATCAGAATTTGTGATTATGTTTTTTGATGGCTGGTGCTGACAATTTGGCACCAACATCATTTGAAACAGAGCTGAAATGATTAGTCGTAGAATAGTTGCACTTACCAAATTATTCTGCAATTATTTTAATAATTGTAATTTTTCCTGCAAAAACGCCAGATGCACTACGGTGCACGACTCTCAAATTTGAGGATTGGCTGCTTTGTTCTTGTTTTGTTATTGTAAATTAAACATCTTTTAGTTTTGATTGGTTGATGTTGGAAGACCTCACCTTGGGCTACAGTGACATTCTTTTTAAAATTTATTTAGTTTTACTATTTTCTGCTATTTTATAGCACAAATAATTAACTTTTCAAGCAAGAAATAATTGCTTGATTAATTGATACCAGAAATAACCATTAGTTTAATATGTTTTGATTCATGATCTTAATCTAGATAAGTTAATACACACAAAATGCTTGAATGTATATCAAAGCATCAATACAATAATAGGATCTCAATAACTTCAGTCTGGACCTGGCTGTTTTGATGCACCTGTTTGTGGGGAAAGCTTTCACGGCTTTGACTCCAGACAATTATCCTCTCTCTCTAGCCTGCTGTTGTTTTTTTCTTAGTGCACACGTAGTTTACTTGGCTGAAGATTTATGGATAAAAAGCATGTCTTATTCCTCTGTATGGCTTTCTGTCAGTATTATGTATTAAAGTATCAGTCATGTTTTCACATCAAACTCAGTTTGGGGGTGAAAATATCTATGTTCATTTGGATCAATTTAAAGTGAGTCCAACAGTGTTTATAGTAGTGCAAAACTAAATTGGTACTGTTTTAACTAACTTGCTGAAGGGGACATCTCTAGTCCTGTATTTATAATTATGCAAACGACAATGTAGCTCTTTTCGCCTCTTCTTTAATTTTCTCCTGTCTGTCACCGCAGCCCTCCAATGAGACGCCAGCGTGGTCGAAGAGACCGACTGACCCGCCACCACCACCACGCCCACAACAACCACCACCACTACAACAGCAACAACAACAACCACCACCATCACCACCCCAACGCCCACCATCACCACCACCACCACCTGCACTCTCACCACGGCCTTTCGCCAGGCCACCAGGATGAGAACTACCGTCACCCGGCTCCCCCTCAGGGCTACCCACCCTATAGCCAGCAACCTCCCCGAGGGCTGGGGCCCGGTCCTGAAGAGCGCCCAGGTCACCATCCCCCAAACCCCTCCCCGAGACCCCTACACCAGTCACCAAACCTGTCTCCCAGGCTGCTGCACCCTGCGGCCCATCCACAGCACCCACACCCCCACCCATCCCAGCAGCATAGCAGTTTGGTGCTGGATCTCCATGAGCAGGTGACTTCCTGAGATGATGTGCCTTGTTGGAGGGTGTATTGGGGGAAAATACAGTTAAGAAAGGAGTGAAATTATTCCAGTACCCCCTTTTGTATGCTTGTCACCTTCTCATACTGTGCAAGAAAACACAACTCTGTGACACTTTTTCAAACAATGTGTAGACAAGATGTCGACAGAGTATGACTAATGTGATGTTATTTTAATGAATAACTGTGGTTTGTTTGATCTTGAAAGCAGTAATCACATTTCCTGTAATTTACCAAGGAAAAGTGATCAACACCATGTAGGTGAAATATTCAGTTGGGTAATGTGGGCTTGTCTATTAGCATGTCTGGCTTGAGTGCCTTTTTTTTCTCCATTTTCTTTTAATTGGCTGGGGTGGAGGAAAGTGTATTGTCAAATGGAAACTTTACCCTTGAGAAACCGCTATCATCAATCTTTTCAGAAACTTTTTTTATTTTATAAAGCATTATGTGCAATATTTAACACATTTTTTATGGCGGTGTTACAGTATGTGCGTTTTAACTAATCTAAGACATTAACGCTACTAATCGGATTTGATGGGAACAGTTGACGTCAGTAGATAAATTGGTCACAGAAGTCATTTTCCTTCGCAGGTGAAAGAGTGAGTTGTGGTGTTTTGACTTCAGTCAATTAAATTCCAAGTTCACATCTGAATTCATATCCAAAAATTAGTGACAACATAGAAAGGCATTACTACTTTCTTCAAAATACAACTGAAACTGCAAGACATCCTCCTGTGAGCATCATTAAATCACAAATAGGTCTGTTAATCACAAAGTGGAATTTTATCATCTCTGAACACACCTGTATTTGAGAAATCAGTCCCAAACAAATCCCAGTCTGTGTTTGTGAAGTTGCGGACCATTTCTCTGTTGATCTCCATTTTTAGGGTTCAGTTCCAGTATCGTATCCTGTGTCTCCTCCGGGCGCGCCACCAGGCCTGCCGCCTCGCTCTGCCCCTCAGCAGATCCCAGCATGCTCTGTAGTCTTCAGTGGACAGCACTATCCCGTCTGCAGTGTCCCTCCTCCTGTGAGTGTGTTTCTGCAAGAGATTTATTCCAGCTGTTTAGATTGGTCGGAATGTTTCCCACATCTTACTGTGGCAAGTTTTCTGTTACTGCTGAGTTTTCAGTATTTCAAAATACTGTTTGCAACACGCCTCACTGAACAAAATTTTGCTGTTTTCTCTCTGCTACTGTAGGTCCTTCAGACTTGTTCTGTGCAACACTTACCCATGCCCTACCCATTCCCATCACTGTTGTCCAGTGATCCGGCTTTCCTGCTTCCCCCTCCTCACCTCCCCCATCCCCCCACCCACCTTTCCCACCACCCACCTCACCTGCCCCAGCCTGGACAGTTTGGACCGTATCCGACGCAGCAGGCCCGATCGGTGAGTAGGAATTCAAATGTTACAACGCTCATTTAGTATCAAATGCAGCCTTTGTGAATATAATAATATATGGCATTGAAGTTTGATTGTCCTGTTTATTTGATGATATCTAACTTTCTGTGCATCTCTAAAAAAAAATTTTTCAGGGAACCAGTATGTCAGCGTTCCCCTTCGAGGGAACTCGAACTGCGTCGGTGACGACACTATGGGAACGCCTCTGGGCGTGGCAGGGCTGAACTATGAATGAAACTACTCCAATCCTATTGGTGTTGCTAGAACGGTAGCGTGTGACGGCGTAACCGGAGGGGTATATATGCACGCCGGCACACAGGACACATTAGCCTTTTTTTATTAAGCAGGCACTCCACTATCCACAGAAGCTCCACTATCGAGAAAGTTGTTGTCTTACCTGGAAATCCTGACGAAGCAGTAGAGACCATGTCTGGTGATCAGTTCCGACAAAGTGTTTTTCCATGCCCACGCTACATCGCGGCTGGGGAGACTCATGAGATTTGTGTTCCTGTCTGGGGATGTCGCACGCCCAGGCAGCTCTCGAGGGGGGCTGCCTGTGGCCATGGCGAGGCCCGGTCCCTGAGGGTGCTGAGGTCTCATGCGGCTCTCTTTCGGAAGACGGTAGGATGCGCTCTCCCCGTGGCTCAGGCCCCACGGCTGCTGACGCCGCCTCCTCTCTTCCCTGTTCGGAGCCCGTTTCTCGGCTTCTCCCGCCCGAGGTATGAGTTTAGAGAGGCTTGCACAGTCTGATTCTGAGGAGCTAGACATGCTTAGCATCATGGAGGATGACTTCCGGGAGCGGGGCCGACATCAGACATCAGTCCGCGCCCAGCTATGAGAGGCGGGGCAGGAGCCGCGGGCCGGCAGTAACCTCAATGAGCTTTCTGCAGCCCGAGCGCCACCCCCCGCGTCCTGATTTACACAATGAGTTGTGTAAATCATCATCATCATTTACACAATGAGTTGTGTAAATCATGGAACATACTGAGGGGGGGGGGGGGAAAGAAAAAAAAAGAGCTGCTCTGCACGGCTGACTGCGTCCCCTCTGCTGGACTACAGTAGCGTGACAGAAACTAAGCAGCACGGCTTTGGAACGATGCCTCGGGTGGAGGAAGCACTCACGAGCTATCTTTCTCCCACCCTCGCTTCATTCCTTCAGACGCTGGCGCTCCCCACCAAGCCGTGGCGGACGACATCCGCTTTGGTGGGCAAGGCCTACAGTGAGGAAAATAAGTATTTGAACACCCTGCTATTTTGCAAGTTCTCCCACTTAGAAATCACGGAGGGGTCTGAAATTGTCATCGTAGGTGCATGTCCACTGTGAGAGACATAATCTAAAAAAAAAAATCCAGAAATCACAATGTATGATTTTTTAACTATTTATTTGTATGATACAGCTGCAAATAAGTATTTGAACACCTGTCTATCAGCGAGAATTCTGACTCTCAAAGACCTGTTAGTCTGCCTTCAAAATGTCCACCTCCACTCCATTTATTATCCTAAATTAGATGCACCTGTTTGTGGTCGTTAGCTGCATAAAGACACCTGTCCACCCCATACAATCAGTAAGAATCCAACTACTAACATGGCCAAGACCAAAGAGCTGTCCAAAGACACTAGAGACAAAATTGTACACCTCCACAAGGCTGGAAAGGGCTACGGGGAAATTGCCAAGCAGCTTGGTGAAAAAAGGTCCACTGTTGGAGCAATCATTAGAAAATGGAAGAAGCTAAACATGACTGTCAATCTCCCTCGGACTGGGGCTCCATGCAAGATCTCACCTCGTGGGATCTCAATGATCCTAAGAAAGGTGAGAAATCAGCCCAGAACTACACGGGAGGAGCTGGTCAATGACCTGAAAAGAGCTGGGACCACCGTTTCCAAGGTTACTGTTGGTAATACACTAAGACGTCATGGTTTGAAATCATGCACGGCACAGAAGGTTCCCCTGCTTAAACCAGCACATGTCAAGGCCCGTCTTCAGTTTGCCAATGACCATTTGGATGATCTAGAGGAGTCATGGGAGAAAGTCATGTGGTCAGATGAGACCAAAATAGAACTTTTTGGTCATAATTCCACTAACCGTGTTTGGAAGAAGAATGATGAGTACCATCCCAAGAACACCATCCCTACTGTGAAGCATGGGGGTGGTAGCATCATGCTTTGGGGGTGTTTTTCTGCAGAAGGGACAGGGCGACTGCACTGTATTAAGGAGAGGATGACCGGGGCCATGTATTGCGAGATTTTGGGGAACAACCTCCTTCCCTCAGTTAGAGCATTGAAGATGGGTGGAGGCTGGGTCTTCTAACCCTAACCCTAACCCGAAGCACACAGCCAGGATAACCAAGGAGTGGCTCTGTAAGAAGCATATCAAGGTTCTGGCGTGGCCTAGCCAGTCTCCAGACCTAAACCCAATAGAGAATCTTTGGAGGGAGCTCAAACTTTGTGTTTCTCAGCGACAGCCCAGAAACCTGACTGATCTAGAGAAGATCTGTGTGGAGGAGTGGGCCAAAATCCCTCCTGCAGTGTGTGCAAACCTGGTGGAAAAACTACAGGAAATGTTTGACCTCTGTAATTGCAAACAAAGGCTACTGTACCAAATATTAACATTGATTTTCTCAGGTGTTCAAATACTTATTTGCAGCTGTATCATAGAAATAAATAGTTGAAAAATCATACATTGTGATTTCTGGATTTTTTTTTTTTTAGATTATGTCTCTCACAGTGGACATGCACCTACAATGACATTTTCAGACCCCTCCATGATTTCTAAGTGGGAGAACTTCCAAAATAGCGGGGTGTTCAAATACTTATTTTCCTCACTGTATATGGCAGCGGGTTGAGCTGGTGCAAGCCTGCACACCATGGCCACCTTGCAGGCGTACCAGGCCGATCTTCTCAAAGACTGTGACCTAGGGGGAGGTCCCTCTGAGGAGGACCTGACTGAGCTCCGTAGAGCTACGGACTTAACACTCTGTGTTACCAAGGAGACGGCCTGTTCCAGTGGCTACGGAACGCCATCTGTGGCTCAACCCCTCGGGTATCCAGGGGAAGGAGAAGTTTTTTCTCCTGGATGTGCCACTCTCTCCTACTGGCCTTTTTGGTGAGGCAGTGGATGCTGTCGTCAGCAGGTTTCAGCACGCCAAAGGCAGGGAGAGGCGTTTGAGCAATATCTCCCCCGCCGGTCTGGGTTCAGGACGGCGACGGCTGAAGAGAGACGAGCTCAGCCCTCGGCTAGCTCCTACCGCCGGAGCCAGAAGCGAAGCGTCACTTCCCGTAGTCCCTCTCAACAAACCTGGGACGCGAGGCTTCGCTCTCGCCCACAGCCCCCCGAGAAGACGGGCCTGAGGACCGTCATTCAGTTTCGGCGGGCTCGGGGAAGAGGTCCTGAGGTCTCGAGTAGGGGGGCCCACCACCACCCTCCCTGAGAGAGACTGACCGAGGTCCCCATCCCTCGTGGCAGCTCAGGCAACAGGCTTCCCGCCGTCTTGGTGCTCAGGACACGCTAGCCGCCAGCGAGCTCTCACCAGTCTGCCCGCCTCGAGGGGTTGCAGCTGGAAAACGATTGGGCTCACACACCGTGGGTCGCCAGTGAGTTTCCCTGGCGGTTCTCTGCTTCAGGGTGCCACCCGGGGACCTACGCATAACACCAGCCACCAGCCTGGTTCCTGCGCACCGTAGTGGATGGCTACAGGCTGCAGTTCCGGGTCCACCCCCCGCAGAAGTTCAACGGGGTGGTCTGGACTGCGGTGCACGTGGGGCAGAGCCAGGTGTTGGGACAAGAAGTTCGCTCTCTGCTGGAAAACGGGGCCAGAGAGCTTATTTTCCCGCCAGTCAGGGAGTCCGGGTTCTACAGCCGGTACTTCATAGTTCCCAAGAAGGACGGATGGGTTGCGTCCGATTTTGGATCTGCGCTCCCTGAACCAATCTCTGAGGAGATTCAGGTTCAGGATGCTCACCATCCCTGCCATCATCAGTTCCGAGGATTGGGTTGTCACGATAGATCTGCAAAGACGATTTCCAGTCTCCATCCGTCCCTCTCACAGGAAGTTCCTGAGGTTTGCCTTCGAAGAAGAGAAAAGAAGAGCGGCTTACCAGTATCGAGTTCTTCCGTTTGGCCTAGCACTCTCTCACCGCACGTTCACCAAATGCATGGATGCAGCTCTGGCCCCGCTGAGGCTCCAGGGCATCCGCATACTGAACTACATCGACGACTGGCTCGTCCTGGCCCAGTCTCGAGAGTTAGCGGTTCGGCATCGAGATGTCGTGCCCACCTTCAGCGTTTGGGGCTGCGGCTCAACGCGAAGAAGAGCGTGGTGACGCCCGCCCAACAGACTGCGTTCCTATGGGTGGTGTGGGACTCAACGACGATGCGGGCCCACTTGTCTCCCGCACGCATCGAGCCCATTTTATCCTCAGTGACCAGAGTGCAGTTAGGCCGTGCCATCACTGTAAAACACTTTCAGAGGGTGTTGGGTCTCCTGGCAGCAGCGTCCAGTATAATACCTTCCGGACTACTGCACATGAGATCTCTGCAGTGGTTGCTAAAATCCAAGGGATTCTCCCCGAGGGGAAATCCGCTCTGTCTGATACGGGTTACGAGCAGATGCCTTCGTTCCCTGTCTGTATGGAGGAAATCTTGGTTCCTGTCCCAAGGTCTCGTTTTGGGAGCGATCTGTCGCCGAACAATTATTTCAACAAACGCCTCACTCAAGGGATGGGGCGTGGTCATGGACGGCCGCTTTGCGAGAGGCTCCTGGGAGGAGCATCACTTCTCCTGGTACATAAATTGCCTGGAAATGTTGGCGGTATTCAGAGCTCTGAGGAGTTTTCTGCCCGCACTCCGCGGTCGCCACATCCTTGTCAGAACCGACAATACAGCAGTGGTGGCCTATTTGAATCTGCGGGGGTCTGCGCTTGCGCCCGTTATGCAAATTGGCACATCAGATCCTCCTGTGGTCCCAGCAGAGACTGCTGTCCCTCAGAGCAATGTACGTCCCTGGGACCCAGAATCAGGAAGCAGACCTGCTGTCGAGACAGGGGCTGAGGCCCGGGGAATGGAGACTCCACCCCGAGGTGGTGGAGTTATTATGCGAAGAGATCGGCCCCATAGACGTGGACTTGTTTGCGTCCCAAGAGACGGCGCACTGTCCCCAGTGGTTCTCCCTCTTGCCGGCAGAGGATGGGAGATTTCATCTGCTCTGCCCTGTCAGAGCACCGAGTATTTACACTCTGAGGTCTTCCCAGTGGAGGAAAGCAGACCAGTTGCTGGTGTGTTTCGGGTCCCCCAAGGCTGGGCTCCCCGCTTCTAAACACACCATCAGCAACTGTATCGTTCAGACTATTTCCCTGGCCTATCAGGTGCGCGGTATTGCCTTCACCTATGGCCGTAAGGGCGCACTCTACTCGAGGCATGGCGGCTTCTTGGGCCCTCCTCGCAGGGGCGTCACTCCAGGATTTGTGTGATGCGGCTGGCTGGGCCACCCCTCACACTTTCATCCGGTTTACAGTCTGGACCTTCCTTCTGCACCCGGCATCCATGTGCTCTCCTCCTAGTCGTGCCGTCAGGTTCTGCACGCTGTTTTGGCGCGGCCTACATGGGTATCTTGTTCCCATAGTGTCGTCACCGACGCAGTTCGAGTTCCCTCGAAGGGGAACGTCTCGGGTTATGTATGTAACCCTTGTTCCCCGAGAAGGGGAACGAGACACTGCGTCGGTCCGCCACACCTCACCCCGCCTGGAGTGCCTTGCTTCATAGAAAAGGGCTAATGTGTCCTGTGTGCCGGCGTGCTTATATACCCCTCCGGTTACGCCGTCACACGCTACCGTTCTAGCAACACCAATAGGATTGGAGTAGTTTCATTCATAGTTCAGCCGTGCCACGCCCAGAGGCGTTCCCATAGTGCCGTCACCAACGCAGTGTCTCGTTCCCCTTCTTGGGGAACAAGGGTTACATACATAACCCGAGGCGTTTTTCAGGGAAGCTTTAAAGGTTCTACTTGCTGTATTGGGGGGGGGGAAAAATGCAGCAGCAAAGTTGTTTCACAATGTAAAAGCAAAATGGATTATGCATATTTTATACATTTGAGTTTAAGCTAGTGTTTGCACTTGGAAACTAGTGTTTAGTAATAAACCAGGATATGTACTGAAATAGGGTCAACACAGGTAACAACTAGGTAAATGGCTGGATTGCGAAAGAAATGTTTGTCGTTTTTTGACAAAATGACAATGGAGAATTGTGGTTCTCTGCAAAAATGTCAATATCGTTCATGAATAATGTTCGAATAAAAAGCGTGTGCCAAAGTGTTATTATTTCGTTGTAAAGTACTGTTCTTGTGGAACCCTTGGTATGACAAGTCTTTGCCAAAGGCTTTAGGCCAAAATACATACATTCTTTTGCCTACATTTGTCTTTTGTGTGGCTTTGCTAATGATTGATGATTTACTGCTAATTAAAGCAACTGCCTAAGAATGTAATACAAATTAATTCTAGAGGTTAAATTATTTAATCGAATTTTAACAACATATTTTAGTAGAAAAAGTACAATACAAATGTTAGGTGGATCCATGCAGAGGACTGTTAAATATATCTATGTACAGTATAATAAAATTTTTCTACAATAAGTCCTAAGCAATAACTCTTTTTCTGGATTTGTCGAGTAGTTGAAGCTCCTCAGCTGCCTCCCTGCTGGTTTATCTTTATCTAGTGTTTGTTTTGAATTGGTCTTGTTGCTTCGATCACATGGAAATGATCTCAGCCAGGAACAGTCTGTATTTGTCCCTTTTTTGATGTTCCACACATGTTTTGCCCTCCCAGCCGCTACAGAGGATAGAGAATGACGTGGAGCTGCTTGGAGAACACCTGTCATTGGGTGCTGGCCTCCACTATCCTCCCGCCACCCACCCTGCCCTCGCGCCACACTCAACACAGCTTCACTTCCTCTCCCATGACCCCCTGCCACAGGAATTTTTCGGAGTGGTGAGCAATAAGAATAATTCGATCAAGTGTTCCTTTAACCTTTTTGAGTGCAGGGGTGATTTGTCATGTATGTCTTGCTCATTGCCTCCTAGTCCTATCCAAACTTTATTCCTCGCCGTCTCCCGGGGCGACGGTACCGTTCGCAACAGCCACTGCCACCTTCGCCTTACCACCCCAGCCTCCTGCCTTACTTCCTGTAAGTAGATCAGTACATTAACTGTATTATAAGTATATTTTTTTATTTTGTATTTGCCAAATATACATTATTTTTTTAAATCTGCAACCAATTGCAGGGTGTCAGCAATTGTGTTGAATATTACTTAAGATAGAACAGGCAAACCAACCAGATCAGCTAAATGAGTCCTTTAGCTGCTCCTCTAATTTGATTAGTTAAACCTGGACGCGGCAAAATAAGGCCATTAGAACAACACTTGCATCAGAGCTGTATGTTGAGAAGAAAGTTAACTACCAGTGCATAGCTTAGTTGCCTAATTTACTTTTTTGATCAGTTGAACCTCAATATCTCTCTTAAATCTCTCCCTCTGCAGTTCAATGCTGCCAGTCCAGCCTACAGGTCCTGCGATCAGTCTAGAGCTGGATGTAGACGATGGAGAAGTGGAAAATTACGAAGTTCGTCTTCATCTGCTTTCTTTTCACTCTTTTTGTCTGCATGTTTGCTGGATGTAGGCTCAGATTCGTCTGTTGTTGCTGATGTTTCCTCCCCCCCCCCCCCCCACAGGCCCTGCTGAACCTCGCTGAGCGTCTGGGAGAGGCCAAACTCCGAGGACTGACGAAAGGAGACATCGAACAACTTCCTTCCTATCGGTTCAATCCAAATAACCATCAGTCTGAACAAACACTGTGAGTGCTGCCACCTGGTCATCATGTGTTCGGGTCGGGTGAATTATTCTCCTGAATTTGTGTGTGTGTGTGTGTGTGTGTGTGTTGCCTCCTCAGGACCATTACTGGGGATTTTTGTGACAGAGGCTAATGTTTATTAGTTACAGATTGTGTGCAGTTATTCCATGTATTTGTAGTTTTGCAAGCTACAGAAGCGTAAAACTACTTCTATAAATACCCACACACCAACAGCAGAATTCTAGTGTTGCCGGACTTAACATGCTAATACCTGTTGTGTTGCAGGTGTGTGGTGTGTATGAGTGATTTTGAGTCCCGCCAACTGCTGCGAGTCTTGCCCTGCAGCCATGAGTTCCATGGGAAGTGTGTTGACAAGTGGCTGAGGGTAAGTACCTATTGCATGGAGCCCACTCATGTAGATTAGTTTAGAAATGTCTACAACCTTTGAGTTTCAAGGCTTATCACACATTGTTTGGCAATGGATTCAAGTGTCTGACCAAAAGTGTCACATAATAGCCCACTGGTTCTAAATTCAGCACAGAAGAGTCAGTATAATCTGTAAACCTCACTAAACAGGACGGGAAAATCTGAAGAAGTTGTACACATGATTTCCCTGCTCAGTATGCTGGGGAAAAACAGGCATTTGACAGAAAGTTCTTGTGTTAATCTTAACACAGTTTTATGATTTAGAGGCACTGCCCAAAGCCTCAGTGTAAATTCTGTTATGGGGATTACAAATCAATACTAAACAAATAAAGAAAATGTCATAATGTGAAATTTATAGCAACATTTTTTATGGGGGAGTGTAGTGGTGAGTTTAGTTGCCGTCCAAATGTACAGTTTTAGGATTGGACACTGTGTGTGACTGAAGATATGAACTACCTCTAAAACCCTAACTTGATCATTTTTGTCTCCACTCTCTGTCCTCAGGCCAACAGGACGTGTCCCATTTGTCGGGCCGATGCCTCAGAGGTCCAGAGAGACTCAGAGTGACCACATGAGGGAGCCAGATACTCCTAATTGTCTGTCAAAACACTTCAGCACACAGTGTATTGATCCACATGTATCTGCTTACACACACACACCACTTCCTTGTCATTTAGCGCAGCACTTCCTGCTTGTTTGTTATGTTTCCATCTTTATGTCCCTTCTCCCTTAAATTTGATCTGATTTTCATCAGTTTTTTCTTTTTACTTCGGTCTTTCCTTTTCACATGAATGCAGGCCCTCACATATTTTAGTGAATTACACCCTGCCTGATAACTATTCTGTTGTAGTGTGTGTATGTGTGCGTGTACACATGCATGCAGCACCCCTGTTCAAGCGTTGTTTGGTCAGCCCTGTAATGCCGCACTGTGGTACATGACTGTGTGTGTTTTTCAAGGGGGGGTGTGTGTGCGTGTGTGTGTGTCAGATTTTTAGACATCCTGGAGCATGCCTGAGTTTCTGATGTGTATCAGACAAGAGTGAACAACACTGGAGAGTTTTTTTCTCTCAGGAGTGACTGACTTTACTTCTTGTATGTTTATGCACTGTCTGTCTGTATGCATACTATGTGTGGATGTATGTTATAGACTTAAATCCTTTTTCTCTAGTTTGACACTAAGGGTCCATGTTGCCACTTTACTTCTTGGTTACCTATTCGATCCATTTCTTTCAGTAATAATAATTCTTCTTATTAATATTATTATTCAGCTATTATAAGTGATTGTTTTCCTGCCTGGCAGTTACCTCATCATTCCGGTTTTGGTCATCATTACAAGCGCTTCACGGCCCTACTTTGAAATTAAGCACATTATATACTTTTCTTTACTTAGTAAAAATAAGTTTGTCTGTGACTTTGCAGTGGCACATGTGATGTGAGATATATAATTAAAATCACATGTATATAGAATAACTGTATAAATCTATGAATATCTGTATACCAAATAAAAGGCTTGATATGAACTTTTTAAACTTAGCATTCTGTATATATTCTTTTTTTTTTACATTGAATTAAGACCTTAAATAAATCAGGTTTAGTTGTGCTGGATTTCTGTTAGATTTGAAGTGGTGGTATCATTAAAAATGTCACTGACTGAACACTGCTGCTTCGGGTGGCCCCATCTTTTCAGATTTTGGTCTGGAGGTGCAACAGTGTCAATCTACCACTAGGTGGTGTTACTGTTCTTCAAGGCAACCATCGCTCCCCATAGGCCCAGTATATGGTCCTTGTGTTATGTTTTGGTTCACCTAATACACACAATCTTTGGTTTACAGGTAGAAAATATGTAATTAATACTATTTCACTGCAGATTGAGCAAGTTAAATGACACACAAACAGTAGTAATAGTTATAGTCCTCTAAGTTATAAAGCAATATAGTGGAATTACTCCCAACAACAAAATGTAAAATACAGATACAACCAAGATGTCATTTTGCAGAAACTAAAGTTAGAACTGTATATGAATGTGAAACTGAGAGAACACAGTAAACAATGTATTGGAACTGAGCATTTAATCACTTAAGGACCACAGTGGACAGCTTCATTAACTGACAATGTTTTATCAGTGAAATCTTAACTTTAAATCTACAGTGTTACTCAAATATGTGTGTGTACAGTTGGTGCACACCACAACCTCCCCCTTGCAGCACACGTCTGTTTCCCCACTGTCCGTGTACATGTCCATTTCCCTGACTGCACACAGCTGTTTCCCTAGCAGCACACGCCTGTTATCTTGCTGTTTATTAACAGAATACAGTATCTACAGTTGAAATTCAAAAGGCAGACGTCACCTCTGGGCTTTGCAGCACAAATGGCTACTTGTCTTTTTTGGAGCTGCTTGAGGTACATAAAACACAAATGTCATCTTTTTTTTTTTTTCTATGATGAAGATAATTCACAAAATCTTTTAAAGAAGGATGTGATAAAGTGGAAAACCCCTTTCATATTCTCTAGATCTTACGGATGGATCTGTGGTTATTAGATCTTGTGTAAAATCTGGATTCACCCTTTTTGTCTGAAAGATGCTACAGGTACAACACTGATAAAAACTATTTAAAAGAAAAGGCCTGCCTGTTGAATTATCCAAAGATATACAAATTGCAAACACTGAATTATTAGTTACTTTAATCCTTAGCATTTCCTATCCTTCACCCTACAACTAAAATCTAATATTAACATGAACTAACATTAAACTATCTGTTTGTTTTATGGAGGTGGGTTGAGCAAACAGATGCACTGTAAGGCATGTATGGATAACCAGTTGGAAGAAGCAAACTTTCAAACTTTTAGATAGTAACAGGCAGAGGCAGACAGGACATGGAGAGAGGGTGTGTGTGACATGCGACAAAGGTCGGCAGCTAGAATTCAACCAGCGAGAGTTGCAACTATACGGCTGTCGAGGCCTAACCATCTTAAGAAACTGCTTGATTGTGTCTGAGCACAGGTTTGGTTAGGTGATGTTTAAGGCATAAGGTGATACATACTTGCCTCTCTGAGATGATCTGTATATAAAGAATATTTTGAGTTCATGTTTAATTTAATGAGAAACCTCTTGGCCAAGGACTGATGACGCACTTGTCCTTCATTCTGTCCAACGATTTGCTTCCGCTCTCTTTTCTTTGTTCATCTGTCTCATTCCTTCTACTAATTCTCTGCTTCACCTCCCTTTTATGCAACTCCCCCGTCTTTCACTCTATTCCTCCCTCCCCCTTCTGTCCCCCCTTCTTCTCCATCACTTTCGTCCTTTCCTTCAGTGACTTTGCTACTCTTCTTCCTCCTGTCCTCCTCATGCGCTGTCCTCTTTACTCTTTCCTCTCTCTTTCCAGTTCTTTAATGTCTCACTGTTATGTTCTTCCTCTCCTCCCGTCTTTTCACTTATGCGTCTTCTCTTCCACCCTCCTCCTCTCCCTGTTTGCCTCTGCTGTGATCACCACCCACTCCTTTAACCCACTTCCGCTGCAGAGCAGTGAAGTGGAAGTGACGGGGGATTTCTGCCTAAAACTGTCTGCCAGGGGAACAAACAATATTTGTCTAGTCTTGCTTTCTCTTTTCTGCTCTCCCATCTCCTGCTTAATGACCAGGGTTGTATGAGGCAAGAAGTAGTCCAATTTATGATGGCAGGTGAGCCCTTCTTTATGTTGTTAAAACAATTGAAACAACCACATTAAGATAGACTGAAAAAAGCAGAAATTGAGCTGCAGGGGCTGTAGACTCGATAATCTTACTACTAGATGTTGTCACATTAATGCAGTCATGTATAGTTAATTTGATCAGGATCTTAACACTGTATTTGCATTTACATTCCACTTCTGAGAAAAATCCTGCATGATAGGAAACCCTTTATTTTTTGAAGAAACTCACACAAACAATATCTCCTGACAGTAGCTGCTCAAGAGGGGTCCAACTGTTAAAAGTTCAGGCTTTAATGTCCTCCTCTTTGGCTGGTTGGTTGCACTCAAGTCACTCGTGTGTGTGAGTGGTTGTCCTGTCCTCAGGCTGTGCCCGGACTGGTGACATGTTCCAGGCAGCTTGTCCGTCAGTGGCTGTGAGGAAGAGGAACCAAAGCACTCATGTCTGTTCGTTGCAGGTCAAATGGAGGGTAAGAAGAAGAAACTTTCAAGGAGAGCAGAAAGAAGATTCACCAGAATTTATGTTTTTGTACATGCAGCATGTTGTAAACAATGTTTTTGAAGTGTGAATGAGGACCATTTTTTCCTATATAATATCTCACTGTTCAAGGAGAGTCCAGTCATTTTCTACATTTGTAGCTGTTCTTTGCTATGGCTTGTTGTGTGTATTTATGTGTGTACAATACATGTGTTGTTGCATGTGAGTATTCAATAAAATTTCAAACAGGAGAATGTCAAGTGAAGGAGAATGTACCCTGAAAGAATCACTGTGAAATAAAATGACATGACATCACTTGTGGTCTCAGAGCAAGCCTGTGTGTGTGTGTGTGTGCGCTTTCTATTTTTTATTTGCATGGAAGGACAAAATCATGTATTGATTTATTTGTTAGATTATTTAACACCAATGTAACAAATCCAGGGTTATGTTTTTACTTCATTGTAGGAGAATGTTTTGACTTTTGAGGACATTTTAACCCGTTCTCATGGTGAACAAGCAGATTTTTAAGTTGTTACTAGTTAAGATACGGGGGTCGAATTAGGTTGTGGTTGAGCAAAACCTCAAAGGAGTGGATGTAAGTCAATACAACGTCCTCACAAATGCTGTATGTGTGTGTGTGTGAGTGTGTTTATGTGCATATAGTTGCAAATTGAATTTTACCAGCAAACTGCAATCAGCTACAAAGTGTATGTTTTCTGCCTTTTGGGACAAAACAAAGCCGGTCTGAAAAAAATCAGTTTTAGTTTCAAAATGATAAACCATCATCAGGCAGCAC
The DNA here is from genome assembly GCF_014851395.1 of Micropterus salmoides. Lineage (NCBI taxonomy): Eukaryota > Metazoa > Chordata > Actinopteri > Centrarchiformes > Centrarchidae > Micropterus > Micropterus salmoides. Next base: position 19,890,451 of record NW_024044237.1, read on the forward strand.
ACCCTTTATTCCGTATTTAAAAAAAGTCTAAATAAAGAGATTTTTTTTCTTTCTTACCTCTGATGCCTAAACGAAGAGAGGAGAGGCTTTTACACCTCTCCTGTCTCCACTGCTCTCCTACAGGCTGCCCACACTTTTAATGTGCAAATGCAAGCTTGTGTGTGAGAGAGAGCGAGCGTGTGTGTGAGAGAGAGCGAGCATGTGTGTTGTGTAGACTGTCCCAGGCTGACAGGGTACACGGATTCTCCATCCTGCTTGTATATAGAAAGAAAGCGAGGGTACTGAGCTCTGCCTGCATCACTTATATTCACACTCTCACACACATACACACACGCTTGCATGCATTGTATCCGTCTTTCTCCCTTTTTCTTTCCTCTTTCTCCTTCTGTCTTGTATCTTTCACCCTCCACAGACTTGCACTCAGCAGTGTGAGGGTTAAATGTGGACGCGTCAGCAGGAAAGGTTCCCCTGCCCGTCTCCCTGAGTGAAGAGTGTGTGTGTAATATTTATTTCATTGGGATTTCCCCTTACTGCACGCTGGCCTTGTCATCATGTTCTGAGCTGCCAATGGCCATCACTGTCACTTGTGGGACATAACTGGGATGTGTGTGTGTGGATAGGTGGAGTGGAAAGTGGAAGTGGCAGTGTCGGGCTAAGGCTTTCATTTGACACATTAAGTCAGTGAGGAAAGGCGAGAGCTCCGAGTGCATCACATGGTGTATGATATTCTGTGTATATACACTGTTGACCATCACACCATACACACAGTGTACATGGACAGCAGGATCCTCCGGTCGTCTTCCCGGTCTGCTGGATAATTCCCTCTCCAGGGAGCTGGTGTGAGCTGTGTTGCACAGAGCAAAGTTCATGAAGTCACTTGTCAAAGTATAAATACCATTATTGTCAGATTGTATCATTCATCATCTATACCTGCTTATACCTATGCAGGAACTGTTGGCTTTCATGTTTTACAAAATATATTCACACGCAAGTGTTTCAGTCCAAAACAGAAAAAAAAAAAAAAAATTAAATATTAAATGTTTTACATAAATTAAAGTAAAACCAACTATTGTATTGTGCAGTTACAATGTTATCTTAAGACTGTGCTTACGTGTTTTTAAGTACTGAATAATGATATATTTTACATATGTGCATTAGGAAAGCCAAAAGCTCTGATGTGTGCTGTTTTGTCACATACCTCTCTTATTATATAGTAGAAAAAATTATTTGACAAAACCATGAACTGTTCTGGTGTTGAGATGATCAGAAACTGAAAAGGTTGTTCAATTTTGATGCGTTTAAAATCTGTCTCAAAAGCCTGAAAAAGAAGGGACGAGGTTTAGTCAGTGTCTGAGTCCTGTGAATTTAGACTTATTTTAGACATGAAGATCTTAAAATCGAAAGGTTTCCTTTATTTTTAGAATTCACTAGTAGTCACAGCATTTTGGATCTGGCTTATATTGATTTGTGGGGTCTTGTAAGACCCTGTCGGCTGGGCATTGTTGTGTGCATGACACAATAAAAAAAAAAAACTTGCTTCATTAATTCTTACAGTCCTGTACTTTAGTTTACAGCTTGAATAGTTTGTCCTTTCCAGGTTTTAATAGATTCACACCCAGCTTTATGATTTTAGCGTAAATCCTAACCCATTTCCAAACCTAAATCTAAACACTTCACACCTGACAATGAATATGAGTGTATTCTTAGAGCTGCAATGTATGAGACTGATGATCTAATATAAGAATTTTACTTTGATTTAAGTGACAGCCATATTTGCCATCTCTATGTTACTGTTCCCTTCTCTGTCCCTTTGGTAATCATTTTAAAGCCTCCCTGGTTATTGTGTTACATCAGTTTTCTCCACTGATTTGATATCATTTAAGAGTCTGAAAAGCTCTTCTGATGCCTGCTGGCTTGATGCTTTGTCAGGGGGTCAGTTTTTTGTTCTATGTTTATGTCGGCCCATATGACAGATCGGACCATAGAAATACAATTTATTGTTTTGTTTAAGTGATGGTTCCAAGGCAACAATTTCAAACAATGAAAAGGTATTAGTTTCTGCCTTAAGGAGGTTTGGCAAATAAGGCAAAGTGTCTGGGCCAATATGAATCCCATAAGTTACCACCTGACACTGATGTGGCTACAGTTAGCTCCATGACTTAACGGAGATCTGTGAGGTCCAGGTGGTTTTGTCGGAACACAGGGAAACACATACTGAAATCCCATGCACGAACAACAGCTTAATGGTTTACTCCACTAACATGACTCTTCAGCAAGCAAGCTATAAGAAGCGAAAAGTATATAATGTACAATGTAAGTAACACCCCTCTTTAGCTCAGAATTGACCAACCAGTGGTGAAAAATAAGTGTGCAACAACAAAAAGCCCCGCAAAATATAAACCTCCAGTTTTATTTATACATTTAATTAAATAGACATAAACAAGGCACGAAAGCTAAAAGTCAGTTCTATGGGGAAAGCTCAGGGTCAAAGAGAATGGAATTAGGCTATTTGCAGCTGGGTGTGCTCAACTTCCTTTCCCTGCGTGCGGCGAAGCCTATCAACACGCCACAGATTAGTCTGCTGCTATTGGTCACAGGCTGGTCGGTTGTGGCCTCCTCACTGCCTGGGGGTTCTGGTAACTCCATTAAGCGGCTGTTGCTCTGCACCATGCAACTCTCCAGACTCCGACCCAGCCGTGTGCCACACAAATTTTGGATACCAGAAGCAGCCTCAGCACAGCCGCACACTGTCCACAGGAGACAAGCAGAAACTCCTTTTACATAATAGCAGTTTACAAACATACCCAACCCACATAACATATGCCCATGGAAAATGTACACCTAACAAAAGCCGAAACTCACTGAGCCAGACTGCAGATTGGAGGTCACGCCCAAGCACAAAGAAGACCACACCCACCAAACACAGACACAGTGCTCACCCATCACACTATCACTGCACTCAAAATCAGGCCGATACAGGCATACCCTGTTAGTGAGAGTGACCTAGCAAGAGACCATACAAGAGTAAATTTCAGACTGGCTTTTAATCGTTGGAGTGAGCTAAAAGAGCTGAAAGGATGCAAGACAGATGCCGAGCTGGCCTTCTTGCTGTTTGACCGTAAATAACTTGTTAGCTGGCTTGCTATAGTGTTGTTGTGCTTCCATGAGGTTTACCGGTGTTAGCAAAGTTGTCGACTTAAGGAAATCAGCCAGAGGTTTCACCGACCGGCCGCTAGCTATAAATCTGGAGTTGATGTTACCAAAATTAGTAGATTTCACACTCGGTACACTCGGTACATACATCGGTAATGTTACTATAAGTGCTCTTGTGTTGGTTACTGTCTAGCTTTGTTGGCTAGCTTGCCAACCGACTTTCAAGCAACATTATTCTGCTGGCGGTGGCGTACGTGTGAACGCGCACGATGCGCGTAACAGTCGTGCACGTGAATACATTTTTAATTAATAAAAAAATGTATTAATCAAACTTAATTAATCAAAAATTAATTAAAAAACAATATTTAAAAAATTAAAAATATATAAAAAATGTTTAAAATGTATTTATAAAAAAATTTAAAAAAAGATTGGGGTCATAGCAAGGTTGAACAACAAAGACATGAGGGTGTAAAAATGGGTGTTTGTATTAGGGCGTGTCCGGCCTCATCCTCTATTAGCGGTGGTGGGGCTCAATCACCAAAAGGTGAAGACGAGTGTGAAAAGGGGGGTTTGTGTATACGGGATGTCCGGTGTTATCCTCTAAAAGCGGATGTTTGGGAGTGGCTTTAGCAATCGGTTGTACATAGAGGGCTAGTTTTTTGACTAACATCTGACCGAGAGCGTAGAACAGTGTACTGAACGATTTTTTGGGTGAATCCGTATCGGACAGAGCTATCTTCGTGCAGAACAACAGCGCCATCTTTGCAGCATTACAATCATGGACGTTGCAGGTAATCAATTGGGAGTAATGACTCCAAAACGACGTATAATTATAGATCCTGTTGCGATGAGTATGGCTCCTAGAAAAAAAAGACTCCCCCAACAACATTGACTGATTTTCTGGACCGAAAGGCCTGGGTGCCTCAGTTTGAATGGGCAGTGGAAGATTTTAGAATGTCGGGATTCTTGTTTGAGCACGGAACAGTTCATCTTTATACAAGAGAGCTTGATGAAATTTTTCTTCGTGAAAGCGCACCGGACATTAGTTTTTCAGCCAAAGACTGGAATTACTTCAGAAACAAAGTCTGTAAAGATATGAGTGCTTCAAAAGGAGTCTATACCACACAATGGTGCGGGTCTGTGCCAGGAGAGCTCTATCATGTAGAAACAGACCGCGAAATCTACGACCCAGAATCCTACATCTTTTTTAGATCATGCAAGGATGATTCTATCATTCAAAAGGCAAGGATGGGAACCCCAGAGCAACAAAAAGGCTACCCCATCACGTCTAAAGAGTGGGAGACGTGGTTCAGCACCGGCTTTGTGGACCAGTGGGGAGAATGGGATAGAACCCTTGAAATCTTCTCACACATTGATAAATTATTCAGATGGTATAAACCTTATGTTAGCTATGTAGGGATCAAAAGAAAACTTTTTTGTCCTGCGGACAAGCAAGATGAACAACAAACAACACCGCAGACAACCTCAAAGACCTCCACGACAGGGCTGACTGTGACATTGTTTTAATTAAAATGTTTTGTGCAGGTAAGAGGACATGTGCAGCGGGTGAGGGTCTATCGAGCAGCCCTAAATATTTTCCATTACTCCAGGATGATGATAACTCATGGGTGGATGACTATGGCAAAGAACTGGGGAAAAGATCAAGCCGTTTAAGGGTGCCTGTTTGGACACTCTGGATTGTTGCGACAAGGACACATCTCCTAACACTACTGCTAACAGTATTATACAGGTAACCGTAGCTTATTATTTATACGATATACTGCAACAAAAAGCTATACAAACATGTGTGTATTGCGCTTATACAGACGAATGGTGCAGAAAACAACCTCACACATGCATTGACACGCTACCCTTCTTTTATATCAAAGGACATAAGAGAGAAATTACGCAGAAGCGTTTTAACAAAAATTTTGCTGATGCTCAAAAGTACGTCCTACGTGGTTGCCAACATGTGAATGCAGTATTCGAGACATTGCAGCAGCTGCTCTACAGATTTGGCCGAGGAACCCTTTTCTCATTGCTTTGCTTAAACGGGTAGTTAGAGTGGAGGACAGTGTGAACACTGTAGTTAAGGAATCTCTGGACATCTGGAAGGGGGAACAACACTAAAAACAATGGGGAATGTGTCTAGTCTACTAAACCATGTCAAAAAGATGGGTCATGTGTTTTGTTTTTGTACTTTTAGCACTGATTTGTGTGTTTTAACGCTAACCAGAAAACCATATGTCGATGTTGCTGATGTGATGTATTGCTTAACTGAATCTTTTGTTTGTAAAAACATAGGTGTTTGTACTGATTTTCTGAAAAGTGTATACTTGTAATCATTGCTGACGGATATGTTGCGTGATGCGTATGTCGTTGGAAATAAAATACTTGAACACAGATGTCAGTCTTTGTAACAAACATCTTGGAGGAGGTGATGAGAAATATATACTATGCGACAGAAAATGCAGGGGCTTACGGAGGCAAGCAAAAACTTAAAAAGGCCATATTTGACACTACTGGGGCTCGGTACGCAGATTCAGACGTAGAAAATTGGCTCATGAAGCAAGATGCCTATACTCTACACAAGACGGCTCGGCTCCAGTGCATTTTAAGAGAAACAAGGTTTTAGTGAATTCAATAGATTGGCAATTCCAGCTAGATCTAGTTGACATGTCTGCTTATTCTGCTGAAAATGATGGGGTACGCTATTTATTAACGTGTATAGATTTGTTTTCAAAATACGCATGGGTGCGTTGTTTAAAAAATAAGAGTGGTAAATGCGTCACAGCTTCCTTTAAAGATATCTTAGCTGAAGGTAGAATACCGCATAAAATTCAAACAGATGAGGGAAAAGAGTTCTTAAACAAAGATTTCGATGCGTTAATGAAAATTAATAGTATCGTACACTTTACCTCATCAAATGAGACTAAGGCATCTGTAGTAGCGCACTTTAACAGGAAATCTAAAATGTGGCGTTATTTAACAGCCAATAATTCTAAACGATATGTAGATATATTGCAGGATTTAGTCACCTCCTACAAACATAGTTATCATCGTAGTATGAAAATGAAACCGACTGATGTAACAAAAGACAATGAAGATATCGTATTTAACAACTTGTATTAAACAAAAGGCGCACAAGCCTTTCGGTCTGGAAAATCAGTCAATGTTGTTGGGGGAGTCTTCTTTCTAGGAGCCATACTCATCGCAACAGGATCTAGAACACTGTTCTACGCTCTCGGTCAGATGTTAGTCAAAAACTTAGCCCTCTATGTACAACAGATTGCTAAAGCCACTCCCAAACATCCGCTTTTACCGGACATCCCGTATACACAAACCCCCCTTTTCACACCCGTCTTCACCTTTTGGTGATCGACCCCCACCACTGCTAATAGAGGATGACATGCCCTAATACAAACACCAATTTTCACACCCCCATGTCTTTGTTGTTCAACCTTGCTATGTTTTTTTCTTTTTTTTTTTATTATTATTTTTTATTAATAATTTTTTTTTAAATACATTTTTGATCAATTAAGTTTTTTATTAATGAAAAATGTATTCACGTGCACGACTGTTACGTGCATCATGCGCGTGGTCGTTCACCTTCAATATTAGATAATGTTGATTTAAAGATATTTGTAATTATATTTAGATTAGTCAAAGCTGTAATTACATTTTGACTAGTAAGATTCAAACTACTGTTGCCATTCATGTGTATGGGTTTTCTCATTACAGAAATCTACAGTTCAGTTGTAGATATCCACATTGTGAATTGCAGATATCTACAATTTAATTTTGACTTACCATGAATGAAGTTAAATATATCTATATTATAATATATATATAAGATATCTATATCGTCTTTTTGAGATATATTAAATTAAATTTTAAATGGTCAAAATGACATTGAAGATATCTAAAACTGGAATTATGAAAATATACAAAATATGAATATACAGATATTTCTAGCTGTTGGTTGGACTAAATAAATGTTAAAATGGCTTGTCATAGTGCTCACAAACATAGCTTGTTGAGTTAGCATTAGCAAGCCTGGTGAGTGCCCGCTGAAAAATAACATCATACGTGAACATGATATTTTTCTCTTTAGTGGCAGTAAAGCTGACAAATAGTAACATTAACCGCATTAACAGCAGAGCTATGGCTATTTTGATAATATATTAATTGTTTGTCATTCTTTGAGCAAAAATGACAAACGTTGTAGCTTTTCTGTATCTCTGATGTGAAAGTAAACTTATAATTATATCAGAGTTTTAGATTGGGAAAATTGTGATTATGAATAATTTTAAATTTGAATTATTTTTATACATTTTAAAGGCAAAACAATCCTGAATTACTCAATTAATTGAGAAAATAATCGGTTAGTTGCAGTCTTAAAGTGCAGTCACAACTTTCTTTGCACAATAGGTGGTGGTGAGATTGTGTTTCCCGATATGAAGGGCTATGTATGCCCACCTGGAAAAGGAAAACTATCTTTTGTGTGTGTGTGTCTGCATCCTCATCTGTGTGTGTGAATGGTACATTTGTCTGCATGTATTTGTGGACGTGTCATTTCAGGACGAGGTGTTTGCTGCAGGCGAAGCAGCAGCCTGAGTAAGGTGTGCTGAGGTAAGACTCTGTACCAGTTGAAAAGCTTTCTGAGCACTCACACATACACACACCCTCATTGAGGGTCACAAGTATAGAAAGACGATGTTAAGAATTTTGGGATTATGTTGTGTTTGATTTGTGGGCGAAAAAATAACTAATTTGCCCTCTTTCGAGGGTTAGAAATTCATCTTTTCTCTATGTTGCTGTTTTTTCAGTGGTTTATCCATGTGTAAATAAACTGGTAGTTTGACCATATTCTTAAATATAGTATGTAGTTTTAGTCATTTTAAGTTTTATCAGCCTAAAGTTCAGCTGTGTACCTACACCAGGTCCACTCACTGGGCTAGTTGGTGAACTATGGCTGGCAAGCTAACTGCAAACATGCTAGTTGTGAACATGCTGGTACTAGTCTGCCACAATAGCTCTCCAAGCTTCTTTTTATTTTCTCTGTAGGCTACTGGACTGTTTACTCCCACTTGGTATTTTAATTATACATTTAATTAATTACAGAGTTTAATTAGTGAGGGGGGAAAAAACTCCAAGCTAATGAGCTAACAAGCTAACTGCTTGCCAACTCTCAGTTAGTAAGCATGTTAGCTCAGTTGCTAATAATACAAAGTTTAAACATATTTGTAATATCAGCTTCTGTCTCTGTAACCTATTACTCTTTTGTAGAGCCCTTTATACACAGACAGATGAGGTTACATTAAAGAGGATGGAGACACAGCTACTAATTTACAACAGCTTCCTCTATTTAGACTTTTGAGCCCTCTATTCCTCAAAGGTCAGCACTGTCAACGCTTGCTACTTCTGTCTCATAACTGTTTGTAACATATTCCTCTTTTGTAGAGCCATTTATATTCAGACAGATGAGGTTAAATAAAAGTGGATGGTGTCACACAGCTACTGCTACAACGGCTTCCACCATTTAAGACTCTAGAGCCTTGTGTTCCTCAAAGGTCAGTACTGTCAGCGCTTGCTATTGGTGAAAAGCACATGAATTTCCTCCAAACAAAAAAAATTTAACCCCTGCTTTTGAATCCACTAATAGGTTTCGCTGCAAAATGTTGCCAAACTGCTGGTGTACTTTATCTCTGATCTTAAAGACTGTTATATTGTGCTGTGAGTATTTTAGTCACTGCCATGACAATACAATAGGTTAACGGGAGGTTTGAGGTTTTAACAGTTCTGTGCTTTTAGACTTGCTTCATAAACCTTCTGTTCAATCAATTTGGGAAGACTGACTAATGATTGCAGTGAGTTCTGTTGAAGGCTGCAGCCAATTCAAGTTTATTATTATTATTATTATTATTATTATTATTTTATTTATTCTGCAAAAGCAAATACCAGACACAGCATATTGAACTTGACAAAGCAATCTCACCTCTAGGTCCATTTAGTAGCTGTTTTAGAGCTCCATGTTTTCTGAGTACTTCTCACCCATGTTGAACATTGAAGTGAGGTTATGTCAACTATAACCAGGCCAAGACTGAACTTAGCTAGACTGTTTTAACCAGGTCAACTTCTGTTTCCGCAGTGTACATTTTTAACAACTGATTTTCTGCACATGAATGTTAAACGCATCTCAGGGATCTTTTACCTGTCAAGAAGCTTCTTGGCTGTTGACCAGCTGTTGCTCATTTACAATCCAAGCACTGAAAATAGAAAGTGAAAATGTTGCTTTAAGCCATTTGAATCCCATCATCTTCTATTTAATTCAATTAGTAATGAGTGAGTAAACAATCCACTGCTGGAGACAAATCCACCTATAGCATGCGTTGGTTCACTGCTATTGCTCACTGCTAACAGTTGAGTGCTGAGAGAAGAAGAAGAGTAGTTCCTGGAGAAGAGCTACAGTATGGATGACTTTATTATTCATAAGTGTTCATGTACATGTGATTGCACCTGGAAATATGAAATGTAAAGCTACACCGGCGTCTTAACCCAACTGTGGAATGGATAGATTTGAACACACATACAGCTAAAAGTTGCAGGGAAGGTGCATGCAAACATACGCACACAGTTTTCAATATTCAAATTTCATGCTAAAGGTTTCACATTTTAAGTTATGTTTTCCACTCTAATCTTTTGTGGCTTGTGATTGTTTATTATTTTAAGGGGACACTTAAAAGTCAGTAAATTGTATGTCTGTGTATCATACAGTGCATTTTCTGGGTTGAGGTGACCAAATGTGACTGGAACGAGTTAAAATCATTATATGGTAAGCTTACTATCCAAACATGTTATGATATGTTATGTTATGATAAAACACCAACTTTAAATGTATTAAATTTTTTTGTAAAGTAATTGCAGTTATACTTTTGTATGTTCAAAGGACAGTATCTTCAGTAATTTCAACATTCATCACCAGCTACTTTCCCCTCAGGTCTCCTCTTTATCTTCCTCCCTTGTCCCTGAGCAGCGTCACAGGAACATGCTGGATTGTGTAACGCTGTCATATTTCTTCAACAGTACATGTTTGTGGGGTCCAAGCCTGTCACATTGTTGTTGCCTCTGGATTATGTGCAGTGCTGAATCTTCTTGGCCCACAGTAAAGATGACATGAGAGGCTTTATGTGTACCTACATTCTTGCATTTGAAGAGTTGAAATAATTTGCTCTGAGGTGGATTTTCCACATCACCAAAAGTTATGCAGCATTTAATGTTTTATAATATGAACATTTAACCTTTAGATAATATTCAGATAAGGACAGTTTGTGTGCTGAATATGACATCCTGAGAATTAGAACATGTTCGTTGGATTTTCTCACTTCCTAGACTTCCAGAAGTTTAGAGGGCAAACCTGGGGCTCTCACAGAAACCCACCGTCCTATCTAATGTTACAGAAAACCAAATGAGCCAGGATGTAGCAGAGCAGCAGGGACACTCAGAAGGAGCATGGAGACATGCGCTGAAGCTGCGGGCGCCGTCAGAACATTTAATTGAGTTCAACCGTGATAAGATTTCTGCAATTTTTCCAACATTTTCCTCCCACCCACTGGGAGCTCAGCAGGGCTTTATATGCCTGTTTGGTTTAAGAGAGATGAGAGGAGAGCGACAGGGTATGTAGGGGCCTCAAGAAGAAAGAGCAAAAGTAGGAAGAAGAGCACTGAGAGGAGATAAAAGGTGAAAAAGGGAGCAGGCACATGAATGGAACAAAAGGACAAGAGGTAGAGAAAGTGAAAATAAAAGAGACAGCACGAAGACAAGCGACAATGACGAGGAGCAAAGAGCAGCAACAGGAAGACTGGAAAGAGATAAAGATAGATGATGAGATACGTTCATCACTACACATCCGGGGGGTCCCATCATACTGATTCTGCCCCACCGGAGCAGGACAATGACCAGCTGTGACAGGCTACCAGTCTGGAATTTAGAAAGCCTCATCTCCTACCGTCAGTCCAAGACAAAAATGTCCCCTAGTGATATGAATTTATGATAACATTAATGCAGCGGGGGAATGGAGTTCTTCACCGGGGCATACTGTCTGTGACTATGTTGCCTGGAGGCAAACAAACACACTGTTAGATGAGAGGGGGGCTGGTAAGGAGGATCTTCGGAGAGGAGTAAACCAAACAAACTTAATCCACTAAAATGATATACAATATGATGATGCCGCTGTTGGTAAATAGAAGCAGATGTTGTGAGTTTGCTGTAACCCCAAGGAGTGTGGAGAAGAACACACAGGGTGTAGAGTGTGTGTTTGCAGTTTGGCACAGAGAAGATATGTCACATACGCATCTGAAGCTGTGTACCATATATTATGGTTAATGAGATTATGATGATAAAATCGCTTTAGCTCTGGTAGATATCAGATTATCATTGCTGTAGGAAGTGAACTGATGAATAATTATGCAAATGTAAAACACTTCAGCACGTTGACTACCAGACTGAACCAAAAGTATGCATTTTATCTTATGAGAAACAAATGGGAACAAAGACAAAGTTCCTGCATTACCCACAATGTAACTCGACCGCTGACAGTTCAGTAGGAGATTCTGCTGTATAGGCTAGTAAGGGCAAATGTACCCTGGAGCCGGATGCCTCAAGCCACAGTGAGGAGAAGTCTACTGAGGTCTGGTAACCTCACTGTCAAGCTCCACACTGCTTGCAACTGTGTCATTATGTAATAATAATGTAACTTGCCCTCCAACAAAATGCATTTTCACGTTACAGACTTTTCTCAAGTAACTTTGTTGTCTCTGTAAGGCGTTTACAGAAAAATGAATGGAAAGCAATGGCTGCCTGGAAGGTCTAAAATCTGTCTAAAATCTTAAGCTGTGCTTTACATAATAGCCACAATTTGTACTCAATGTGTTGAAACTTAAAAAAACACCAGTATGGGCTTTTAAAAGAAAAATGTGTGAACAAGTGTTAAAGATGTAAAGTCCTCGCAAGTGCTTAATAAATGAAACCGTGTGTGTCTGTTAGTGTCTTTGTGTATGTGTCTGCATAGAATATTGATAATCTTCCAGTTATCATTTATAGTATTTACAAAACATGGAAAGAAAGTGTTCATAGATTTTATCCTTTGAAAGTGTGTGTGTGTGTTTACTGGCTGGCTCTTTAGAGCCCCAGCAGGCCCCACAGCGAGCTGTAAGTATCTCTGATTAAATTTGGCCTCCCTGCGCTCCCCTCCATTGCTTTTAGGATGCAGAGATAATGTTCATTAGGAGAGACGGACGGGGACTTTGGGAGGCAGATGCTGGCATGTTGCGAAAGTGTGGCTGTAATGGGGACTGATGGGAGGGTAATATAATTTGGTTGCATTTGGAGCGGTTTCTTGGGGTTAATTTTATGGAGTGTGTGCACGATGAACCGTAAAATGCCTCTGTTGTATGAGGGAGGGAGTGAGGCCAAAAGTTCAGGTGAGTGTTAGACACTGTGTTCCCGCATCTTCTCTTGACTGCACATGTTGAGGAGTCACACATTACACTGCATTTGTTCATAAGTTGGTTGCTTTATTCGCTCATTCTTCCAACTCTCAGGACCCCGGTCTGTGAGGCACAAGGGAGGAAGTTGGGTGTGTTATAGAACAACAAGGTTTGCATATGGTGGAGGGATAGGTCATCTAAACCTCTGTTTATTATTGTTTATCATTGTTACCATGACAAGAAAGTTCCCCTAACCTTAACGTAATAGCCATTTAAACCCAAACCACAATGCTTCCCTAACCTTAACTAAGTACACTAAACTAAATTATAAACGCAACACTTTTGTTTTTACCCCCATTCATCATGAGCTAAACTCAAACATCTAATGCGGCATTCAGACCAAACGCGAATTTTCTGCTCGCGACGCTTTCCTCGCATCAGTACATTCGCTGCAAGTGTTCACACACAGCGCGAGAAGGCGATTTTAACGCGATAACGTGAATAAACACAACTTGCCATTACTACAGCTGTATGAACCCAAAGTAAACATTTTGCTGTGATTAAATAGCAATAAACGGATCAAACTGATTCCAAAATAAGTACAACATGATGCAGTTTTGTTAAACATATGAATTCATGCTTTGTCAGGTCTGTCAGCAAGACAGCAGGACAACAACTTCTAAAATGTTTGTTTTCTGAATGGAGTTTGGATCGATCAGGGCTAAGCTATGGTAACTTCGTCACAGTACTGTACAACGATAGCTGGAATAAAGTTACAGATACATATTTTCTGAACTCACTAGGTAGTTCAACTTCCTTTCTTTCTTTTCTCCAAGTATTGTCCAGTTTTGTCTGGTTTTTATATAAATATGAAGTCATAGTTCGACAGAGCTAACGACGCTAACAACAACAGTGGAACCAGATGTGCACGGAAACTAGCTGCTGAGAAGCTCCAGTGAAGATAAATCAACATTGTAATTCCAAAACCTAAAGTAAAAAGCTAATTTAATAAAAGCAGTAAACTCTGAGCTTCTCCCGCGAGTAAACGGCGTAGTTGTCAGAGCAGAATCCAGAGCGACTACCGGGGTTCACCTCCAAGATTGTCTGATACCAGCCACTGGGACAGCTGCTGCAACAATCGGTTTCCGTAACCAGAAGAGTTTATGCACAAACTGTCAGGAACCATCTCAGGGAAGCTCATCTGCATGCTCGGCGTCCCCATTGGGGTCTCGACCTGACTGTAACTTCGCACAGCCATCGAAGAGGAGTGGACCAACATTCCACAGGCCACAATCAAAACCTGATCAACTCTATGCGGAGGAGATGTGTTGCACTGCGTGAGGCAAATGGTGGTCACGCCAGATACTGACTGGTTTCAGGACCCCCCCCCCCAATACAGTGAAACTGAACATTTTTGAGTGGCTTCTTATTGTGGCCAGCCTAAGGCACACCTGTGCAATACCCATGCTGTCTGATCAGCATCTTGATATGCCACACCTGTGAGGTGGATGGGTAATCTCGCGCGCGCGAGCAATAAAGAGTATATTGCCTGTCATGGCTTCTCTTGTTCATATATATTACAGTTTGATTCTACTTAACCTGACAGGATCGAGTTGGTTAGCAAAGGCAGATTTCCCTCTTTATTGTTTGTTTGAACAATTGATTTGATGAACTGACAATGACTGATGAGCTTTTTTTTTTTTTTCAGCTTTTTGTCCAGGGGCCTTTGCTTGGCCTTTCTCATTTCCCACATTTGTGCCACCTCCCCTCCTCGATCCTCGAGGTGCATTTTAGGAATCGAGATGTCCTTAAAGATGGCACGCTGAGAACCATTTCTGGGTCACAGGCTTGAGGATCAAGGAGGCGAGGAGGCAAGAATTTGGGAAATGAGAAAGGCCCCAGCTCTGTTGTTGTTCTCTAGCTGACCCTTACCTTTGACCTCCACATAGTGAGGATGGTGAGGAAACAGGATAGTTACCCCCTAGGGATCAATAAAATATCACATCCACTGGAATAATTTTTATTTAAATGGTGGACTGCCAAGACATAAAGGTTTTCATTCATCCTGCATAACCCCCACACCCACATAAACCCCAAAACCCTCACCCTTCACAGCCAGTGAGGGAACAAGCAACTGAACCACAATGTGCTTAATGCAGATAACAAGGCCTTGACTTGCTGCCAAAGACCAACAACTTAAGTCTCTGGTTTTAATGATTTTTTATTTTGTCGCCAATTAGGTAGTAGGCTTCCTGGACCTGCTTCCTTCTGAGATTAATAAAAGTGTGTTTTAATTAACTTAAAGAAACATTTTAAATGAACGGCTTCTCCTTTGAATGGAGATAAGGTTGGTTTCAGTGGCTGCTGGGCATTAAATGCCTTTCCTTGGGGGTATTTATGACTGTTATCACTTCCTGTTTGTTGTCGCGTCAAAGTGTGTCGATCAAGACGGCAGAGAGTGAAACTGACGCCCGACTGGGGAGCGCACTGTGCGGGCAGGGCGATTTGAGGAACCGGGGCGCTTAAATCTTTTATCTGAGGAATGGCCGCTTCGGCGATAAAAGGATTTGAGTATCCCCACTAGCTCCTGACCCATATTCCCGAGGAAAACGTTGTTTGCATCGCTCAAGAAGAATTAAGGGTGGCTCTGTTCTGTTCGGTTTCCGCTGCGCGCAATCACAGCTCCAGGACCAGCGGTAGAGTCGGTGCGCTCTGGCAGAAAGCATCCCCTCCTCATCACTGGGCTCAGACAGCAGTCAGTGCTCCTCTCCATGCCTCCGAGCCTCAGCTACCGGCAGTCATTTGCGGAATCCCTTGCAATGAACCCTCTATAAAACAGCCTGTCTCTTTCTTTTTTTGTTTCACTCTTTACTTACTTCACATCGCGGGCAGGAAAGAGGAGAACACACGCGAGAAACACTCTTAAGTTTTCGTGAGTCGCACTGGAGGGGAGGAAGCGATGGCAGCCCCGGTGAAAGCAGCGTTGGCTCTCCTGGTTCTCACCGTGGCAAGTGAGTAATCCTTTTTAAATCCTCCCGGAACGGGACGGGACAAAAGGGGTCCTACTTTGCTTATGGGGCTTTAATCACAGTCATGGGCTGTTCGTTGTAAAATAGTTCACTTTCTGTGGGCCCTGTGGGTAATTATGTCTATCTTCAGTATATATTTTGATATCACATGTGCTTTGTGGCTAAAGCATCACACCTCCGGTCCTATAGGCTAAAGCGTAATGCTCTCTGTTTACATTATGGAGAAATCTTTAAGCCACATTTTTACTTTACAGACAACACGTGATACCGGAAAGCAGGCTGGTGGGGAAAATAAGTGGCATTTCCGTGCGTCAGACACTCTAGCACGTGATTTTTCAGCGCGCCTCAATTAGCCTAACTAACTTTAAACACACGGAGTCATAATGGGATTGCTTTATATGCGCAATGGGTGTGATGTTTGAGAAGGGCGCATTGCTTTGACGCACACTACCCTGTAGCAGCCTGGAATTTAAACAACAAATAGGCTAATAATGAATGAATAATATTTTTGAACCATTTGGCTCCGCAGTCTTACGACTTATTAAACAGTTGGATGGTGTGGCTCTAATTGCGGGCACACAAGGGCGTTTAAATCTAACTGATGAAATCTCGTAATAGCGTTTTGTGGCCCTCACTGTGCCTAATGGCCTGCCGTGTGCGCCAGGGCCCTCTAAATGAACCGTGCACTTCTTTCAGATGATGGATTGAATCAGGCACTGGATGGGGCTCCTGTTCAGAAGCTGTCCATGGTGCTGAAGTGGGAGTGTCTGTGCATGACCTACTGCAGCGCTCAACGGGGCAAACCCCAGTGTCCCTACATCAAATTCACTGACTGTGTTGAGATAGATAAGTAGCTGGACGTGTTCTCATTGTAATAAAGGCCCGCTAAAAAGGCCACCTAAAGGCTTAAATGACCCAGTCAGTTCAAAAGAAAGTCAGTCTCATTTTTTGGGAATATTCTGTGCAACTTTGTTAAAAGTTGTTTTGAAAAAAAAATCTGAAAACAATTTGGGTAATTACTCTACAGAAACACATCTCCATATCAATGTATAAGTAGTTAGATGTGTTTATTTATGTGCTTGTAAAACAGTACAAGCATGAGGTTTATTTCGGGGACATGTAGATGAAGGTCAGTTTTTACTTGTTAGTCTGGTCTCTCTTTATTTCAAATTTCAACTTTTTCACAGAATTATAGTGCATTACATCTACAACGAAATCTTGCATCTGCAACATATATACAATCCCTATAACTTCAGCTTATTGTAACTGAGTCAAGTTTTTCTCAGACTTGAGCAAGTGTGGATATTTTGCAGTTTTATGGGTTTTTTTGCATTTTTGAGTTTAGTAAGTCTCATTCAAATTGTTCCCATCCCCTCCTTCTTCTCTTTCCCTTCCCTTGATCTTTTATTCCATTTTTTTGTCCTACAGGTCCAACTTTGTCTCTCTTCTATCACCTGTGGTCTATCAATACCTGAAGCATTTCATGACCCTAGCTCTGCCACTCCTATCAAACCTCACCCAAGCTGCTACAGTAAAATGAGTAAATCCAGGCAGCCACTTGGTTGGGATCTCTGTCTTGTTCTGTCTGCTGCAAGCTCCTTTACCCTTTTCACTTTCTGTGACACTCCTTCTTTTATGCTGTAACTTATCTGGCATATTGATATCCTCATCACACACCCGTATGTGTCTTGTCCTCTCTGTCTCTCTCAGTATCAGCTGCATGCTGTAGTAAATGTGCCAATGTGGTGTCACAGCTACCCCTGATTAGATGTTACGCTCATTAAAAGCTTGCACAATGTGTAAGAGTGCAAGAGGCGGAATCGCACGCACATAGTGTGTGGTTCCCCCTCACACAACCCTGACACAGCGTCTCTGTAGCCCCTGGTTGAAACTTTATATGTGGGTGGTTAGAAATATGGTTTTGTCCTTGGGTTATTCTAAGGCAGTTGTTTCTCACAAATTTAAAAACTGATTTCTCAAAACTGCAGATGTGTGTTCGGTCAAGAGGGCCCCGGCATCAGTGAGTCAATATTTTATAGTAAACTATTAGTCATTGCGTTGGCACAGTTGTTGTGATGTTGCTCTTTGAATGAGAGAAAGAGGCAGATGAAGAGAGAGATCAGTGTGGGTTTGAAGCCAGAGAGACCTGCATTAGATGCACTTAGAAGAAACTGCGGCAAACTTAAGCAGAAGTAACATGTGAGGGTGACATTGAGGGAGATGAGAATAGAAGAAAGCCACTTTTCCTACTGCCATTGTCTCTCTTCTGTACTCAACCTGCACATGTTCTGTCACTGCTGAGAAGAAAAGAGCAAAGTGGGACAGAAAGGCACGAGGGATAGGTTGTGACAGATAAAGAAATTCAACGTAGTAAAAGAGTAGCTGGTTTCATCCTAACAGACAGGACTGTCTGTAAGGATGAAAAGTTTGCGGGCAAACCATCAGAAATCCCACGATTGAAAAGAAACACAAAAATCTCTCAGGCAGTAGATACACAGTGAGCAATGTGAAATGTCGACAATGTAGCTGCAGATGTGTATGAATGGCACGTGGGCATCTTTTATAACATGACTGATAAGGGCAGTGTACTGAGCAAAGCCAAAGACAGCTGAAGCCTAAATTGTTTTGGCCTCAGAAAGGCCACCCCAGATGGCAACGCACTGAATAATTCACTAGCCTAAAAAGGAACCTACAGGATGCAGAATTTGGATGTGTTTTCTCTCTGTACACTGGACTGATGACACAGCCTGTCCATCCATCTGCATCACCCAAACACAGCAGTGTGCCTGAAGGTTTTTGTGTTTGTGACGTATTGACACGTTCCGTGTGCTGTGATGGAGACTATGTTGATTCGATCTGTTTGAACAACTCAGAGAGTATTCTTTGATTGTGGTTGAGTCTCTGCTTGTGAGATGATGGCATTTTTATTTTAGCGGCAATGAATTATTGAAGTGCGGAGAGTGCAGCGAGCAGGACAGGAGTGTGACGTGTGTGTGTGTGTGTGTGCATTCATGTGTGATGGGACGTGCTGGTAGACTCCCTGATACTCTGTCTCTACTTACATCAACCTCATACACATCTCATTTTAGCCTCATCTACTGTTTTAGCATTTACTGTCTAACCCAATACATTACATCATCATCATACAGCCTATACTGTGCTTCTTCAACATCCTCAGTGCTTTCCGTATAGTCACATGAAGTCATTTGTCCTTCACAGTTCAGTCATTTTTTGTGTTTATTTTTATGCCACCCACTTTACATTTTAAAGGAAATATAGCATCTCCTATTTCTACAGAAGTCAGAGAGAAGCCAGAGAAAAGCATTTTGAAAATGTTTGATAGGAAAGGAAGGAGTACAGTCTAGACCAGCTCTTTTATGAAAAGTGCTATGAGATAACTGTTGTTGTGATTGTGTGAGAGTGAACATTTCACTCTAAATTTGAGATACACTCATTAGAAAAGCAATAGTGACTTTGATCATTTATTGCCATTTTCTCCTAAATGGTGGCATAGGTTTAGCCCAGATTAACCTGTGGTCACTTTGGAAGCAGAATGTGTTTTTCACACCTTTAAGTGTTTTGTTATTGGGATGAGAGCTTGGATTAATAGTAGTTGGATAAGGATTTGATAAATTGGGATCTTTGTGCCTTAGTTTTTGTAAATAAAACCAAGTAAACAACCAACAGCATTTGACATGTGTTAATATAAAAGTACTTCTCCAATGATTTAATATTGCACTTTCATAAAGTTGGGTGACTTGCGAGATGAAACAGTCAAGAGAAACAGTCGGCTGGACCAACAGGATAAATAGAAAACGTGGTCTCAACTCCTGGACCAACAAAATCTCAAAAGCACACCGGTTGCATTTAATTAGTACAAGAAACCTGCACTTCATTGTTTGGCAGTTTGCACCCTTATTGCATATAAAAAAAATAATTATTGCCAGGCTGTGATCCATCAAGCAAACTTACGAATCACTGATTTCCCATGAATCATTACCATAATATGGCAGGATCCTATTTCATTTTCATTATACTAATCTGGGAATTGTTTTGTCTCTCAGTCCTTGCTGTTATTTGTTCTGTATCCACTGTCTCTTCTCATGTGTCTCTTCTCTTGTCCTGACAGACAGAGCTCTGTGTTTCAATGCTCTCTGAAGACATTTGCCCTTGAGGTTTAGTGTCATGTCACAGTTGCTCAAACTTTGGACACTTCTCCTGTCTCCTCTTCAGATGGAAGCCTGCTGGAGTTTAACGTATACTGACCAAGTGTAGAATATATCTCTCCTTCCTGCACCTGCCCTAAAAGCGTAGTGCCTCTTCTTTTCAGTTTGATCCTGACATGTCTCAGAAAACATTTTTACCTTGTACACACTGATATGACAGCCGGCAGCATTAGTGAAAAACCAGTGCACATAAAGTGCCAAAATAAACAGCATTCATAGTTTTCCAAAGCTGTTGCTAACTACATTGTTTTGAGAGGACACAAATATATTGCTGATGTCAGAAGCAATTGCGCTGTTTCAATTTTAATGGCTGACTATCACAATATCTTCGATGCAAAATGGTGTGCTTTATTGCTGACATAAAACCTGGCGATACAGCTGTCAAATAGCTATCACATGCTAAGCTAGGATGGTGTCAAATTCTACAGCTGAAGGCCGATAGAGGATGACAATCACTATCTCTCCAGTGTGCTGTTACACCAAACTCATCAACCAGCAACATTTTTTTTGTTTAAATGTCTACTGGCAGAGGTCTTAGAATCCCATCAAATCAAATACATATTTCGTCAGTTTTTTGTTGGTTCAAGGCGAATTTGTCTTGGCCTGCCGAGGGCAGCCCACAATTTTCTATTTGCTCCTTGTGGTCTTGCAACTCAGGGTGACTCAACAAACGACACTTCAAATAGGCTACATAAAAGTGGACTGACAGTTTTTTCCTTCACTGAGACATCAACACAACCTCTTCCTACACCTGACTTGACACTTGCTGACTCATCGGTCTTCTGAATCTTGAATGGTTGTTTCCAGATGTGGGTCTCACTGCTAAATGCATGCTTGCGAGATGCAGTCTGGCTGAGGCTTTAGTTTTACAATAAATTCTGTGAAGGTGGGGTGATGTGTGGAGAAAGCTGACGCTAAATCCTTATTCGCATCGAGGATCTGATGATATAGGGTCTAACAGTCCGAACCAGGAGGCAATGGTAGAAAAACACAGGAAGTAGGTGTGGAAGTAGTTTTGGTAGTCAGGTGATGAAAACTGGTGGGACAAACTGGAGACTACTGCTGTACAGGGAAAGAATGGAAGGAAATTTAAATGACTGAAAGGCAGAGAAAAAACATGAATTCAGTTACAGATACAATTATTACAGTACTGAGCTCAGCTGAATGTAAAGGGTCCAACATAAACCTATGTTGTTACTTTTACTGCTCTCTTGTGTTTTGTTTATGTTCCCAAGATAACTAATCATGAAATTAAGATTGATCCTAATGATCATTACTTTATGTAACATACTTTTTGAAGATGGAGGCATTTGGTACTTTTGGCCGAGATATACACAGTATTGACCTCTTATATAATCCGCCTCTTTCTCTTATTGTTCTTTGTCGCCCTCCAGTTTAAACTGTCCTGTGAGCGGGAAAGCCAACAGTCGTGTGAAGCAAAGTTTATTTATGAAGCTCAAATGCGGTCACAATAGCCTTCCAGAAAACAAGGGACATAAAAACAAATCAAGGAAAAGGATAGAGCAGGTGCAAGACAAAACACGAGAGACACAAGAGAAAAGGCTTTTAGATGGAAGCATATGTGACATAGAGTGCCTATTTGCTTGTACGGGAGCACGGGAGAAAACCAGTTTATTTAGATTGCAGATGAAAGTTAAGCAGGGCAACTAGTTAGAGTTGAAATTTTAATATTTCTGGATTTTCAACAGAAAAACAGCTGATATGGAAACATAAAAACCAGAGCCTTTGTTAAAGTTAAGTGTGAGTTGTTCTATAGACTGCTTCACAGTTAGTTCTAACTGAAAATTTTAATTGAAGAGAGAAGAGAAGCCAAAACAAGGGACTGCTTCCGTTTTCCACAAGTTTAAAATGTATGAAAGTCTTGCAATGACTGTGTTTCAAACCACCCTCTATCAGTGAAGCTCTGTGACCAGTCAGACTGTTCTTTGTTGATTACAAGGGGGAAATTAGCCCTGCGGTGGCTCTGTGAGTGTGTGTATGTGTGTGTTTCTGTTCAAATGTGACTTATCATTGTCGTATGGACTGCAGATTGCGTGCATTGCTACTCTCATTACACACTCATTACGTCTGAGGACATGCAGCATGCTACATCACTGCAGCGCCTAATTGGTAAGACCTCACAACACGAGATCTAAACATCGGTTCACTATCTACACCTCTGGGCACATGTGTTTGTGTTTGTGTGTGGTTCTGTTATTGTGGGTTTTCTCACTATGATCCCGTTCAAGCATACTGATAATCAAGAGTATGCCAGCAACAATCAGGAAGCTGACTAAGAAGTTTGTTTCAGGGAATATTTGTGAATAAAGTTAGTTTTTGTCTAATGTATTTAATTTTTCTTCAAGGATTTATTCTTTACCGACTTACTAACCACTTTACCCTGTTCACCCTCACTCAGCAGAGCAAAACATAACTAAACTCATACAGCATACCTCTCTCAGATATTATCAAAGTTTATAAACAGCCAATCAGACATGGACCTCTACCTACTCACATCTGCAAGATCCAACTGAGACAATCAGAGATCCCCTGCTACATGTGGCCCCTGCTGTCTAGTCACCATACTTAATCGTTTAAGACACACATTATTCAATGTGAACCACCGTCAATGCACCATGTTAGCCTAATATGAATGCATCATCTCAATACTCAGTCCACTGAGATGATGAAATTAGGAAAGTCAAAATCAGAGAACTGGATTTAATCTTTTTTAAAGCAGTTGTGCAGGGCTGTAGTGTGAAATTTTTGGCAAGGTGTCCAACAATAAAATTCCGTAACAACCAGGGCATATTTCAGCCTTGTGAAATAGAATACTTATTCTTTTACTTTGTTTCGGTTGTAGATACCCATGTCATTCATAATATGGACAGAAAAAAAAACCCACAAACATTTTCCAGATTCATAGAAACAATGGTGAAAGAGGACTTCATGCAAAAAGCCATTAAGTTATACAGTTCCCTCCAAAAGTATTGGAACGGTAAGACCAAGATTAATCTCTACCAAAGTGATGGAAAGGCCAAAGTGTGGAGAAAGAAAGGAACTGCTTATGATCCGAAGATTACAAGCTTATCTGTGAAGCATGATGGAGGTAATGTCATGGCTTGGCGTGCATGACTGCTTCTGTAACAGGCTCATTAATATTTATTGATGATGTAACTGATGATGGTAGCAGCAGAATGAATTCAGACGTGTACAGAAACATTTTGTCTGCCAATTTAAGGAGAAATGCGTTGAAACTAATGGGGAGGAAGTTTATCATGCGGCAGAACAATGACCCAAAGCACACTGCCAACAAAACAAAGGACTTCATCAGGGGAAAAAAGTGGAAGGTTTTAGACTGGCCAAGTCAATCACTTGACCTGAACCCAATGGAGCATGCATTTCACCTCCTTAAGAGGAGACTGAAGGGAGAAACACCGCGAAACAAACAAGAACTGAAAGAAGCTGCGGTAAAAGCCTGGAATAGCATCACAAATGAAGATTGCAACTGTTTGGTGATGTCGATTAAATGTTATTTACTTTAAGATTATTTGTTCCATTACTTTTTACTTTTGCTCACCTAAGAATGCTGTGGTCTAATACAAACGGTGATATTTCCTAAGTCGTTTAACACATCTAGATGTGAATACTAGGAAATAAAAGCTGAAATTCTGAACTCTTGTCTCATACTCATCTTTTGATCTTAAATCCAAATGTTTTCAACGAACAACAAAAACAAAGGAATTTGCCTTACCGTTCCAATATTTTTGGAGGGGACTTTAGGTGCTAGCAGAACAGAGGCTAGCAAGGAGATGGGTCTGATTTTCAGAATCAGAATTAGAATCAGTTTTATTGCCAGGTATGTGTACACATATGAGGAATTTGACTCAGGATTGTACATTGCTCACGATGTTCTTACTTATACAATAATACCATAACACAATAATAAAATAAAATCAGACACAAACTACAGAATAGACAACACTAATATACACACTATGAACAAAACAATATAGACATATTGACAAATAGTGCAGTGATCAGAGTGCAAAGGATGCAAGAGTAAACTATTATTCTCATTATGTACATGTTGAAGGCAGATATAATATACAGGTACACATACACATACATGCATACATGTACACATGTACACCGTGTGATCAGTGAGCATAGTGCAAAGGATGCTGGAAAAAATAAATAAGACATATGACCTTATGACCTGAGGTAGGTGTATTGGTATACAGTATATACAATGACATAGTATGAACAGCACTGAAATAGAGAATGGTGAATAAATAAATAATAAATGGTAACCAGTAAACAGGTGGCTGATTAGAGACAGAGTTACTGGGTTATTGCACAGAAATTGTTCCTGACACTGTGAGTCAGAAATCAGCTGTATATCAGAGTGATGGCTTGTGGGAAGAAACTGTTCCTGAGTCTGTTGGTGTTGGCTTACAGTGCTCTGTAGCACCTACCAGAGGGGAGGTGCTGGAACAGGTTGTGTCCGGGGTGAGATGGATCTGCAGTGATGTTTCCTGCCCGTTTCCTGACTCTGGAAATGTATAAGTCCTGAATGGAGGGCAGGTTGGCACCGATTATTTTTTCTGCAGTCCAGACTCTGTTGTAGTCTGCTATTGTCCTTTTTGGTGGCAGATCCAAACCAGACAGTCATGGAGGTGCAGAGCACAGACTGGATGATGGCTGTGTAGAACTGGATCAGCAGCTCCTTAGGCAGGTTGAGCTTCCTGAGCTGACGCAGGAAGTACATACTCTGCTGGGCCTTCTTGATGATGGTGTCCGTGTTGGGATCCCACTTTAGGTCCTGGGAAATAGTGGAACCCAGAAACCAGAAGGATTCCACAGCAGACACAGGGCTGTTAAGTATGGTGATGGGAGGCAGAGTGGGGGAGCTCCTCCTGAAGTCCTCGGTCATCTCCACAGTTTTGAGCGTGTTAAGCTCCAGGTTGTTCTGACCGCACCAGAGAGCCAGCTGATCAACCTCCCGTCTGTAGGCCGACTCGTCACCGTCCCGGATGAGGCCGATGACCGTTGTGTCGTCAGCGAACTTCAGGAATTTGACAGATGGGTCTCCTCAGGTGCAGTCGTTGGTGTAGAGGCAGAAGAGTAGTGGGGACAGCACACACCCCTGGGGGGCGCCAGTGCTGATAGTCCGGGGTGCTGGATGTGATGTTTCCCAGCCTCACCTGCTGACTCCTGTCAGTCAGGAAGTCTGTGATCCACTGACAGGTGGAGGCTGGCACAGTGAGCTCACTGTACCAGCCTCCACCTGTCAGTGGGTGAGTTTGGTGCTGAGGGATGATGGTGTTGAATGCCGAGCTGAAGTCCACGAACAGGATCCTTGCATATGTCCCTGGAGAGTCGAGGTGTTGCAGGATGTAATGCAGACCCAAGTTGACAGCATCATCCACAGACCTGTTAGCCCTGCAGGCAAACTGCAGGGTGTCCAGCAGGGGGCCTGTAATGTCCTTCAGGTGGGCCAACACCAGTCTTTCAAAGGACTTCATGACTACAGATGTCAGGGTCACGCGGCCAGTAGTCAGACCAGAGATGGAGGGTTTTTTGGAACCGGGATGACCGTGGAGCGTTTGAAGCAGGAGGGAACTTCACACAGCTCCAGTGATCTGTTGAATATCTGAGTGAAGATGGGGGCCAGCTGGTCTGCACAGATTTTCAGGCACGATGGAGAGACATCGTCAGGTCCAGGAGCCTTCCTTATCTTCTGCCTTTGGAAGAGGTGGCTCACGTCCTCTTCACAGATCTTGAGTGCAGGTGAGATGTCAGAGGGGGAAGGTGACTGTTTGAAGATGGTGTTGGAGTGGGGGAGAGGTGTGACTCTGGGCTTTTCAAACCTACAGTAGAAACCATTCAGCTCGTCTGCCAGTTGTTGAGTACCAGCAGTGTTGGGGGATGATCTCTTGTAGTTTGTGAGTGTCCGCAAGCCACTCCACACTGACACGTTGGCTGCAAAGCTGTTATTTAGATTTTCAGCATAGCACCTCTTTGCAGCTTTGATCTCTTTAGTCATTGTGTTCCTGGCCTGGTTGTACAAGACTCTGTCCCCACTTCGGAAGGCCTCCTCTTTGGTTTGACGAAGCTGCCTGAGAACCAGGGTTTTTGGTTATTGTATGTGCGGAAGGTTTTAGTCGGTTTTCTTCAACACTGTGACGTCTGTTCACCAACCTTCGTTTATATAGAAACAGAGTCCACCTCCCCGTGTTTTTCCCGTTAGCTCCCTTTCGCAATCCGCGCGGTTGAGATTAAATCCCGGTAGGTGAAGTGCGCTGTCCGTAATGCACTCAGTGAACCAGGATTCGGTGAAACAGAGGGCAGCAGATCTGCAGAAGTCCGAGTTAGTTCTGTTGAGGAGCAGCAGTTCGTCCATTTTGTTTGCCAGAGAGCGGACATTCGCCAGGTGGAATGAAGGGAGCGCAGTGCGAAATCCCCGCTGTCTTAGTTTAACCAGCGCACCTGCACGTTTTCCCCTGTGACGTTTCCGGAGGATCCCAAACAGAGCTGCTGCTTCTTCAACTAATATCTCCGGGAAAGTTCCAGGGTCAATAAAGAGCGGTGGAATAGTATGAGCAGTTGAAAGTCCAATGTTTAAGAGCTCTTCTCTGGTAAAGGTTACCAGAGATGGACGGCAGAAAACAGCGTTAATTAACAAAAACACAAAAAGCACTACGGAGCGTAATCCCGAGGCGGCTGTCTGCGGCGCCATCTTGGTTATCAATAGTGCACCAACAGCATCAGATCTTTGTGAAGTCACATTGTGTGAATTAGTCACATATAATGCTGAAGCAACCACTTCAGAACGCTGCTGGACAGGAAATAGTATTTAACACATTAGCATGCTAATGACAACACGCTAACTGTGACATACTGATATTTACTACATAGTAAAAAATTCTCAATACCTCCGATTCAGAATTACAACCAGGAGGCTTGTACAGTTTGTAAGCTGTTTACAATGGTCTGGATCCCCTAAACATGGCCTACTTTATAACATGTGTGTGGAAATATGTCACTAGACAAAGTGTTGGACTAGGGGTAGCCAAACAATGGAGAACAAACAGTCAGCTTGTTTTCACTCCAACCTGCAGACTGTTGGCTCTAATCATACATGGTTGCCACCCCATGGTTGGAGCAACGGACTACGATAAAAATTATATTGAAATTACACCCGGAGAACGGAAACTTTGGCTTGAGCTTTTATATGAAACATATTCTCATCTTGACCGCAAACACGAGTAATAATATAAGTTCTGATCCATTGCTTGTAGTTTCTTTCCAACGCTGTTTTTTCTGTGTGCATAGCTGCCTTGGGTGCTGAGGTGGAGGAGCGGCTGGTGAGTCACCTGTTGTCAGCAGAGCGCTACAACAAGCTGATCAGACCAGCTGTCAACAACAGCCAGCAGGTCACCATTTACATCCAGGTGTCTCTAGCCCAGTTGATCAACGTGGTGAGGAAACACACAAACAAATCCAAATTCACATATGCTGCTATCACAGAGGCATATCCTACTAATTTAAGATCATTCAAGAGCACAGATGGTGGAGATTGTACCTATTAGGAGTGAGTTCAGTCACAAAAACAGCAGCCATACTTTCAGTCATCCACAAACCTTCTGCCTGTCTGTGTTTCAGAATGAGCGGGAGCAGATCATGACAACCAACTGTTGGCTCAGTCAGGTTTGTGTCCCCAATCGTCCTTTTGTTCTCCTTTGTCTGTAAGTGTGTGCATGGGGCTCATGCTATGCCCAAACTCTAGCTCTTAGCGGCACAAAAAATGTCTGACTCATATTAGTCATTAACACACACACACACACACACACACACACACACACACACACACACAGAGAGATAGGGGCTGACTGAACCAATGTGTGTCATGAACTGATATGTTTCTGGTTGCATGGCTTTTGAATTAATGTATTTCCTTGTCTGTGTGTGCGTGTGCACTTCTTCATCAGGTATGGAATGACTACAGATTAATGTGGGACCCTGAAGAGTACGAGGGAATCAAGAAAATCCGGCTCCCGTCACAACACATCTGGCTCCCAGACATCGTACTCTACAACAAGTACGTCTGATTTGTGAAAGACAGCGTGTGTGTGTGTGTGTGTGTATGTGTGTGTGTGTCTGTAAAACTAAGTGATTAAAAGAGAAACAAACAATGAGCAACTTTATTCAAAAGCATAATTTTCCTAAAATGATTTCTCATATCCTCTTATTCCTGATATCTCTCCTTTTTTATCCCACTTTCCACCTTTTTTAGAATAATGAATCCAACCAAAATGTTTTGTTTAGCATTGTCTAGACTGCGTGCAGACAAGTGTGATCTTTTAAGGGATGACTGACAGGTACATATTAAAATGAATAAATCTACAGGCAAGACAGCGGTGCATTTAGTCACTCCTTTGATGGACGAGGCCCACATCAAGTGATCATGTCTTACATTCACATTTGAGCAAAACATGTAGGCTTTTCAACAGCAGTTGTCTTACACCTTGCATTTGAGAGTGTATTTCAACACAATCCAGCTGCATTTCACAATATAGATTATGAATATTGCATCAATACAATCAAATCATAGCCTTTAAAATCAAAGTGTCAATAGAAATGTACTATAACAACATCCCTGTGCATTATCGTGTGTTTTTGCATATTGAGAAGGAATGCACAAACAGTAATCTGAGAATATTTTGACTTTGTGTGCAAAATCTAAAAATCAGCTGTACAAAACAGCTGCAAGGGAAAATGGATACTGGGGGAAAAAAAGCCACCAAAGGAAACTTATGGGTGGAAATACCTTAAAAAAAAAAAAAAAAAAATAAAATAAAATAATATATATATATACACATACTGTATATATATTTTATCTTTCACATTTAGTCCATTCGTTCTTGACGATTATGCCACAGGTTCTCATCAAGATCGCATTGAATGTTTTCCCTTGCAATGCACCGAGGGAAATACCTCCTTGCATGGCATATCCAACCCTGGCAGCCCTCTGCACCTATTGCCAGGTAACCATCATTCATTGCCTCCAGGAGGGGCATCTGCTCATATGGCCGGTGATCATACACCTTCCACCTCCAAGCAGAGAAGAACTCTTCGATTGGGTTCAGAAAAGGCGAGTATGCAGGGAGGAATTGCATCATAATAGGAGGCTGTGCTGCAAACCATTCATTCACAAGGCGAGAGTGGTGGAAAGCCACATTGTCCCAAATTATGACATACGGAGTCATGCCAGGCCTCAACAGCCCTCTCTCTTCGGGTGGAATCAATATTTATTTCAATGCATCAAGAAATGTGTTGAGGTGTTCTGTATTGTATGGGCCAATAGTTGGTATGTGGCAAAGGACTCCATCATTGGAGATGGCAACACGAATGGTGATATTGGCACCCCTCTGACCTGGCACGGTGACAGTGGCCCTCTTCCCAATGAAGTTCCTGGACATTACTGTATGACAGTCACTTAAATGGGATTGATAAAACATCTGCATTACTGTAGACAGTTTGTTCTGCTAACAGGGCAATACAGTAAAACTGAAAAACACAGTGGTATATATGACAGTAACACTGTGAATTACCTGTTCTCATTCCAAAAAAGCCTGACAATACTTGCCACAGTGCTCCGACTCAGAAGGGGCTGGACCCTTTGTCCAGCCTCTCTAAAGGGACAAGCCATGATTGATGACATGGTCAATAATTGTTGCCTGAATTTCATTTGAAACTTGAGCTCGATTTCGTCCTCTTGCTGCTGCAGCTCCTCCACCACGCATACAAACTCCTCTTCATCGGACCCCTCTGCCATGGCCTCTTGCTCTCCTTCCGTGCCTATGGCCTCTTTGATCCATGCTTGCAAATAGCAACACAGAGTGGCATCTTTTATAGATGGATGAGGACTGATTGCTGATCGAAGAGTTGTGCAAATGAGTTTCACACAGGTGCATAGAGATTTATAATTATGCAAGTGCTTTCAATCAGCTGTGATTAGATGTTTTCCTTTTGTTCAACACAGTGAATGCAATAGAGTTTGGGGTGTTTCAATGAGATCTGTGGTAACTGTTTTGACAAAGGGTGTGAAAAATGTGTGAAACAAATGAAAAAGTGTTGAAACATTTGCAATAGAAGACTTTTGCTGTGCTAATGATGTGATGATGAAGATCAAGCGGATCCCAGTTTCATTTAGTGTGTCTTAGCAAATGAGAAAAACTGTAATCTGACCTCCAGAAGTCACTCAAACAACTCAAAATAGACTCGTTCAACCAAAACACTGGCAACAATTCTCATTTAGAAAGCATACAGTCTCACTCATAACACACTGACCTACAAAGCACTAACAACAGGAAGCATTATCTAAATTTGATTAACTTTATCTTCAAAATGTGACAGATCTTTCATATAAATCAGTATTTCATATACAATTGTTCTCAGACACTTTGGTACATTTCTCAGATCAGAATCAGTGTGAAGAGTTTTGACAATGTGACTTCAGTTTTGACCAGCGCAGGTTAGCAATTGAAAAAAACTGTAATTAGTCTGCATAATCATAGCAGCCCCAAAGCATTAGAGACCAAGTGTGATGGTTGGATTCTTGACCTACTTCATAATTGATAGGCCACTTATTTATAATGCATCACCTGCAGTACTGGTGAGATGAAGAAAAAAGTCAGTCTCAGCAGATTTTAGATGGGGGCGGGGGGCAGTTGTTGCCATGTTGGGATGTGTCCCAGGCTAAGCTCCTCCCCTGGGATGATAAACACATCCTTTAACCTTTAACACACATAACAGTTGCATGTGTCACCTATGCAGACACACGGTTACCATCATGAAATCATTTTCTCAACACGCCATCAGTCAGCACAGTAAATGGATTTTACAGGCGAGGAAGTAGTTCTTGATACTGTTTTTCTCTCTGTCAGTAAACCCAACAGCTGCACTGATAGCAATGCTGACTGATATTACATAGGAGCCGAGGCTAAAAGAAATGAGATGTTTGGGGTACGCCTTCATGCTTAGATATTTACAGACTGACTGTCTCCGCTTAGAATGCAATACATGTGACCTCAAATCCCAATGGGACTTAGGTAATGCATTTGAGTCTAAATATCCAGCATATTGACTTTATGCCAATTAAAGATGTCCTTATAGGGAAAGACCATACACAGTATGGGATAACAGATGGATCAAGAAGCCTTCTTCAGATTTGGTTTGGTACTACATTGTGTCTGCACTCTGTGTAAACATTGCTCTGTAAGACATCTTGAGTTTTCCTGCGATCTTCTGAAATAAGGGTTGACCTGCTGCAAGAACTTCACTAACAATTGCTTCACAGGCTCTTTCACAATTACTGGCTTGACTACCAGCTTCCTCCACCATCCCAAACTCTTCCCTGAAAGAACCTGTTGGTGTTGTTGGTTTAACTACAATTTAATATCCATCTATGTGCATGTTAAGGGAGGATTAGTTTCACTCAGTGTTGGAAGAAGTGTCAAGATTCTTTACCCAAGTTAAACTATCAATCCAACAATCTAAAAATAACGAGTTAAAGTCCTGCAAAGAATTATCAGCAATGTGTACTTAAAGTATAAAATACATCCATCCATTTTCTGACCTTTATGTCCAGGTTTTGATTTAACTTAGACTTCCTTCACTTGCCATTTCCTCCAGTTACCTCTTGGTAACCAAAGAATTTCCCAGCGTAGATTGGATATATAATCCCTTCATGTGTTTTGGGTTTGCCTCAGGGTGTCCCTTCACGTATCAGTAAGACCACGTGTGGAGATGATAGAGCTATGTGTTTAAATGAGTGACAGATAGTCCATGAACACGATTTGCCCTGATCCTTCCAGTAATCAGTTTCTCATTGAGTGTGTTGACTTTGTTCTTTTGTTTTTGTCCTACCTTTTCCTCTTCTCAGTGCTGATGGGACGTATGAAGTCTCCTTTTACTCCAATGCCGTGGTCTCCAACAACGGCGAAGTGGCCTGGCTCCCACCAGCTATCTACAAGTCGGCCTGCAAAATCGAAGTCCGTGATTTCCCATTTGACCAGCAGAACTGCACCCTCAAGTTTCGCTCCTGGACCTACGACCACACTGAGATTGATCTCATCCTCCTTAGTGATTTTGCCTCACGTGATGACTTTAAACCCAGCGGTGAGTGGGATATAGTTTCACTGCCTGGACGCAAGAATGAAGACCCTAATGACATCAAGTACCTGGATATCACCTATGACTTTATTATCAAAAGAAAGCCTCTGTTCTATACCATTAACCTGATCATTCCCTGCATCCTGATCACGTCACTGGCTATTCTGGTTTTCTACCTCCCGTCAGACTGTGGTGAGAAGATGACTCTCTGTATCTCTGTCCTCTTGGCGCTGACTGTGTTTTTACTCCTTATCTCAAAGATTGTGCCACCTACGTCTTTAGCTGTGCCTCTGATTGGGAAGTACTTGATGTTTACGATGGTGCTCGTCACCTTCTCCATCGTCACCAGCGTTTGTGTGCTCAATGTGCACCATCGGTCCCCCAGCACGCACACCATGCCTCCTTGGGTCAAGCGCGTCTTCCTGTACCGGCTCCCCTCTTACCTCTTCATGCGGAGACCCGGTAGCTCCAACATCCGAGAGAGGTTCCGGAAAAAACACCAGCAGCGATCATACTCTGACCAGAAGCTGCGTGGAGCAGACGGAGGGACTGGAGGTGCTGCACGAATGCCAGATTCCTCCTCATCCTTCTTTGTGAACGAGGAGTCAGCCAAACACTACGGCTATAAGATCAGAGACTTGTCAGAGAACACAGACTTCAGGAAGAGGATGACGCTCAAGAGCAACATTGACGTGGAGGATGCAGTGGATGGAGTACGCTACATCGCTGAGAAGATGAAGAGTGAGGATGATGATGAAGGGGTAGGTGAATCTGTAATGTGCATGTGTGTCATGAGTCTAAATATGTGCAACATGCTTCGAAGGCTTTTCCATCGTATGCTTGCTTTTTTGTCACACAATTCATTTTTCCATTCTGACATAGGTTGCTTTTTTTTATTTCTCAAAATTTACATGATGGATTGGCTCAGCATTTGGTACAGACATTCATGCCTCCCAGATGATTTATCTAATGACCCTTGTGATCTCCTAACATTTCCCGTAGCGCCAACATGTGGTTTACATTTATATAAAATGCAACAGCAACTATTGGATGTATTGCCATAAAATGTTGTACTGGCATTCAGGTCGCCTTTGGGTGAAATGTAACAACGTTGGTGGTCCTCTGACTTTTTATCTAGCTGCATCATCAGGTGACTATTTAAATTCACCCAATACTTTTGTTTATGACCAAACACTTGCAACTAATGACATCTCTGTCAGCTTCAGCTGTACTTTGTGTTTAGTGCAAATTACCAAATGTTAGCATGCTAACATGATAAACTAAGATGGTAAACATGGTAAACATTATACCTGCTAAACATCAACATGTTAGTATTGTCATTGTTAGGATGTTAGCATGTTGACATTAGCATTTAGCTCAAAGCACCACCTGTTAGCCTTTAGGTCTTGTAGAAGTTAAATAATCATTTGTTTTGCAGATTAATAGTGACAGAGCGATTCATTTGGTAAAATAAATACTGTACATTCTTAACTATTTTATAACTGCAAGGACACAATCTGAACAATCTTTCGGGTCTGAAAATGTTGATTTTCTTGGCTGTACCATGTATGATATGTGATAAATTACTTTATATTGTCCATTATATGTGTTTTACACATAATTCCATTTGGAGTGAGTGCCATAAGCTCAATTAAGGACCTAGTTATTGTGTATTTCTATAGGAATTACACCAAAGTGTTGTCAGTGGTGATTCATTTGAAGTTTGGCATTAGGAAATTAACCATGACATTTGCAACGTCCTTAGAAGCTATGACATAAAGTGCCTACCCTCAAAGTAAATCCATCAATAGCTTTAATTCAATGATTTGTGAATTTGCACCACTTAATATTATGTCACAGCAATCACTAGTGTTTTAGCCAATAAATAATTGGCTCTAGAGACAGAAATGTATGCAAAATGATTTAATCCAATTTCATTTCATTTAGTTCCGGACAGGCAATATTTAATATCCAACCTCTCTCTGCAGATCATTGAGGACTGGAAGTACGTGGCCATGGTGATCGACCGTCTCTTCCTGTGGATCTTTGTGCTGGTGTGTGTGGTCGGGACTTTGGGCCTCTTCATGCAGCCTCTGTTCCAGAGTTACAACACGCCCATTCTTGATGACATGGATCATAAATGAAAACTGAAACCAGAACTTTGATCTCAACATGACCCAGACATGAACTCTGAGTCCCCCCAGAAACAGAGCTCTGACAACATTTTAATACATTTACTCACACTTGTGCCCTGCACCACATTATCACTGGGAAATGATAATTATGAACTTTAGCCCTCTTCCACATCCTGCTCCTTCCTTACTTCCACCCCTTGCCCTCTTCATTCTCTATCCTCTGATCCACTCATCTGTCATTCACAGAGGAACTTGGCTTTATTTATTTCAGTTAACTTAATGGATTTAATGATGGTCTGTAACAACTTGTGTTTTGGCCATCATTAAACAGGCAGATGAAGAATCATAGAGATCATTATGTTAAACGAGGAGACCTAGATACGTGGCAACATTGCTGGTCAACTGAATAGGGGATGCTACACGCTATGTGCCCCAGCCACTCGGTTACCAGGACACCCCCAGATTAGCCAAACTTTGGAAGATAAAACAAAGCCATTTATTCCAAAAATGTCTGATGTAAAATGTAGACTTTGGTGTGTTCAATGATATCATAATCAAAATAATTAATGGCCAAAACTACAAAAACAAGAGCCAAGTTATAATAAACCAGAATTACCTTTCAGTTCAAAATGTGAAGTGGAACCACTTGTCAGCCATGATGCTCTTTCTTGATGATCCATATAGATCTGCAGTTCTCCAAGGATTGCAATGTAGTTTTATTTTAACAAGAAATCCCATATGCAAAATGGTCATGTTTAAAGTATGTTGACCCCCCATCACTGTTCACAAAGGTTTACCTGGCCAACAGCATCTCAGGACTAGAACAGACTTGGTTTTGCTCTTTTCTACAGTACTTTCTGTATGTATGTAAATCAAATTCTAATGGCCCTAACATGACATTATGGGGGCTAGCATGTACACAACAAGGCACTATTATTTGATATTAAATATTTTTATTTTTGTTAACTCAAAGAGAGAAAGAGCCCAAAGATGTACAAAGCCACAGAAACTCACATTTTGCAGAAATGGGCTTCACATTGACAACACATCCCCTGAAGAGATGAAGATGAATCCCTTCTGTGTAGAAACATAGAAGAAGATCACCTCTCTGTGTCCTTTTGCCAATAGCACACATACGACATTAATTTATAATATTTGCCTTGAAAAAGAGAGCGAGAAGGGACACAAATCAGCTAACTGTTGGACTG
This sequence comes from Micropterus salmoides, assembly GCF_014851395.1. Lineage (NCBI taxonomy): Eukaryota > Metazoa > Chordata > Actinopteri > Centrarchiformes > Centrarchidae > Micropterus > Micropterus salmoides. The sequence goes on from NW_024044237.1 coordinate 19,925,870, forward strand.
CTCAAATAGTAATTGATGGGTGTGTAAGGGGGTGCCCAGCCTGTTTTTACCCTCACACACACACCTTACTGTGTGGACCTGAAAAAATCGTTGATCAAATCTATGACAAGCTGCTGCTGTGATGTTCAAAAGCAGCTGTTTTTAAATAAAGGAGGGGTGTTACAATAGTGCTAAAAAATATCAATTCAACACCATGCTTCTTTTAAAGGTACAGTACCCTGGTTTCATCAAAGCAGTGCTCATCAGCATCCATCACCAAGGAAACCAGCAGCAATAAATATTGTACTGTATTTTATACACACTGACCTGAAGGAAAATTAGCCAAACTGTCTGGCTCTTCAATTGCGAGACGTTACTTGAATCTGTGTCCAGCAATTATTTCTAAGAGATATTATAACTCGTCACTGTCATAACTCACTCATCTGTCACTGCTACCAATGTTAGCCAAGGAAAAGGTGTGCTGTACTAATTCAGCTGTATTGATTTCTTTCATCTTTGTTTTTTCAGTGGATGGCATGAAACATAATTTTTCTTTTTCTGAGTTCTGTCTGTCTAGACGATAAATGCTGCGAATTACAGGTTGAGATGGGAGCTGATGTCTTGCTAACCGGATCAATAAAGGAAAATGACAACAAGCTGACCTGATGAATCACATGAACAACATTTTAAACCTGTCTCAGTTTCTATATACAGCTAACTAACTCTTCTCCAGTTCATCTATTACTTGGTGTGTGCATCACCTTGTTAAGGATGTGACAAGCATCCTCCGGGCTCTTGTCTCTCCCCTCACACATTTTCACGTTGAGATGATTAAAACTAAGCACAGTCTCCAGGCAGTTTGTATTTTGGACAGAAGTTTCTGGAGTGCATGTGTATGTGCTCTTTGTGTATGTGTGTGAACTGTCCAGGGCTAAATGTTAGTCAGCTGACTAAAGCCTCGTTAGACAGTCTAATGTCCCCGGGGGATCATAAGTTCGCCTTCTGTTAGCTTAAGATGGCAGTGAGGCGGTATGACTGCTAAAGGGACACAGCATGTGAATGAATACACAGATGTAAATAATCAAAAATCTGGAAAGTCTTATGTGTTATGAAGGTTTTCCCTCTTTATCAGATAGCAGCTGCTTCCTGAACAGTGGATCTGGACGTAAAAAGGAGCCAGAGGCGTTGTTGATTACATGCCACTGATAATCACATTTCACACATTCTAACTTTAACGTTAAAGTTGCAGCTACTAAGTTGATGTAGTCGTAGTTTCCATTAGTGTCTGCATGGATCTTTACGGCCCTTGATTATTTGTTTTTCCAGAGCACAAACGTACATGAGCTGCTGTTTTCCAGCAACTGCTGATACTTCCAGCAAAGATACTACTGCATCATAATTTTCCAGCTGACATCATATCAGTCACACACACACGCGCGCACACACACACACACACACACACACACACACACACACACACACACACACACACATGCTCAGAATCAGTGACTACAGTGACATAATCCTACAGATGTAGTGACAGCCACTGAATTGGAGTTTGGTTCAGCAATTAAAGCTCATAGTTGTACCCCCATCCTCCCCTCCTATGACTCATAAATTAGATGCTTGACATCTGCATCAATTTCCATTAAGAAAGGGGCCACATGAGGGTGGAGAGGGTTAGAGGGGCAGATGGGTGAGGTGATGTTGTTGTGGAGGGTTTCTAAACATAATGCAATTTTTATTTCCATTACTTTCTATTGCATTATTTTCTCTTTTCTGTTAATTACAAGTCAGAATCAGAGTTTACACCACTTTTTTTCTGAATCTCCTAGAAGCTAATAAGTCATTAAAAGCTTATATAGAATATTTATTTTCTGCCATTATCCATTCTTTTGTTATGGCTGTTTCTGCTAACTCTGTGTCTGGAAGCAAGGAACTTCACCAGGATGACATGTGCTCACAAGAGAATTTGCACCCGCAGTAGGAGTGAGCTTTGAAGAGAAAGCAAGAGTGGTAATTCTTACCTACCTCTGTCCTCAAAAAACTGTAGGTTTAAAGAATCTTGATTTTAGCTGTGGACACACACTGTAGATTTACATCTATTTAACAGTGCACCAGTTCCTTTGAAGATGACCACCAGGCCCATTCTTAAAGAATAAAATATTGAGGAAAGAAATTGAAAAGTCAGCCAGAGAGAGTTGGTGTTATGGTCTCCAGGTCTGATCATGAAGCGTGACGGAGGAGATGAAACTGGTGGGAGAAGGTTTCAAGCAGGGTGAGAGGGAAAGCGAGAGAGAGAGGTATGAAAGAGGGAGACAGGGATGATAAAGGTCGGCCATAAACAAGAGACACAAGACGTTTGCAGTCTGTTAGGCCGGCAGAGGAGCCGACGTTAAAGACGGGTGGACACTGTGGTCAGAGATCAATAAGCATTTATTCTTTTCTGCAAGATAAACCCAAATACATGAAGACATATATAATATGCAGACATGCAAACATATACACACATGAAGGCACAGGAGGCAGTCAAGCAGTCATATTCAATTGAAATATGTATTTAATGTATGTTTAAATTTTTTTAATAGGATTTTATGGAAAGCAAATTTGTAAGGTTTTGTAACTCCCAGCCACAAAAGTTAAACTCTTATGTTGCTGTTTTGATTGGGTTTATGACCTCAAACTGGGATGGAATTATGGAATTATTTTTATTATATTATTTTTAGATTATGGATGGAAATGTTTGAGAAGTTTAATTGCATGTAATGTATTCCAAACAGTAGCTATTTAAAAAGAGGTAGAAATTAGGGAGCAATCAGTAGGTCAAATGCCATTCACACACACATGCACTAACACACACAAGCTACAACTCTCTGTCTGCACTGACATGTTTCTATTAGTCTATTCTCTCTGTTAACCTGCTGTAATCAAACCTGCGAAGCTGCATGGTGAATGTCAGCAGTATGATCTGTTTCCTCTACTCATCCGTTGCACTCCATCTCTCCCATTATCATCCACAGGACATTCCTTTAGGATTTATAACTGCCATTTCAGCTCTGTGATCAATACTTATGAACTACATTACTGCATTACAGAATGTGTATCTGCAGTGCAGTTGAATCAGGGCCATTGATTCTGCCCTCTGAGCCACTGAGTTTAGGAGATAGTCACGGAGCTTTGGTCCAAACATTTCGTAGGGTTTGGGCTAAGAGTTCATTCTGTAATGTCCCAGTCAGAGTAATACATATCTCCTCAAGTCTGCTACCTGCCCACATATCATGATGTCTGCTGCTGCTCACTAGTGGTCAAAAGAGACACTGCAGACTTCTATGTTTTTGAAAGCAGGGAATGATCAGTTATTGTGTAAAAGTTACAGATTATTTGTCACATATATATGAATTATGTACATCAAGGTATTATGAGATTTGAATGCTGTCAGATGTTTGTTAAATAAGAATTTAACAAACATGTTAGAATTTTAAGAACAACTGAATACCTAACTTTAAATTTAACCACTACTGATTAATTAACACTGAAGTTTAAATACCACTGAATTTTAAAACTATCAATTTGAATTTACATGGTTTGAATTTCCCTCTGAAACTGCAAATTCAGAAACTTTTTGGGAGTCACAATTCAGGGTTGAGAATTTCCAGTCACTCATCTGAACTTCTATGTCTGGGATCGAATGACAAAACATAGCCTGTTTGGACAAATGTTTGATCAGTCTGATCAATTCCATTCAAGCTGAATTGATTATCCTCTCTAGGTCTTATGTTCAGAGTTTGTATCGAGTTTCAACAATCCAATTTTAGCAACCTGATCTTTTGACTTAACTTGAATTTGAGCAAATTATATATTTATTATTTAAATATTGAACATTTTTAATTTTGGACAATTCAACACTTGAAATTTGTTTCTGGAACTGTAAAAGGTTTTTTAAATTGCACCACTTGAAATGACTTCACAGATGGTAATTCAAACCACATAAAATCAGACAAATTCAGGTTTTCAAAGTAAAATATTTCAATGCTGTAAATACACTGGTATTTCATTTCAACATTAAATATTTAGGTACTCAGGTGCTTGCAAGATTCAAATTAGTTTGGCTTTACTTTGCTTCCATATTGTGCATAGCCACATGGCCACAGAAAAGTATGTAGAAAATGACAGCCACAAAAACACATCTACAGCTTGTCCACTATCAACAATATCAGTGTGATTCTAATGCATGTCAGTTTGTGGCAGAAAAAATTAACCAGATATCTTGCAATATGACAAGAGTCATAATATGAAAAGGATGAAATATTCCAGTTTGACAGTTGCCCCAAGGCCACCAAAGAGGATTGCAAGGGCTGTTAATGAAATGATACTAACACATTTGTCCACACAAACACACAAACGAATTAAAAATAACTTGAAAGTATGATGAACAGATCGTATGTGATGGGAAAAAGAGGCTCAGACAATCATTCTGATTTCATCTGAGCGCAAACATGAGTGGACCACATGATGAGTAAGCTTTGTGTGACTCACTGCTGGTCAATCAGAGAACAACACAGACTGAGAGAATAAAAACATAAAGCAAAATGGAGTTGTAAGCATGATGGTAAAGAAATTGTCGCAAATGATTGTATGCAAGTTGTTGCTCTGCATTTGTATGTGCGTGTATGTGAGAGAACGGGAGAGGGAGTGTTGACTGTATATAAAGATGGATGACATGACAACTCCCAAAAAGTGAAGCCAAAACACAAGATAGGACGCTGGTGGCTGGCAAACACCGCCCCGTCCTTGTTAGCGGATGGGAACAAGATGGTGGAGCCCATATCCGGGACATTTGGGCTTTATTATGGTACTGTAGGAGGAAGTGGAGATGTGTCGTCCATCTTTATATGCGGCCTATGAGAGGGAGAGTGATGGAGGGTTTGTGGGAAAAACACAGCGCAGAGAAATGGCAGTTTAATTAGCAGCAAAGGGCTTTAATTAGATACTAATACGAGCAGTGAAGGGACTTTAATTAGTTGCTGGTGGCTGCAATAGACCGAGCAGATTGCACATAGTGGACACTAGACTAATGGAGAATAGGAAGTGAACTGGTGTTAATGGGTCTAGAGTGAGAGAGGGGAAGGAGATGAAGCAGGGGTGGAGGGGAAATGGGTAGGGTTGGAGGATGTGAATGCCAGAGGGTTGAGCAGGGTCACAGAGTGTAGCGTGACAGGACGAGCTGTGAGAGGAAAGGGGATGTTGAGAGCTTTTAAAAAGGGGTTGACAGAGGTTGGAGACGGAGTTGCGTTGGGATTAGTCGGAGCAGAAGGAAGGCGGGGATCATGGAAAAAAGGGTAAACCGTTAAGATGGGGTTAAAGAAAGGAAGATGGCGAGAGGTCAGAAGCGCACATCCCCACAGTTATGAAATTTAAGTTTTACATTTTGGTTATTGGACCAAAAATTAAATGCCAGTAAATTGTTTTTAATTGTTCTTTTTCTAATTACAAATGGATCAATTGTAACCGAAATAGATTTAGGTTAAATAAAATAAAAAATTCAAGTTAAAGCAGAATTTTTCTGTGTTGAACCCAACCATGAGCTTTCCCTAACCTTACCAAGTGCTATGAGTGCCTAGAATTTGAACAATCCAATTTCAGCAACCTGATCTTTTGACTTGAATTTGAGCAAATTGAATATATAAATTTATTGTATATTTATAATTTATATATTACATATTTTTAATGTTGGACAGTTCAACACTAGAATTTTGTATCTGGAACTGTAAAAGGTTTTTAAAATTGCACCTTTTGAAATGACCTTCTGGAAATTTCACAGATGGGAATTCTAACCACATAAATTCATACAAATTCACGTTTTCAATATAAAATATTTCAATGCTGTAAATACACTGGTTTTTAATTTCAACATTAAGTATTTAGGTTCTCAGTTGCCCGCAAGATTCAAATTATTTTGGCTTTACATTGCTTCCATAGTGTAAATATGGCCTGGTTCAACACAGGCCATGAGCTTTCCCCAACCTTACCAAGTGCTGTGACTGTCTGTAGTCACTCTGATATTGTTAAGATTAGATATTTTGGTGGGAAACACATTAACTACATTGTCAGTCAACACTTTTTGTATTTTTGTGACTTCACTTTCCAGATATTTTAATTAGCAGCATTTCCTCATGTTAAGAGAGAAAGTAATCTGCTCAGGATTGTTGCATGCATTTGCTGTTGCAAATTAGTTGTATAAACACAATTTATAGAAGACAGGAATGTGCCAGCTAATTGCTAACTTTGTCTGTTTATTTTACCGCATATTGATTGTGGCAGCTTAAATTTTTACTTCTGGAGCGTTAAGCTTATGCTAAATTTCCACCAGACACAACCTGTTCAATAATACAAGTTACTTATCAGACTTGCTGCAACATCACACCACATCACTACAGGTCATTTAAAAGGCAGACATCTGATCAGTGTGAGTGACAAGTAATGAGGTGAGACTGTCACCAGTTGAGAGGAAGAAGAAAAGAACTTAAAAATGCACTTAATTAGCTAAGGAATGATCAAACCTACTTACTCTTCACTTCATACTCTCATTCTTGTGGTTTCAGTCATGTTCTCCCATTATAGACCTTTTTTCACTGCAGACATTTTGATTAATGCAGCAATCTGTGATGCCATTAGTAACACCTGTATTTGACAAGTTGAATCGCCTGCTGTGATGAAGATCCATTATAGAAAGCAAGACATTGCATTTGAATGACAACCGAGGTGGGATGTTCCCAAACTTTTAGCCAGAGGGGGAATGTGGGGGAAATAAACGTTGGCCAGGAAAATGAGTGAATTAGAGAGAAAGGCATTAACATGAAAGTGATAGAGGAAGGTGGAAAGAAATAAAATACCCAAATAGATTCAGCTAAGGAGAGAGAAACAGTGTACAAGGTTGATGTGGATGAGCCGGGACAGTCCTGTCTGACACACGCTGCTGCAACTACACGTGCCCTTTTCCTTTTCCTTTTCCTTCGCCGTCTCCATCAGGCCCTCCAGGTCCTTCTGCTTTGTCTGAGCTGTCTGACCAGATGCCTGCTGTTTGTTTAACAGTGCGTCTGGCTGTGTGGTTGTACAGGGAGATAGAGACTGGACAAAAAGACAAGAAAGAGAGAGACAAGTAGCAGAGCGCTAGAGAAAAAGGGTGGTATTGAGTAGGAGGGTAAGAGAGTGTTTTCCTCTTTTCGCTTACCCTGTTGGAGAGCAAGCAGTGCTGGGATGTCACCTCGGCTGGAGACGGTTCAGAAACACCAGCCGACTGATTGTGACACTGTGGGGAAATGGTCTCCTCCTGTGAACCTGAGTTATTCCTGCATCACTGCAGATGCTTCTTTCATAAGCCTTTAACTTCACAAAGTAGAAATTGTAGAATTATGTGACTTTATACAATAATGTGGCATTTTATTAGCATTTTATTTATATGTACTTTATTATCTCACAACATATTTGATGTGATCAATTAATCTTTTTTCAATGTGCTCTATGTATCATATCTGATTTAAATTATATGACTTAAATACTCAAGAGAGAAACTTTGGTGAAATCTACTGTTTTACAGACACATGTTTGCCTTTTGTCTGCTGCATTAAAGCTGCTGTGACCAAAATTATTATTTGTTTAAAATATAATTGTTACAATGCATACAGTGGCACAATCACATGCTCACTCATAGTGACTGAAAAGTTTACTGATGACTGTATTTAACATGAGCGTACAAAATATTAGTGACACTTGCTTTTTACCTTGATGAGGTTTGTGATTCCAGGTGAAGCTATTTTCCCTACTTCCCTAATTAAATTGAAACTAATCTCAAAGAAAGACAAGTATTGGGACTCCGTTCAAACATACAGGTAGGTAATTACAGGGGGAAATATTCAATAAACAACAAAGGTCAGAGGTTTTTGTTGTTGTTTTTGAATGTGAAAAAAGGCTAGATAAATCTCCACCATGGATTTACTATTGTTAAGGTTGATGGTAAAAAAGGAGGATGGTACAACAGGAAAAGATACAGAAAACACTTGTTAAAAAAGATCATTGTAAGATTGGTGGTGGAAAAATAATAAGTGTGAAAGAAAGAGTAAAAAAATTGAAGAAATCTCCTGTTCTTCCCCAGTCCAGGCCGTTGGGTGGAGACTCCTCCTCAGCTTTTCTCTGCATCTCGCTGAATCAAAAAATACATTTAAATAGATTCACTGGCTCTGTCACACTGAAGCACATCAAGCAGCCAAATTACATCCGTGTTTCTCTTCTCTTCTCTTCTCTTGTCCTTTCTCCTCTTCTCTTCTCTTCTGGTGACACTCCCTCATATCATGTCTGAAGCTTTTAAACATTTCATGCTGAGCTGTCTCTCTCTCTCTCTCTCTCTCTCTCTCTCTCTTAGTGGTCCATATCTCTTTAATTTCACCCATCACACACTCTCTACATTGTTCTCTCCTATAAAACCTACATTTATACTCTACATACCCTACATTTATATACTATACATTATTTCTTCTTTCTTTTCTCTCTTTTTTGTGCTTTTGGAGGCTCCTACTGGCCCGTGAAAGGCATTTTATCACCACAGTCAACCTCGGCAGACTTCACTTACCCAATGACAAAACTAAACAAAACCTCTTGGCTCCTGACCTGCTAGCTGCTATCATACAAGGCACTTTTCTACATTTATAATCAGCAGCAGTGTTGCAGCACACATTACATCAGACACACTGACACATTTGTCCACTCTGACATCACATTTCCAAAATAGGCTGAAACTAAAGCTCTAATACACAACAACAACATTTAAAACATCACACAACACAACTTGTGGTCAAATTAATATATTCTTCAACCATTACACAGTAGACCACAAAATACAACTATCAATATGAACCAGTTCAACCTTCCAGTAACAAAACAACAAAGCATTTGGTGCTCACTCTAAGGTGAACTAGACAGCCTACCAGGTTGTTTTCTATAAAAGGAAATAAGAAAACTGTCTTTGTTTCTTTCTGTTTTGTCTCCCACCATCTTCCTTGGTGTGCATGTATGCCAATGCATATCCACACAGCTATAAGTGTGTACGTGTGTGTGTATAAACATGTTAGAAGCAGATATAATAGTAGTTTATAATATAAGATATATAGTAGTAGGCAGGTAAGTGGGTAAGAGGAGTGGATATGTTGCAGAGTAGATACAAATACATATTATGCTGCTGAATACTAAAACATGTATGCGGTCACATTCACTCATGTAGGTGAATGCGTTCCATGCATGCATGCATGCACTCATTTCTGCCCATCCTGTCATTTGTTACATTATAAAATGTCACTATGTTTCATATCTGACAGGGTTTTACAAAAGGTGAATTTAAGGAATTTGGACAAACAAAAAGAAGATCCTTCGGATGCATATCTGTATGTTGTTTTCAGTGATCGGGTAAAAACAAAATTAGGCCTACCTAGGAATTGAAGGTTATGAGATGTTCCCCCCCTAAACTAAAATAACATTAAAAATCAGATTAAAGATGTTTCAGTAAAGGTAAATGCATTGCCATGTTTACTTCAGTGTATGATATCTAAAATCCACTACCACTGCAATTTTTCTTTCAAAGATGATGTAGTAGTCACTCTGGACTTGCATGCTCAACAGTGCCATTCCATGAAGTGCTGCTGTGCATTAATCGCTTTCCATTATTTGAATTGGGCAGACTCTGCAGCCTTCAAGACTCTATTATAGAGCGGCTAATGCTTTAAGCTGCCTGCACATTGTTATGCGTACAAAATCAATTAAGTGACTAAATAGGTCATTTATAGCTCAGTGAAAATTTGTGATCTTATTGTGTGTGCATGTGTATATGTATAGGTGCGTGTGCTGCATCTTTTCCCCTAGACCTTGAGCAGATAATATGGATATAACTCTTTGAGTTAGAGATATTGAGTGTTTCGTTCCTTTTTTTCTCCAGCAAAATGTTGCCACATTTTCACAAATCCACATTATTACACAACTGTGTTTACACAGACAAATACAGTGGATAGATAGATAGATAGATAGATAGATAGATAGATAGATAGATAGATAGATAGATAGATAGATAGGTTTCTAGGAATGTTTAAAACTTCAGACAATTAAAAGTACAGTTGCAACTTGGACTTATACAATTGCAAGACTGAATATGAGAATACACGTTAAAATAGACAGACTAGAGCCATAGAGCCAAACTTATCACCGGTGACTCACTGTGAGTCAGGTCGCCAGGTTTGGCCCTTGGGTGAGCTGGGGGTGAGTGGGTGGGTGTGCAAGACGCGGGGACGGAGGGAGGGGAAAGGCGGGACATGCAGAAGTTGTTCATGCCGGGAGAGCGCACCGCGAGTCCAACCTCTCCACGCACGGGAGCGCAAGGGAAAATGTCGCTCTAATCTTAAGGCTTCACAGACGTCTGTTGTAGGCTACTGTCAAGACTTAACTGACAAGACGATCTTTTATCCGCAGAAAGCGTCTTCAAGCGCCGATGTATCGATGAATTTCTCCGGGAAACTGACAAGCGCCGTCCTGCTGGTGCTCCTCGCAGCGCAAGGTAAGACACCGCGCGCCGTGGGTCGGTGCTGGGCTCGCGAAAAGTAGCATTATACTCGTTACTTACAGAATACCATCACCACCATTGAGGACTCAAGTGAGTGTTGACGAGTTACCTTGCTCGGTACATTACTTTTAAGTTATCTTTAGCCACCTCCACCTCAAGTTACCTCCCATGTGCGCTTCAGGGTGAAAGATCAGTAAAAAAACAAACATCAAAAGCCTTATGAGAGCAGTAAGAATAATTCCATCCGGACAAAGAAGGCAAACTTTACTTCTGTCATTAACCAAGAAGGATGACAGCGACACTTAATGGCAATCACGTTGTTTGTTTCATTGCTGCAACTATTGTTATAGTTTTGCTAAATTGTTTATTGTCTGCTTTCTAGCAGAAGGGACCTACAAACTGCATTTCATTTTACAACCCATGTGGTAATATCACGATTAAATTTACCTTATTAGTGCAAATATTCAACATTCAACAAAGTAAGCTGTGCTTCCTTTTTTGCACCCTACTTGCTGGTCCATCAATAAACTATGCTCTTTATCTTAGAATGAAGGAGACAACATTGTTTTTTTTAGTTACATTGAAGGGATAGGTATTATGGGGCCTGGGTGCAGGGTTCAAACAAGGTATTTTAAAATGCACACATGGTTTAGTTTTCTTTACACATTATAATCTGCAATCGCGAGGTGACATACTATATGGCTGATACCTCAGCCCCTGGAGCTACTGTGAAGCAGCCATCCATGTACAAAACGAGCAAACGTTTAGGCATACGTTTCTCCAATGACTGTGAATGTTGATTTCATCCCTGGATGCTCCAGATGTGGAAAGGCTGTGGGCTCTCTCCAACAACAGAGGTCAGAGGTCAGGGTAGGCTACTTGAATGACATTCTAGATCCTGATATTAGCAGAAAGAATAAGTGCAAATTAAAAGGGAAACTCTCATTTTCCCCTGTGGTTTGATTTAATGTTTGTGACATTAAATCACAACTCCAGCACTCTGTCTGGTTGTCTGTATTTTGTTTTGCTCTCTGTGTGATCCATTTCTTTCTTTTCTCTTGTTGCCAAAATCACCTTTATCCATATTTTCTATTTAATTCTGTCTCCTAGTGTGCTTTAAAGTGGCGTATTTTGAAGTGGGGTCCTTGAGTGGCTCCCAGGGGACCCGAAGCAGAACAAAGAATAGATAAATGGTTTAAAGCAAAACTTTGCGCTGCATTCACATATAACTGAATGGTTATTTTAATCCTGATTTTCATCTCATTCACAAAGAGTAAACAGATGCAGGTTTCTCGGGAGAGCGTCTTTGTGGAGGATAAAATAACTTACTTTAAAGTGATAATATAACTCATGGTAGCAAGTGATCACTGATGTTTTTTTCAAGACCTGTCAGTCCAACAGAGTGATATGTAGGCCTACCGTAAAGTCTTTTTATGATGATTTTCTGCTTCTGAAATTTGAGTTTCTAAACTGCCAGAGCAGATTTAGTTAGAAATTATTTAAACTCCCCACAAAAAATCATTGCCATAGAATCAACATAATAAATCCCAGATACGGGAACTGCATCTAAGCTACTAACAATTTTAGCTTTCTTGAACCTTTTAACTAGTTTCAGAAAATAACCTTTATTTTAATTAATTAAAATTCATTGTTCATGGGAATTAAATGTAGCATATCTCTGTTTCGCAACAGCTACCTGCCTGTCCTTCTGTAAATAAATCAATTTATAATTTAACTCATTTTAATATGTTATCTAAAGAAAACCAAGCCTCACCAAATGAATTTCACCAGAGTCAACAGCTGGGATGGCAGATAGGCTACTTCTGCTAAGTTAGTTACCATTAGCATACGTTTAGCTGGGGTTTTGTTCTTCAATATTACTGCCTCATTTAACTAGCTGTTATGTGGGATAACAAACTGAATAACCAAGGTGTCTGTTCATTGAATTCATAATTCTCAATTACAGATGGCAAGAAAGCAAAAAATCAGGATACTTTAGTTTATTTTGGCTAAGGCTAGCCGCGGCTATCTCACCAGCTAACTTTCACTTGCTTTAGCTGCCCATTGGCTGTTTCTCTGGACATTTTTAAAGCTGTTTGCACAAGTTTATAATGTGATATATAGTAAAACAGTTGTCATAAAGTCGGACTCGGATCTTAACATAATTTTGACCAAATCTGTAGTTACTGCATTTTTCAGAGCGGTATTGGTGACACTCTTGATTTAATTCTTCTTTAGTTTATCTCATAGAAAGCAGACATTTTTCCTGTGAATGACACCGTGTGCTTTGAACAGGAGGAGTAATTATTCTGGCTGTAGGTTGAATCACTGCCATGCTATATGGAAGGTTTGTGATTTTGTTTTACTTTAAAGCCCAGAGTGCAGCACTGAGTTTGTCTCAGATGTAGTACCTGGAGGCCCCCCTTCGGGAGCAGCACTAAGTGCCTTCATACGGTCACGCTCCAGTCGTCATGTAAAAGACACTGGCTTCACACATCCTGTAGCCTGACACTGACTCAGAGTCAAGGGAAAGGGATGCGTCTCCGTAGGATGGACTTTCTCACGCTCTCTTTCATTCTCTTCAGCTGGAGAGATTTGGTCCAGCTGACTGCTTTTTTTCGCTTTGCCCTTGAACTGGGCAAATTTCAAAAGGAACAAGAAAGCGGTGCTGTGAAGGGATGACAGTGTCAGTGCTCTCCACAGCAGAACAGATTTTGCTCAAGTGAGAGGAAATCTACTTCTGTGTCCTTGCTAGTTAAAGGTGGTTAACTTGGCTATTAGGGGGATAAAAAACCCTGAAAAAGCCCTCACACTTTTCATACTGTCCTCCACCTCTCCTCTCCACCCTCATTTGGCTTGCATGATTCTATGCAGGTGCTTATATTCAGATAACTGCCTGAAAAATACACACACACACACACACACACACACACACACACACACTCCCAGTGGGGGTCCGATTAGTGGGCTACAGAAGGTATTGTCTCTTGCCATCCAGGATCGGGTGATTTGTCCCCATAACAGAGGGATTGCTGATTCTGCTATTCCATGGGATTGGAGTATTTTAGACAAAAATAGAATCTGGTCGGAGTAGCTTGGAGGTGAGGAGTGAGAGATCGGTATAAGTCACAAGTCGGTAAAAGTCTCAGCCTGTGTGATAGATTGTAGTGCACATCAACATATTTCAGGACGGGATAGATTGAGTGATTAAAATAAGTGAACTTGCGTGAAGCATTTTCCCAGTGGCATCTTCCCTGCGAGAGATGTTTAGCTGCTCCTGCATTATACTGATCTGATCCCCATTGTGTTTCAGGCTTGACCCTTTATCTCACTAGCTGCAGCCGCGTATTGACAGTACAAAGAGAATCTTCATTTTCAAACAAGTTCTGCTCAAGAGAGCAGCAAGTGCAACCTGCTAATTATTTAAAAAAAAAATAAAACAACTGACTGTGAAAGTCTTCACAAGTGAATGTCTTAAAACAGTGGAGGCTGCTGTGTGGCCAACTAAAGGAAACAATCAAACATTCTTTATTCCACCAGCATTGGAAAATGGTTTATATTAAGCCCCTGTAGCTTTTATCTAAGTCTGCTTGTATGGCGCTGTCTGCTTGCATTGCAGCACTATTTGCTCCTCTGCCAGACTTAAATGCTCTTCTGAGCTGAGGGACTACAAAGCAGCTCTCTGGTTTCTCTTCCAGAAGCAATATTGTTGCATAAAAGTCTGACAGGCAGTCAGTGTGTATGTGTGTGTTACCGTGCGTGTGGCTTAAGGACTGTGTGGTGGCTTGAAGATCCTCTTAACACGATTGTCATGTGATTATTGCAACCGAACCCCTCCGCTTCTTCCCTCGCACACACATGGTGTATCCACCACAGGCAGATGCAGAGGCCTTATTCAACCCCCCCCTCCCTATGGATTGGCTTAAACCATAACACTCACATCCAAGCACGACACCACAGACACACACACACACACACACACACACACACATGCAGACATCGTCTTCCAGACAGCTCTGCTGCCTGATTCCTCTGGGACATCCTGGTCTTCCGTGCTGGCGATGAACTGAGTCATGCTTCAGGATGGAGGGAGAGAGGATGAGAAGTAGAAAGCTAGAGATGATGGAGGACGGATATTTGAAAATTTTGCATCTACTTTTATTCCCTATACTTCCTCCTTACTGTCCACCTTTTTTATTGATTGACCTCAGTTTGTCATTTGATGGTTTTTTTACACCACGTGTTTGCTCATGTGACCTAAGCTCTTCGAGACCCCAAGTTGTAATTGTATCATTCAGGCCTTCAAAATATGTCATAGCTTCCTTAAAGTCATGTTTGGCAGAACCTTAGTGTATTTGGTGTCTTGGTACTGGAACAGCAGCCCTATCTCCTAGAAATTATGTTTTCTATTATCGTAATAAGGAAATGTTGTTAATTAACATACCTGGCATCTTGCAAGGACATTTATGCTGAACTTATCAGTAAAATGTTCACTGACAACATACATTTGCAATACACTATCCCCTTGTAGTGACTACATCATTACTTAGCTTATTATGGTTATTTTTAGGCATTGGCAATGAAACAGAAAAAAATTACCAGTTCAGAATCCATCAGTAACAGTGTGGCGCGTAAGTAAGCCCTCCATTGATCCATCCAGCCATTCATCTGTTTTCCACTCACCTACCCAAGACATGGAAAAACAGTGCAGCCCACCATCCTTTCTTTAAGAATATGCTTCCTCTTGATGGATCCTGAGGAATTTTCAGTTCAGTGGGGGAAATGTAATCTCCCCAGCATGTCCTCGGTCTGCCCCAGAGTCTTCCCCACTTAGTGGCACAACTCCAGAGGGAGCAAGCTGCTGGGCATCTTTATTGCCATCTTGAGTGACTCCTGTCAGTATCGAAGAGAAGGATCTCAACATTGAGAGGCGCCTGTTGCCTCAGTTCCTTACTCCGCCTGGACGAATAACTATATATCAAGTCCTACTAATACTTAGGGCTTGAAGCTGTTGGGCCAGACTGAAGATAAAATGGTTAATTGGTCAGAAAGTTACTTTTCTAATTATTTATGGTTCTGTGACCTGGAATGGAAACACAGTTTTATAGCAGCGACCCTTGCGCACTCGGGAGAATATTGTCATATTGTTAAATTTTAGAAATACACGTAGTTCATCTCATGACACCTCAGTTATCTAGGAGAACATAGAAAGGTAGTCTGCTGCTGACAATTAAGCCTACATGTAAGTAGATAGAAAGTATATCCACAAATAGGCCTTTTTCATGGAAAACACCATAGTAATAACACAGTTGTTAATAATAAAATTAATGATGGCTGAATCTCATTTAGCTGCTTCAGTTTCAGTGTCCTGGTGTTGCGCATGCTGTCACACTGTCATGGCTTCATGAGAGGCTTAAATATAACAGAGCCATAGTTAATCGTTATTAGCAACACCTGTGTTTTTTCCATGACAATGGTTTCTTTGACAAATTCCTATTGTGTTGAGTGTAAGAATTATATTGTAGGAAAAAAAATTTTTACCCAATGGCTTGGAACAAGAGGAAAGGATACAATTAATTTCAAAATCTTAACTCAATACTGATTCAGTCAGTGCTGCTGACGCGCATGATCAACAGCCTTCTGCTGCCTCACTGCAGGAGATACAGATAGACATTAGTACTCAGTTACCTGCTGCTGCAGCTGCAGCGTTGTGAAAACCAACACAACCTCCCACTCCAGACAAACACAGTTCCCTAACTGTGTTTCTGAGTGTGCAGCAGTATGCTGTTAAAGTTGTAGCCCTGCTGCAGTAAGCACCCCTATAAATCTGTAGCTACATTTTTTTTGGTTTTATACAAATGGCCCAGCTGTCAGTGGTCAGAATCAGTCTCATGAAAACACATTGTTGAATCTTTAATTCAACTCTTAAGTAGAATGGCAAATCCAATAGTATTGAGTTTTATCTCTTTCAGCAGCACTCAACGGGAGTGCTCTCACTTCTCTTTTACTCCCATCTACCTGTTTGCTCTGTGGGCTGCCTGGCTGTCTATCTGGTCGCCTCAGTCATCACTGCTGTTGAGGCATTCCCTGAATTAGTTTGAATGACATAAACAGTATCTGCATTTTTTGTTGTGCTTGTTTTATCTCATTAATTTTTCAGGGACATTTCTATGTGACACACACAGCGTCAGAGTGAATGTGAGAGAAGTGTTGTGCTAGAATGAAACAAAACAACATATTTCCGTGAAGTATACCGAGAGATATGTGGACCCACATAAATCAATACTGTAGCTTGCCATCTTTCTGCTTTAGATGCAAAGGTGATGGGAGAGGAGGTGTTAAAGGCCGATTTCACTGTTCACCTGACAGCACCACCAACATGATTCCTTTTTACTCTGCAGTGTTCACAGCTGTGGGAGGAAATGTTCTATGCGCCCCTATTGACAGGTTGTGAATTATACAGTGATTATCCTGCTCTGTACTGGGTTTTCTTTTTTCCCCAGGTCAAAAAGAAAACCCAGTACAGAGCAGGAGCAGGCTTCAGTAAACTAAAATCTTACAATACTTACAATATCCTTGCTTATTTAACTAATGTGTGTCTGTAGATGATGATAAATCAAATTCATTACACCAGTTCATGGGTGCCCCATACCACAACTTTTGTGGTCAGAGGTCACTATTCTACAGGAAAACTGCCAGTCAGACACACAACAGCAGACCATCATGACCGCTCAAAACAGACCCATACAACGTTGAACCAGAACCAAAGACACTATTTCATTTCAAGTTTTAAGTTTCAGCTTTTTTTAGGAAATATCCCCAATCCTGCTCATGTTGACTGTGAGGGAAATATAATCTGCAATGTTGGGGAATTGGGAATTTGTAGGTCTCTGTAAATAAGATTAAACAGAGCAACACCAGAGTGTGTTAAATAAGCTAGATAGCTAACCACTGACATTAAGTGACATTAAGTTCTCCACCAGCGTGTGATGCGCTGAACTGGAGCAGCTGAGTGTAGTTCGAACCATGCCTATTGGTCAACATCAACTCTGTAGGGATGTTGGGAAGCGTCCCAGATGCTGTGTCGGTTGCTTTCCACTATGACACATTACACAAGATAGAACTAGTAATTGTTGAAGCACATTTTTACCACTGATCTGTTATGCAGGGCCATTATTGGGACAATGTACAGCCTGATACTGGCATTAAAGGCTCCACCTGCTTGTTTATAGAAATTATGTCATTGAATTTAGCTACTTAATTGCTGTTGCTCCAATAGAAGATCTTCATATTTAGATATTTATATCTATATATCTTAACATATGCAACATATAAAACTCCCACATCTTCTAAGATGAAACCATGGAGACAAGGATCTCTTGAATTTCATGCTTCAGTCATATGCTGATCAGAGTGAGTCAAATCGAAAGGTAAGTGGACATACTATACATAAATAGGAACATGTCTGTACACACAGAAACAAGCTTGTTACATGTATATGCAGTATATAAGCGAGCTCTCACACGTGAAGACACACACGTTACGTCAAAGCATGCACCATATGCTTAATGGGCTGTTCACAGCACATCCAGTAATCACCATGGATCCTCTTGTGTGTCATTCAGCATGTCACAGTCAGGCCATCAAAAACCCTGGAGAGCAAAGACACGCTATCTAGCTTTTCTCTGCTTGTTCTTGCTGTCACTTTTCTCTTCCTATCTCTTCGCTCCGCTGTGTTTTTCTTTCTCTTTTTTTCCCTTTCCGTTCACCCACACACTCTTTCAGTTGTGTATTATGGGAGGGTAATTAGTTCCTTCAGTGTCCACCACTCGCTCCCAGGCTCATCCTGTTAAGCACATGCCTGATCAAAGAGCTTCCCACAGGCCACGGGGTCTATCTGCTGGCTTTAGGCTCCGGTAGCCACGAGAGATGGAGACAGACTCACTGTTTGGCTTGCTAATTCTAAATCAATGTGGCTATTTAAGGGTGAAATGCATGACTGCTTGACTTGGCTTCATCTCCGTCAGAAGAAAGCCTCATCACTTTGTTACAAAGACAGGGGAAGGAAAGAGCACATGTCTGGTTAAGTGAAACATTACTGTCAAGCTGATTTCATGTGATTTTCATCATCAAAGGCATAGACAGTTCTATCTACAGTGATTAATAACTTTCTTCTAACTTGAGACAGCTTGAGACAAGTGAAGTGATACAAGACACGACACATTTGGTTGGTAATGACTTCCGGAGCAATTTTTGACAATCCTAATGGTACATTTTTAGCCACGCTAGCAGCTCTCAGGATTTCAGGGTTGGTCGGTTCACCACTTGGCCAGACTGAAATACACTTGCAAGATCGATTGATGTGGAACTTTGTACAGACATTCATGGTCCCCCGATGATGTATCCTAATGACTTTTTCTCTATAGCCCCACCATGAGATTTCGTGGTTTGGAGCGAGATGTCTCCCCAACATTTGTATGTTTTGTCATGTCATTTGATGCAAACATTCATCTAAACCTTGAGATGAATTGCACCATCATCAGATCCAAATGTTCACTTGTCCAATACTTTGGTTCATGAATGCAAAACAAATTACATTCCTATTAGCCTCAACTGCTTAGTGCCACTTAGCAAATGTTAGCATGCTAACCCACAAAACTAAGATGGTGAACATGATTAACCTGCTAAATTTCAAGCATGTTAGCAATGTCATTGAGGCATGTTTGCATTCCTATTTAGCGTTTAGTTCACAAGCACCGCTGGGTCTTATAGAGCCTCACAGAGCTGCTAGCATGGCTGTCTTGTATGAAAATGCAATTTTGCTTGACTTGTTAGCCTTGCTATAAAGTTTTATCACTCGTTGCCTGTTACTTTCATGCACAAACTCATGATTGCTCTCTGTGCCATACAAATTAAATCCCTGTGTTCAGCACAAGGGAGTGGTGTGTATCAACTGAGGTGAAAGGGCAAAGGTTATAATTAACTTCCTTAAAATTAGACTACTTAAGATCTTCAGTTCCAGTGGCAGTGGGGAATCAGGCAAATGACTGTACAAAAGAGAAAAAAAATAGCTTAATTTTTTTGTCACAGTGAACAAAAGGTTCAATTAATTGACTGATTATAATTGCCCTGGTTTCCCTCACCCAATTAGAGGTTCTGGGAGTGCAGCAAATCAGGGAGCAGTGGGCAGTTTTCAAGGCAGGTACCAAAAGCTGAAATTAAACAAGCGTCTCAGGAGAGAGGCCTTTTCATTAAGCTTTAAGACTCAACTCGCCTCTGCCAGTGACCTCAAAAAACTTCTTAAGAGTTTTAAACCCACTATAATATAAAGCAGCTTTTTACCCATAGAGTACTGGATGTAGATCCGACAGGTTTTTATTTATTTTTAGTTAGTTAACTTGTTAGGATAATTCTGCCTGTTCAAATGAGACTAACAACATGACTAAAGTTAAATAAAAGCAGCGGGAAATGTTCGGCGGAATAAACATGAAGGGGAAAAAGCTGGGCGACCTGATTTTTTATTTTCCTCAGTGGAATTGAAAAGCTTATGCCCCCACTGGTCTGCACCCGGCTGTATGTGCTCTATCTGAACTTGAATTTTAGTAAGACTTCAACCTGACCATAAATTCAAGCCATGAATTTTGACCTTTATATGGGACTAAATTTTGTCAGGAGTCTTGTTTGTGTTTTGTCATTCTTGTATGTGCATCAGATTTTGTGATTATATACCTGTAAAGTTTTTAAAGCTTAGGAAGTGTGTTCTCTGTGTTTCTGAATTATCATTGTTAGAGTCTAAGACACGTCTCTTGACACGCTTCAGATTCAGGTAGCCCCTAAAATAAACAAGTAATACATTCAACTATTTTATTATTTCCCTAGCCCTGACAAATCTGATTTTGTGAACATGAACAAATGAACAAGTCTCCCACATGGAGAAACCAGGCAGACTGTAATCTGAGACGTCTGCATGATATTCATTTATGTGTACTCCCAATGGCAATAAATGGACACACACTTTATGACTTTACAGTATAGGCAGTGAATATGAAATATTTGTTTCAGCATATAGGTTCGAAAAAAATATGTTGTGAATGTGTTGGGTGTAGTGTCTTATGGCAGTGGATGACATGTATATTACTACTAAAGAAGTGTACATATCAGAAATCAGAATGAAGTTAACACCCTTGGGTAAGGGAGGAGATCACGCTGACAAAAAAAACATTCACTAAGGTTAATTCTGCTGCTGGTATCTGGTCTCTTATTTTTCAAGTTCCCCCCAAAAAGCAACATCCACCTAATTGACTGATCTTACACTCTAGTCATGCTAGGTTAGGTCAACTAGTTTAGTATTCTGCAATAAATCATTGCAGTTTATATTTCTATCATATTTTTTCTATTATATTTATCTTTTTTTCTTCTTTTTTTTTTACAAGTTTATGCTTAAAAAAAGCCAGCTTTTTTTCTATGAAAACACTCTGTAAGGCAAATTTGTGTGTACAAATCTATGTAACAAGTACATACATTACCTACACAGTATTTTAGTTGTTGTTCCTCAAAGGTATGAGGGTCAGTATTAACACAGGGCATTAAGATACAATATCTTTGAAGGGGATGACAAGTAAATTGACAAATTGTGTCGATTTAAAGGTTGTGAATCAATTTTACATGCTGCTGGTTTGTAGAGAGTTGATTTGCTTGCACAGAAAGAACGTGTCCCATTAAAGAACCATGTTTTATTTAGTTGTTGTCAAGGAAACCTTTTCAGTGAATGTGGCTATTTGTGTGTATATGGGTTGTGCCCCATTTGCCCTTTTGGTGAAGCACATTCTCGTCCATCTCTAAAGTGGTTCACGCACTTCGGTAAGTGCAAGTTTGAAGTGCAGGTTTGGGAATGTGCTGAATAATGTGTGCGTCACTTCTTGTATTGAAAGCTGTGATGGGAGAGGTTTTTTTTTCACTTTTTTTTTTGTTTGTCTTGCTACAGTGATTGTGCCTGAACAAAAATAATCCATCAGTTCAGAATCCAAGGACATACAGTGAGAATGACTTCAAATGGTGTCATGTGATTGGTTACCCAGAGGAAAAAGGTAACAGGGAAAGCAGGCCGTTCGTGAAATTAAAAACAAAGAAAGAGCAACATGACAAAGGAAAGATGAGATGAACATACAGAGAATATTAAAGAGACATTATTCCATATTATTCTATGTTTATGTACAAACAGGATTTGGAGCTCTTTGAAGCCACTGGCACAGTGTTTCTGAGGTTGTACTGGTGGTGTGAGTGTGTGCTGTCCCAAGTGAGGCAGCATTTTCTGCATGGACAGGCGTGGGCATATGTGCCATACCAGGCACCAGTGTTACTGGTGGCAGTTTTCCACAATACGTCCAGCCTTACAAAGTCTGCACACACTTATACAGACACCCTTTGGCCAACGACACACCATTCTGTTTTGCTTAAAGCGTCTTTTATGTGGAATTTTCCTATAAGCTTGCAGGCTTTCCTTCCCTCTGTAAACAAACAGCTGAAATTCCTCTCGAAACACACTTCGATCTTTCACAACTTTCACTCCATCCAGAGCAAAGTGATATTGATTATACAGTTCACCTAAGTCAAACTAAAACATGTTTTCCATTTTGCCACTTACCCCTAGTGGAATCTAGGCACGCAGATGCCGTAGGTTAGGCTTTATTTGCCCAGGATATCTGCTGCCACATCTCGAGTACAATGGGATTTCGTTTGTGGTGATCAAAGTAAACACACCACCACGAACAAATTCTGTTCATCATCATTGTGTCACAGAGGTGGAAGAAGTCTCAGAAGCAAATGTCTCTAACTTTCAGGAAAAAAAAAAAATATCTGCACGGATAAATACTTCTAGGGGTGAATGGGAAAATATGCTTTTTGTGATTTTGGTGAACCAATCCTTTAAAAAAGACATTGATTGTGTCGCTTATCTGTAAGTGAGAAGAGTAACAATTTCTTGAAGCTGTTCTGTAGACAACCAACCAATCAATCAATCAATCAGTTTATTATTTGTCCCAAATGAGAATGTGACATAGACATACAATATAATACAGAAACACACAACACTGTATACACCAGGTTCCTTACACCAATGCAACAACCGTGATCGTCCTAGCTTATGTGAAGCAGGCCATAAATGACCCCTATTGCTACCCAGGCCTATAAATAATAAAACAAATACATTGACCCTTGTAGATTCAGTGTGACTGTGATTTTAACAATGATACCCAATCAACAAACGTAACAAGCATCTCCGTATCTTTGGAAGATTTTCTTTAGCAGACACAAATGTCACAAAATTTTTAGCAGCTGACCTTTCAGTCATAATGAAGCTAAGTCAAATTTACTTGCGCTTTTTGTCTTAAAGGGCTTGATGACACGCCTACTTTGTAACACAGTAAATATAAAATGAACTCCCAACTTACAGCTCTTACTGAGAACCACAGACAAACAGAAAAACATAAATCTAAAGCCTGGTTTGGGGTCGCTATACAGAGGCATTAGGAGCTCTGAATAAATAAAAATCCGTTTGGCAGCGTCATCCTTGCTTCCAGTTTTTCACAGTGTCTAACCATGGTATGGCAATTAAATAAAAAATCTGCTGCGGTCCAGAGAGCAACGTCCCTGTTGATCTTCAAAAATGTTGACAGGACATTTAGAATGGCACACAAGGTTATTTATTACTGTTTAGATTATGAATAATTTAACTGTGAAGTGTATGGATTATTCTGCATTATATAAGGCACAGTGGCTAAAGATGGAAGTGTGTAGGAATGTTTGCAATAACACCGAACTCTTCTTCCATTTCTTCTTCTTTGTTTCATTAGGCTGTTATTCATCTAAGGGGGAGGACAGATTATTTCGGAGGTTGTTCAGGAGGTACAACCAGTTCATCCGACCAGTGGAGAATGTATCTGATCCAGTCACAGTGGAGTTTGAGGTCTCCATATCTCAACTGGTCAAAGTGGTAAGAGTTGATAGTGAACCAATTGTCTTTAAACAAAAAAAACATATGTTTTATAAAAACATAAGGCTCCTTGATTCATCATCCTTGATTTTCATTCTCACAGGATGAGGTCAATCAGATTATGGAAACCAATCTGTGGCTGAGGCATGTGAGTGACATTTATCCTGTATGTGATGTAATTAGTGATTATATGTACTCGGTGAATTGTACTCAGTCTTGTCTGTCTTTTAGGTCTGGAACGACTACAAACTGAAATGGGCCCCTGTTGAGTATGATGGGATTGAATTCATACGAGTTCCATCCAATAAAATTTGGAGGCCAGACATTGTTTTGTACAACAAGTAAGTTTAAGTGAACAAAGCTCCATGTTCAGCTTGCATTATGTGCTAAGAGACATGACTATTTTCAAGCTTTCTTCAGTAATCATTTAGTTCCATTGTCTGTGAAAAGCTAGACAATGTGTGACCGATCTGTTATAGTGTAAGCTTGCATATTTCCAAAAGATAATTTATGCTATACTCATCAGATGGCTTTATTATGTCATTTAGAAACAGTAGCATGATGTGGTTTTTGTTTGTCTGAATGGGTTAGCCTTTAAGCTGCTATATGCTTATGTTATTTATTTATGCTCTCCATCTCCTGACCTTTTGATTCAAATGTTGTAATGGCCTTTAAGTGAAATTACATTTACATCTCTGTGAATGTGCTCTCTCACAGCGCTGTAGGTGACTTTCTTGTGGAGGACAAGACCAAGGCTCTGCTGAAGTATGATGGCACCATCACCTGGGTTCCTCCAGCCATTTTCAAATCCTCCTGTCCTATGGACATCACCTACTTCCCCTTTGACTACCAGAACTGCTCCATGAAGTTTGGCTCCTGGACCTACGACAAGGCAAAGATCGACCTGGTGCTGATTGGCTCAAAGGTCAGAGGGAGTCTGTGGGTCACAGGGGAGAGATTGTGTTTGTGTAGCAGTTGTTCATATTAGAAGGAACATTTTGGTACTGAGCCTAAAGTACATTTTCATGTGCTCATATCCTCTATTCAGACAAAAAGGCAGTAACTTCTATTAAATCCAATTAAAACATTCAGTGAGGTCACAATTTACCAGTGGAGACTTTTGAACATTTGAACAATTGATTAAAATGTTTCATCAGGTGAACCTGAAAGACTTCTGGGAGAGTGGAGAGTGGGAGATCATCGATGCACCAGGATACAAGCATGACATCAAATACAACTGCTGCGAGGAGATCTACCCAGACATCACCTACTCCTTCTACATCCGCCGCCTGCCTCTCTTCTACACCATCAACCTCATCATCCCCTGCCTCCTCATCTCCTTCCTCACAGTGCTGGTCTTCTACCTCCCATCGGACTGCGGCGAGAAGGTCACCTTGTGTATCTCTGTGCTCCTCTCCCTCACTGTGTTCCTGCTGGTGATCACTGAGACCATTCCTTCCACGTCACTCGTCATCCCACTGATCGGCGAGTACCTCCTCTTCACCATGATTTTTGTCACGCTCAGCATCGTCATCACTGTCTTCGTGCTGAATGTCCACTACCGCACCCCGATGACTCACACTATGCCGGAGTGGGTAAGGTCCGTGTTCCTCGGGTTGCTGCCCAGGGTGATGTTGATGAGGCGGCCGATCGACCAGGGCTGCTCCTCCCCTGCCAGTATTACAGGGGGGACAGGAGGAGGAGGAAGCGGTGGAGGAAACAAGAATAGAAAAAACAGCATAGGAGGAGGAAGTGGCTCAGGAAGTGTAAGTGTTGGGGGTATAACTGGGGGTGTAGCGATGGATAGTGGTGCAGGAGGAGGCGGGGCCACCTCAGCTGGCGGCTCCATGAACTGTGTGGAGTTTGGTGACATGAACCGGGATATAAACAGGAGGTGCCCCTACAGAGGCAAGGAGGTACCGACTCCTGTCCCTCCTCCAATGGCGCCACCCCCCCCTCCCCAAGCTCCCCAGGCTCAGGGCCCCCAGGAGTCAGAGCTGCCAAAGCTGCAAAGGTCCCTGAATGCCCCTTCACCGGTCAGTGCTGTTGTTGCCTTCTCCGTGGTGTCGCCAGAGATCAAGCAGGCCATAGAGAGTGTGAAGTACATCGCAGAGAACATGAGGACACGCAACAAAGCCAAAGAGGTACAAAATCAAACTTGAGTTGTCTGTGTTGTAAAGCTGAAACGATTCCTTGATTAGTCAGTTGACAGAAAATTTATCTGCAGTTATATTGATGATCAATCAATCAATCAATCAATCAATCAATCAATCACTCAATTCTTTTCAAGCAAAAATGCCACAACATTCTTCTTGTTGTCACCTTAATTGTAAATATGTACAGATTGTTATTGTCATATGTGATAGTAAATATTTTGACTCGGACTGTTTTTCCAAAGAACCCGCCCGCAAAAACAGCAATTTGAGGACCTCATCTTGGTCTTATGGAAAAACAGAATTTTTTTTGCTACTTTCTGACATTTCATAGCACCAACAATTAATCGCGACAACAATTAGCAGATTAATCAGTAATGGAAATAATAGTTAGTTGCAGTTCCCCTACTGTTTTGCCATTTGCAATAAAGATGGGAAAGCTTTTGTGTATGTTTGCACTTGGCAGTGTGTGGAAGTGGATAGTGTTTAGCAGGTGGCTGTGGTTCCGGAGGAAGAGCGGGTTGACTGTTAATCGAAAGGTTGGCGGTTCAATCCCGGCTACCCCAGGCTGCATGTCGAAGTGTCCTTCGCCAGTGTATGAATGTTAGTTTCTTTTTGAGCACTCACGCTCAGTGTGTGGATGTAGTGTAAAAGCGCTTTGAGTGGTTGAAAAGACTAGAAAGGCGCTATACAAGTACGGAGCATTTACATTTGTTTTCTCCCGTGAGTTTTGGTATCTCGAAGCAGAGGGTCTAATTACCCTGTAAACCCATGACTTAGTTTCACACTTGTCAAATCCCCAAGTGTGCAGTAAGTTGAGGCCCCTTCTTCCTCCCATTGAAGTCTGCATAATGAAACAAGAGAATTACTCTTGCTTTAAACCAAAATATTTTTTTATATAATCACTGAAAATTGCCAGTATGTGTAGAAAATTGCTTTGCCTTGTACCAGGTGGCATTGTTTGCATGTTCACTCAGCACTGTTGGAAGATTTTATTACTTGTTCGTAGAACAAAGTTCACTGAAAACCGCATTACTCTTCCTGGAAATGTAGGGTTATTCACATCCTTTTCATTTGTGAGAATAATAACATTTAAACATGACATTTTGTGTCAAAGCCAAATTCCATAATGTTTCTTATCTTAAAGATAATGCAAACAGAACAAAACAAAAGGAAGGTGTGAACTGTTTGTGTGTGTGTGTGTGTTATATCTGCAGTGTGTATATTTACCTAGCTTAGCAAATGGTGTAAAAACCATTTTCACGGAGCTATATAGGGAGTGTAAAGCTGCTTGTTTGTTGCAGATGGAGGGCTTTGTGTACGCCTCCTGCACACTCTGGATGGCCCTGATACGTTTATTGCTTCAGCTCCATCTTTTCTTAGCAAATCTGGAATCTGTCTTTGAGGCATGCAGAACAGCCCCCTGAACTGCCTCCTCTATAGGCAATGGTATTTCGGTCAGTGCAGCCATGATCCTATTGTCTGCACCTGACTGAATACTCATACTATATGCACACATACAGTACAAACTACTCCAACAATAGCCAGATGCATGGTGATTCGCTCTGCCTCTCCTAGACAGAAATACACAAACTAATAAGCATAAACACACAAACACACACACACACACCCCTTGCAGCCACAGAGCTCTTGTGTTGACACAATGATGTCGAGTGAAAGTGAAAGTTTGTGCCGCTGTTGGAAATTTCACAATTACCATTAAGCAAAGGTCGCTGGGAGTATTTTAGAGAGGAGAGAGAGCCTGGTGCGCTGAAATATGAATTTGTGTACCATAGATATTTCTAATTTTTCTACTTATACACGCAACTAAATTCTATTCTTTTCCTCAGGTGGAGGATGACTGGAAGTACGTCGCCATGGTCATCGACAGGATCTTCCTGTGGGTTTTTGTGACAGTGTGTGTGCTGGGAACAGTGGGACTGTTCCTCCAGCCACTCATCAGCTTCTTAAAATGAGACGCTTGTCTTTGTCCCGTCTCTTTCTCTATCTTTTTGTCTACTTCTGTCTGCCTCTGGATCCCACTTGAATTTCTTTGGGAATTATCCTTCCTGCAGCTCTTTCACATCAAAAACCGGGATGTCGTCTTTCTCCCTTTCTGGCTTTTTGTTTCTCCTCTATCTGTCTCATGTTCTTCTCTGGGACTCCAACATCAGCCATCACTTTTAGCCCTCAGTCGTCTGTTTCTTCACGTGACTTACCCTCATTTCCCCATTTCTCCCTTACCTCGCAGTGTCAATGTGCACGCAGTGCTGTTATCCAGTCTCCTCCTCCCCATCGCTGTGTATTTTCTGACGTGATTATCACATCTGCTCTCCTTTCCTTTCCTGTCTTGTCCCTTGTGTTGACCTGCCACTGCCTACAGCTTATCTCTTCAAGATTGTCTTGTCTCCAATTGTGTCTATTCTTTTCTGCATTTTCAAACTGTCTATTTTACTGAAAATGTCTTCTCAATCAGTGTTACTGTACAGTCTTATACAATGTTTAACAAAGTCAGGTAATAATTTAAGTAATTCTTATTATAATTACTATGGAAGAACCTTTTAAGATACAAATCAAATCAAATCATTTTGCAGTAGCACTCCAGGGGTGTATTCATTGTAAGCCAGTGCAATAAATACAATACACTTGTCCATCTATAATTTCTGGTGAAAGACAAATACTTAAAGTTTGTGATGACGTCTGATGTTGTGATGTCAAAATTATTTGATGGCTGCCACTTTTTCTTCAGGATGATTTTTTTTTCTTTTGTCAATCTTCTGTGTTTCCCTGTACATATGTTTGTAAAATACAATGAGTTACGCATGGCTTCTTAGAATGAGTGCAGGCTATGGCTGCACACACATGATGTGCTTTCCACATGTGGTCACACTAACTATAATTATGCATCGCACATGAATTCACAACTCCACTGCATAGAACTTACATTGCATAGAAAAACTTTGAATTGCACTATGTAGATTCAACTTGTAAAAAAAAGTCTTAAAAAGGCCAAAACGGTCTCAAGTCATTTGTAACAATAAAGATGTTCCTGGGCTCAAACTCTGTGTGGAGTGTCACTTATCCCTGTATCTGTGAGAGGTTTCCTCTGATGCTCCAGTTTCCTGCTATAGATAATTGTTTTATTTTTAACATTTCAGTAACTGCTAAGCCATTGTGCCATGACAATAATAAATCAAAAATGTTGCAACAATTAAGGTTTTACATGAGCTGTCTGTTCAGTACACAATAGAATAGCAGTTGTACTGTAAATTTGCGTTTCCTGTTGTTTAGTAACAAGCAGTTCTGGTCAAATGAATAACTATTGAGACAATATTACCAGCCAATGTTTTTCTAAGAAATTTTACTTCACTCTGACCGTTTTTTTAGCCATTGTTCTTGAGCTTCTATAGGATTAAATGCAAATCTTAATCAAAAAGCATAATTTTGCGTAGCTGGAAAGACTTCTACTGTGGACTTCTTTCACTTCTGTAAGTGTTAGTGTTAGACCCAGAGATCTGTCAGTGACAGATGGATGATTCTGGTGTCTGTTTTTTAAAAAAAATTATATAACAGCCTTGATGATTGTTTGAAAATCTCTGTGAAAGGCCTGTGAGTTATGAAGTGAAGGTTTCATTAACAGCGGCACCAGCAAGAGACTCCTCTGAGAAAATGTGTGTGAGAAACTGAACGAATATTGCTCAGTCACTCACACACAAAACAATACAATACACACATCTTTGAGCGAGACATTTCACCTTCTGCGGCTGGGTCTCACAATTACAAGACTGCACTTGTAGCAGGCAGGTGGTCACAGTTTTGTGTTACGTGTAACTCAATTAGTCTGTAGCCACTGGTCAATGACTGCCCACTGAGGAGGGCACATAACTGGGGGATGGGAGAGATGAACACAGGGAGGGAGGAGTGATGACAGAAAGGGGTGAGGTGACTGGGGAGGAACTACCAGAAGTGTTGGCTCAGTTTGTTTGGGTCCTAATATGAGTCAGCCTATAAAACTCCCAAGTGCCCAAGACTGGAGACTGCAAAGAAATGAAGACGAACTGTGAGTTAGAGTCCATGTGTCATACATAAATACTTTCCAGGCCAATGTGAACGGTCTTTATCAATTTATTTCAGACATAGAGCAAACGTACATCACCCTCAAGTAAAGGTAACAGGTTCTACTCTTTTTAATTGAATTTACTGATTATTACATTTATTATATACATATTATTTTTGTATCATTACTGTGTTACTTTACTGGTCGTTTGCTTTTATCTCTCTTAATTGTGAGGCACTTTTTGGAAAATTGACAAATAAATTAGTTAGACACATTTTTTGCTTGTAGTTGCCCAGCTCTCTCTCACCTCATTTCCTGTCATCACTGTCACCTATCAAATAAAGGCATGACTACCCCCCCCAGCCACCTATTGTGAGATGCTCAATAACTTTTTTTATATATATTAGAGAACATATTTATGAAACACATTTTTATAATCAGTCCAGCAGCTTAAGGATCACTTCAGGATAGTGTTCACATAGTGTGATGGGCTTCTTGAGGAAACAGTTAGGACACACGGTCACACATATTGATGCGTGTTGGATGAATCAAAAACCCCATGCAAGAGCAGAGCAAAGCATTTTTCTTTGAAGCTCCCCTCTTTTTCTGACTTATCCCTGTTTCCCTCCCTCTATCAAAGGTCACGGGTGAGTCTGAATGTGCATGTCAGCACTGAAACACACACACACACACACACACACACACACACACACACAGAAAGTTCAGGGTAGTGAAAGCACATCCCTTTCCGCCTCCAGTCACAGTGGAGTCTGACTCTGGTTTTGAATTGGCGCACCCTGTGGCTCCCAACTACCACTCACATTTAATCCTTACTTGCGAGTACTGAATGAGCGTGTACACGTTTCTGTGTGTGTGTGTTCAAGAGGGGAAGAGGAAAATTACGTATGTCACCTGAGGAAGTGAGAGTGAGAGAGAAAGAGATGGTGTCAGCATGTGTGCATGTATATGGGAGTCCATATGTGCACTGGGATCTCGCTACATGAGGATTATGGGTTGGATGGATGGAGCCTACTTATAAATATGGTGATGCAGCAACAGCCGCCGTACAACAGCCACACATAGTATCCCATCAGTCTCAGTCTGCTGCCTGTCAGGGTCACATCTTTGCCTGGCTGCCACAGAATGAAGAGATCAGCCAGAGAGCCTGCTTCTCCAGCTATATTTGGACAGTATTTTTGTGATGCGTGCAATTTTCCTAACCCCCACCCTCTCGCTCCCAAGCTTGCTGAGTTGCCCTTCAAACTTTAAACCGGGAATGAAATAGTAAACAAGCCTGACAATGTTGTTATTTTTTCAACACAGCATTCTTTAAAAATCTCAATATATGGTAAAGCTCACAGTCCTCTTAAACAAAAACATTTGTCTTTGAGGTATTTCACTGCCATTTATGCAACATTTTGAGAAAGACACACAAAGTGGCTGCTTCCAGAAGGCTGCAGCCACTTTAATCTGAATTTGTAATGGTGTAAGTTTGATATTCTAAAGCTGAGGATGTTTCTTAAATGATTGAACTTCAAGTACTTGGTGGCAGTGGTACAAAGCAGAGCACAGCAAAGCTCTGGGTGCTAAATTGAGGGATAATACATTATTAAGCCAGCCACACAGATGAATATTTTACATGATTCTTCACTGTTGTTGCTGACTGTTAGTATCCAGCTCCTGGATAGCAAGAATCCAGGATGATTGCATGTGTGTCTGCAGAATCTCATTTCAGGCTTTGTGGTTGGTTTTTGTGGTCAAAAATTTTGAAAAAAAATTCTGTTCCATGCTTTGTCTTTTTTTGCAATTTTAAAAACACATTGTGTATAAAATAAAATAGCTCATTCTTGCCCCTCTCTTCATACTCGTCCTTCCGCTTTCACTGTCTCTTTCTGTCTTTCCCTCTCAGTCTTTCTACTGTAGTTTGGGGACTCACTCTATCAAGAAGCATGGCTACGGTGAGAGGACATCTGCAGTGGACCACCAGAGCATGCTGGGAAATGAGTGGGATTTGAGGGTGAGATGGGGGCATACTGCAGAAGGGTGGATGGTGAATTAGGGTAGTCTCTTGTGACGTCGGGAGCAGAACGGTACGTGCCTGCGGCCAGTCAACCGTGGATAAGTAGAAGAGACTCTCCTCTAAATAATTCATTCCAAAGGGAGCCTTCTGAACACACTCACATGTAGGGTCCTTTCATACACCCAAATGGGTCTTGAAGTAGAATACTGCACACACAGACACCCACATGCTCACAAAGAGCATGCTTCTAATTTTACTCTCTGATGAATATTTATTGATGGATGAAGAAACATTGCCTTAGAATTAAGAGAGCAACAAAAAGTGCTTCTGACACTTATTTGTGTTATGAGAGCAAACATCACAAACATTTTCTGTTAACTTAAACAGAAATATATACTGTACTTTGATAAATAAAGGAGCAACATGTGTTTCTCTGTTGCATTTTATTATATATTTTACTTAAGTAAAAATATTTCTTGCCATCTTCACATGAACTGTACTGTTTGAACAGGAGGTGGGGGCAGTAGGGCACATGAAATTGTAATTTTTCCCTTTTTAATCTGTAAAAAAACCCCAGAAGTATTGTTGCTCTTTATCACCCTGAAATAGCTGCATGGCACTTATTCTTGATGGTGTATAATGATTTATTGTTGTTCAGTGCTGTTTGTGCAATGTGTGAGATCAGGACTGTGTAATATATTGCTAAGAAGAAATTAAACTAATATGTAACCAGCCTTTCATTTTTGAAGTAACCTTTTCCATAATCTAAGCTAATTTAAATGTGTGACACTATTTAGAAGGACACAGACATGCAGGACGTGGAGTCCATGGTGCTCTATAAGCAGAGGATCAGCACCTTGGACAGCAACAGAAGAAATCAGCCCTGCCAGTGTCATTTCAGCACCTCGAACAGCACCTAGATCACAGAACAGACCAGAACCCTGAAATCTCACATCACCTGTGAGCTCAGCTGCTGCACATCAGCAGCTGTAGAGCACCTTTGTATTATAAAAAAAAGCAGGGAAGCAGCCTAAGAGGCACTGCTACACAACAGGAAAGTCTCTATCCTCTATCCTGCTGATTCACTAGAGAGACATTTGTTAATACAACAACCCTGTGGGGGCTTTGGCACAGCTGAGTCCTTCTTTGTGTGTGTGTGTGTGTGTGTGTGTGTGTGTGTGTGTGTGTGTGT
Organism: Micropterus salmoides; assembly: GCF_014851395.1. NCBI lineage: Eukaryota > Metazoa > Chordata > Actinopteri > Centrarchiformes > Centrarchidae > Micropterus > Micropterus salmoides. The sequence goes on from NW_024044237.1 coordinate 19,958,862, forward strand.
GTGTTGCCCTTTTGGTACTAAACCACCTTAAAAAATACTTTTATAATATCACGTCTGCTCAAACATGCTTCCTGAATGATACAGAACTGAAATGATCCACCCAAAATTGCTAAAATTTCAGGTGATGCTCCACCCAAAATATATCAAATGTTTGTTCCTTCTTGAAGAAGGCAGCTCTGGGCAGCATGAAATTAAGTCAGTCTAATGACACTTCTCAGGGCCAGAATAACTTTATTTTGCATTTGCAATTAATGTAGACAAATTACAAATTGGTGTCATTCAACTATCCATTTGCTCATTGTATGTTAGGAACCAGGATGTAAATACAATGTGAAATCTTCTGCCAAGAGCTCACTGGAGTCAAGACTTTTCTGATGCCATTGCTGAGCCTTATTATTCGTCTGTCTTGTCCAGGGGCATTTGAAGGTTACACAACATTTCTGTGACTCTAGATGAGAAATGAAGACGGATTTCCCCTGGGACAGCAAGCACTGTGAACTGACACACAGAGACAGACAATGAGGGACGAAACCCACACCCAGCCGTCCTTTCTGTTGACACCCCAGGGTGCAAAGCCCGGAGGATTAACACTGGAGCACATGCACACATGACTGTATAAAGCTACACATAACTGTGCACACACAGACCGGTAGACACACTCACAAATACACAGCATGTGCAGTTTGCATACACAGACATAAATATGCAAATGCATACTTACATACATTCATATTTGCACCTCGACCAGCACAGGTGGACAGTAACAATTTTACGCATGTGCACCTCACACATGCACCAACACATACACACATACAAAAAGACACTCATGCGTATATGCGCATATACAGATGAGACAAACACACAAAGCACAGCTGATTCACATCTGATGACACCATCTTTGGTGTGCCAGAGTTCAGTCAGTCTTTCTCAATTGGCTCTGGACTGAAGTGTTCTGCCAGACACACGCACACGCACACGCACATGCACACACACACACACACACACACACACACACACACACACACACACACTGGGAGTTCACAATATGTATCACGATACAAGCGGAGAATAGATGACATAATGAAGACAAGATTATCAATCATGCCTCCCAGAGGGTTAATTCAAAGTAAATACATACATTAAATTCCAGAGAGCATAATGACATTACATACATCAACACTGAGCTCTCTGTGGTCTTGATTGCTGCCTGAAAAAAATGGCATGTTGATTTGAAAAAAGTCTTTGTAAACCAATCATGTAAGTTAAGCTGACATTGTCTTTTTAACCTAACAGGGATATTCTAATCATTTTTTTTCTTTTTAATTCTTCATTTTTCATTTCATTGAAGAGATTTTGTTACTAGAATGTTAGAACTGAAGTGTCCTGCCAGACTCACAAAACACACACCATTATTATTTTCCTACAGTACGTTATCTGAAGGAGACAGTATTGTAACACTGTCCTGCAGGCTTGAGTTTCAAACAATCAGTGACCTTTTCTTCTCATCAATTCAGCCAGACGAAAACAAAAGGAAAACCAGAGTGAGCCGTCTAGATTCAAGTATCATTTTAGAAGTCAATAAATATTTTGTGCGTGTCTGGTGAGTGAGAAAGCTCAGTTTGCTGCTAACTTTCCACAGCAGTGGTTGACATTGAACTCTGTTACAATTTGACCCTGAAAGTCATCATCATACTGAGTCGCCACTTCCTCTTACGCCCTCACTTTCCTTTACTTGTTTTGACAAAACTTCCTGTGACTTTTTTTTCTTCCATATTTTTTGCTCTGCAGTTCTTTGGTACTTTATCATGTTTAAAATATCTAATAACTGAACTCTTGCATTTTTGACGAGTTGGGATTATTGCATCCGATTACTTAAAAGTTTGACTGATTTTGAAAAAGTTTGCATCCTCCAAAAAGCTAATTTAGCTACCATCTATACACCACAGCTTACAAGGTTATCAGGTTTTCACTTAAAAGTGCTGCTGGTATGATTAGTGGGTAGTAGTATTAGCATGTCTGAGACCACTGACTTTGTGTTATCCTTTGAAGTTTGTGTGAGATATGATTCCCTCTCCTGCCTTTATCACCATTTTTTTTTAAATCCTCAAAATAACAAACAGGTTGAGATTAAACCAGTGGGCCTTAGGAGACAGGGCTGTTTCCTCTCTTTTATTGAATATTTGTGCAGCAAGCCAAATTATGCAGACTTTAATTATGAGCTCAACAATGGCTGAGAAAACAAAAACAACACTCACACACACACACACACACACACACACACACACACACAACACACACACACACACACACACACACACGCGCACACACACATACACACACATAAACACACACAAACGAGCTCTAACTATTGGTAAACACACAGGCACAGATGCAGAAAATGTATTCTCCCTTCATTTTCTGTCTTCTCTCTCTGACACACACAACTTTAACTAACACAAACAGGCACACACACTGTGCAGCTGCCCACAGTCGTCTGGGAAGGGACCGGCAGGTTTCCAGCCCGCGAGAATTTATGTTTCCAAATGATTAGAGGCGAGGCGGACGGGACGATCTCGGAGGCAGCAGCTGCCCGCCCCACGGCTCCAAGTGGAGCAGAAAATCAGGATAATTTCATTGTGATAATCAGCCTCCCGTTATCCCCATCACTTTAACTCATGAAGGAGGAGAGAGGGGAGCACAAGTGGGAGGGAGTGTGTGACGGAGAAGGAGAGAGAGAAAGAGGGGAGGGAGAAGGAATAAAAATACAAAAGAGAAAATGTGTGCTTCATGCCTGGTTAACTGCAGAATATGTGCATGTGTGTGTTGGAGTCTGAGTTTCTATTTTGCGTGTTCCATGTTTATCTTACAATTTTGCTTTTATTCCTCCAGAGTTTAAGACGCATGGATTTTTTTTTTGTTGTGCTTGAAACTGTAATTTGAAAACTCACCAATCCCAATGAAATACAGTCCCCTCCAAAAGTATTGGAATGGTAAGGCAAATTCCTTTGTTTTTGTTGTTCACTGAGGACATTTGGGTTTGAGATCAAAAGATGAGTATGAGACAAGAGTTCAGAATTTCACCTCTCATTACACATCACATCTAGATGTGTTAAACAACTCAGGACATACCACCCTCTGTTTGAACCCACCCATTTTTCAAGTGAGCAAAACTATTGGAACATGTGACTGACAGATGTATCTTGTTGTCCAGGTGTTGCCTTTTAGGTTGATTGTCCAAACATTAAATAGCTCTGCGTGACCAGTCTAAGTTTTCATCCTGCATTTCCTGTTAATGAGGATAAACCAACATGAAGACCAGACAGCTGTCTATGGGAGAAAAGCAAGCCATTGTCAAGCTGAGAAAAGAAGGAAAATCGACCAGAGCCAGTGGACAAACATTGGGCATAGCAAGCACAACAATTTGGACTGTCCTGAAAAAGAAATAAACTACTGGTGTACTGAGCAACAGACGTCAGGTCGGTCAAGGAAAACAACAGTAATTGATGAAAGAAATATCGTGAGAGCTGTGAAGAAAACCCCCAAATCATCAGTAAGTGATCACCAACGACCTCCACAGTGCAGGGGTGAAAGTATCACAATCCACTGTTGGAAGAAGACTCAGAGAGCAGAAATATAGAGGCCACACCACAAGATGCAAACCACTCATCAGCAGGAAGAATCTGAAGGCCAGATTGAAATTTGCAAGAAGTACAGAGACGAGCCTCAAAAGTTCTGGAACACAATCTTATGGACTGATGAGACCAAAATTAATCTCTAGCAAAGTGATGGAAAGGCCAAAGTGTGGAGAAAGAAAGGAACTGCTTATGATCCGAAGCATACAAGCTCATCTGTGAAGCATGGTGGAGGTCATGTCATGGCTTAGGCGTGCATGGCTGCTTCTGGAACAGGCTCATTAATATTTATTGATGATGTAACTGATGATGGTAGCAGCAGAATGAATTCAGAAGTGTACAGAAACATTTTGTCTGCCAATTTATGGAGAAATGCATTGAAACTAATGGGGAGGAAGTTTATCATGCGGCAGGACAATGACCCAAAGCACACTGCCAACAAAACAAAGGACTTCATCAGGGGGGAAAAGTGAGAGGTTTTAGACTGGCCAAGTCAATCACCTGACCTGAACCCAATAGCGCATGCATTTCACCTCCTTAAGAGGAGACTGAATTGAGAAACACCCCAAAACAAACAAGAACTGAAAGAAGCTGTGTTACCAGCTGCCTGGAATAGCATCACAAATGAAGAATGCAATAGTTTGGTGATGTTGATGGGTCGCATACTTGAGGCAGTTATTGCAAGCAAGGGTTATGCCACCAAATATTGAATGTTATTTACTTTTAGATTATTTGTTCCAATACTTTTGCTCACTTGAACATGTTGTTTAACACATCTGGATGAGTAATACCAGGAAATAAAAAGCTGAAATTCTGAACTCTTGTCTCATACTCATCTTTTGATCTTAAACCCAAATGTCTTCATTGAACAACAAAAACAAAGGAATTTGCCTTACAGTTGCATTACTTTTGGAGGGGACTTTATATTCACAGTGAACTTTGCTTCTGGAGAACCCGCAAAATTCTTAAAAATTCTGCTCACCTTCACTGTATTGGTGTGAGGCACAACTGTCAGAGGTGGATTGTAGACACCAAACAGGAACTCATCTATTTCTATCAGCAGCTTATTTCTCACCTCATCTGAACATTTTCCACGTCCTCTTAGAAGTCAGTTGATAGCACAGATTTCTCAGCATCAAAAAGTGTTGTTGTTCTCAGCTGTGTTTGTGTGGGGGATGTTAATGAGTTTATGTTGCTATCTCTCGTTTCCTCGCTCTGTTCTTCTTTGTGTTTGAATCAGATCTTCTATTCTCTTTCTCTTCCTTGTCCTTTATGTCCCTTAATGCTAGCTGCAGTGCCACACATGTTTAGTCTGTTTGGTTTTTGTATTTCTCTCTTTGCTTTCCTTTCCTTTTACATCTTTCTTGTGAGAGCTCTGCTAAAATTCCCAATAGCTTCAGTGAAAAAAAAACATGATTAAAGTGTTACATAATTGATTATTTATAATGCTTTCTATCTTTCCTCTGTTTGTGTCTATCTCTCTCTCTGCACCAGCGATGCAGCATTTGGTCCTTCATCAACCTGCTGCACTGACACAACACCACCTCACAAATAGAAAACACTCTGGTCTTTGTTTGTGTTCCCATGAGTCTGTGCAACCTGCTGGTCACTACTCTCACATTCGCTCTGTCTGTAAAGGTGGGTGCAACACATGAAGGCAGCCAAATAACATATCCTGAGATAAACAATGTCCTTATGGAGTGTCTGACACTCCACGGAGTATGTGCTGTACAAGTGAGTGGTGTTTTATCTTTATGTTAATGGTTGAGTTCTGGACTTGTAACCCAGCTGCCACCTATCAGTGAAAACTCAAACTTTATGATTTTACTAAATAAAATAAAAAAGTCAGTTCTGACATTGATATTTTTATACCAAAGTAACCGATTACTGATATTTACTTACTCAATATCCATTAAGCCACTTTATTGAAATATTCATAAATATTTATATGGCTGACTGGGAGCACCTGGGCCCAATGCTCCTAGTCACTTAGAAAGCTTCCACCATTAGCCTCTAGGAGAGACCTCTCTCCTTATGCTTGTTTGGATCCTTTATTGGGTTCCCCACCAACACCTGCACACTGACTTTTCACACATCCACTCACTTAACTGCTGACTTTACTACCATCCACATCTCATCTCTTTTGCAGTTTAATTTATGCTTTTGGGTCTCTCCCTTTGTTTTCCGTGGACCTGCGAGCCACGACACTGTTGTCAGGCAGAGGACAATATCTCATACCACGATCAGTAACAGCAAATATGATTCTAGCCAAAGAAGTAATTCTAATAAATGACTATTGTGATTGACAACATGGCAAATGAATACCATTAACCTGATACGATAAAACATTGGAAAATGTTCAAATTGGATTATGACATTTTCCATTACATGTCTGCTCTGTAATCTCTAATTTCAGTGTAGCTTTGCGTTGTTTGACTGTCCACTTCCTGTTTAAAGTCCTACTCCACTCAAAAAATATGTTTTACTTACTTTAGTTGGATGTTTGAGCTTCTATGCAGAATTTGCCACTAAAGGAGGAAAGTTTCTCTGTTCTCCCTTTAAGTTTAACACATTCATACAAACATGATTTTGTGACATCACACTGGAAACCTAGTTAAACTTTTGAAATTAAAAATACTAGCACGTTAATAGGTTTTGTATTTTTCACTGTGGGAATAGACTAGTTTTTTGTTTTGAATGTCAGACACAAATGATCATTTAAAGGAAGGTATTTGTATCTGCCTTAAAACATGTATGGAGGGGATCTTTAAATATCAGAAATGGGCTTTCCTGTCACATAATCCCTGCCAACATGATGTCCTGGGTTAGTGTTCCTATTAGCGCTCTCCAGTGGAGGAGCAGCGACAGTGACGTGCAGCCATCGTTTTGATTGAGATGCACAGCTGATCTCACAACATCTGCCAATCAGACTGCATCCTATTAATCTGTTACTGAGGGGCATACGTGTAGCATAACACAACTCTGTAATCACAACACGTTCAAATTATATAGGCCTATTCCTAAAAAGGAATACAAATGATTATATTATCATGTCATGGTCCCGATCAGTATTATGAGTGCTTTTAAACACGTTACACTGTGTAGGCCTAATAAAACCCACACCTGAGCAGCTCAGCAACACAACAGAGTTAAAAAAACCTAAAACTTGCTTTTAAACTCCACGCCTCAGCCCCACCCCCTCCTCTTCCTCCTCCTCCTCCTCTAGAAAGCCGCTCTGCTGACAGCGGCTCCCGGAGTCACAGTATGCGGGACAGCGGCCACATGCGCCCTCACTCTGGGTACCTGCTCTTGTGAAACTGCAGCACAGGGATGCTTTCCGCATGACACTGAGTATCACTGATCGGTGCCTTTGCCGTATCGCTGGTTGTTCAGTAGTCCTCTCCAGCTAAACTAACGGTAGTAGCACAAGGGTTGCAGGAGCGCTCAGTCGGACCAGGAGGACAAAATCATGAAGTTGGAGGTCCTCCTCCTCTTCCTCCTCTTGTCGATGTCCTGCCCGCTGTCCCTCGCCGTCAACACCGGTAAGAAAACTATATTTTTAAGTATACATGCACTATAGTATCGTTTCTGTTTAGAGCTCAAGACGACTGGAGCATCACAGAGAGACAATGTGGTGCAATATTAATGCCTGATAAAGATTTAAATCAGCTCCGCATGACCTCTCATGACCTGATCATCCCCAAATGTCCTTTCATGCATGTTATTCTTATTTTCATCCATAAAATCAAAAGGAGTAAGTTATTCTATTTTTTCTCTGTAGTGGAAACTAATGATACTGGGTTTTAAAGTTTTCAGTGTGCTGCTCAACTTTAGTCCCACATTTAGAGGGAGTGCCATCAAAAGAAAGAACAATGTTATCATATTATTTCAACGGGCTGCACTGCACTCCTGCGTCAACCGAATGAGATTATGAGCAGCACATAGGTTCATCAATAACGTGTTAGGGCCCAGCTCTGTTTGTGCTGATGTCCAGGGGTCAGAAACACAAACAGGAACAGGGGTATTGGATGTCAGTGTCCAGCTCTCAGCATCTCTCACTGAGGGTGCTTGAAAGCACAGGCAGAGGTGATGGAAAGGAATTAAATTGCCCAGTAAGTGATTACAGTGGGTGGTTCTATGTTTATCATGTGTAACATTTATTCACCCATGAGACCAGACAGGTGTGAAGCCAGAAGTGAAGGCAGCTGCAGGTCAAAGGTTCTCACTCTCCCTTACCACATTAGCCCTTGCACTTGACATCCCCTGCGTCTGACATAGCAGCTGTCTCCTGTGAATATTATACTGTCTCTGTCCCTACAGAGACATCATATATCCTCAGGCTGATGGATGTGCTGACAGCTTGTGGACACAGTATCATTGACTCCTCACCCTCTCCTGTAACTGAAGTTACGACTGCTGTGTAGGCATATGGCTTCTTACAGATGAATATTAGCTGGCTTGGGAGGGAAACCACTTGTTTTATGCACTTTTGTTTGCTCCTTTTGTTCTCATTGCATTGTGTCACATAACAGAACAAAGAACAAGTGAGGGTTTACGAATGAGCTAAATTAGCTAAACTTCTAGGTAAACACTACAAGTTAGACCATAAATCCATGCTTTGCTAAACTGCAAATTAAGTTTTACCCAGTTTATACAATTATGTATTTACATATGGTCCCTATGAAAGGGACAATGTAGCACCCTGTGTGAAAACATTTCACTATAATGGCAGGTTTACTGTCCATGGTGCTGAAACACATTTTCAAAGTTTTAACCATCTTTTCTGTGCATGAAAGCTCTCTCTAAGGTCCTTTTGAGGAAGACAAAATTCTGTATTCAAGGTTAACTTCATTTCAAGATGCTGCTGCCAACTCAATTGTAGTTCACTCTCAGACTGTACCTTTCCAAGGGAAGCCAAAAACTTGAAAGTAGCACCGTGCTTTAAAATAAATACATGGAAAAGTTTGTCAACAACAGTAATGAATAAGAAGGTAATTAGGTTTTAGGTATTAATTTTTCCCACCCCTGTCAACTGAAATGGCAGATGTAGATTTTTTAGCATGTTTGTTTTCTGTATTGACAGCTGTCTGTAAGCAAACTGCCCCCTTGGAACACTACTCTACTTTACTACTTTATTCATCAGTTAACACAAAGCATTGGGATAATTGTTAATCCAGATTCTTCTTCTTTGCTCCAGCTCCAAGTGAGTTTGTGTCCTTGGCGGAGATGGAGGATGCGCTGCTGAAGAACCTTTTCCAGGGCTACCAGCGCTGGGTCAGGCCCATCCAGCACGCCAATGACACTATTAAAGTACGCTTCGGACTCAAGATCTCCCAGCTGGTTGATGTGGTGAGAACCCAATCATAAACACTTCTGTCGTCATGCAATTTATTGTCTTAATTTATTCCGAACCCCTTAGTCTAATAGTACCTACACAACTCAGCCTTTACCTTAATCTAAACCAAATCCTAACAATGTCTCCTAAACCACTGGCCCCACAAGTGGAACCACTGCTACAAGCACACATTGAGTTTTCCACAAAACCCTCAGACTTTACAAAAAGGTTCTGGTCAAGATCCTGTGGTACAGTAGGTTTCTAGACTTACTATAGAGTTAAATTACATAGAAATGTGTATTTAATCATTTAAAAAACTAGCGTCATATCACACTTAGCATCATGTTTTAAATAAGTGGTTGAATATAAGCTTGTTAAGCTTCAGTGACCAAATGTTATATATATATGAATGTGACATACAGCTTGGAAAAGTTTTTTTTTTTCTTCAAGTTTTAAAGCTAGGCTACTTAAGGAGAAATAGTATAATTATAGTTAGATGTTAAAGACTTATGGTGCGTTCCATTTGACATGGGAAGTCAGATTTTCCGAGTTCAGAGTCGGGAAATTTCAAAGGGAACATCCCCTTGGAAACTTGGAAAGTCGGGCGAACTGCACTACTCCGACTTCGTGATCCAAGATGGCTGGTCTGAGTGTCAACAGTTAGCGAAAGCTGTAGTTTATACGGTTTATTAGCACTTCTGTGCAGCCTACTTGTGTCTTATATGAATTTTCGTACACAAAGTGCTGTCCAGCTGCTGTCTGTGGACGTGTTGCAACAGTGTTTAGTATTAGTAAATACCACACAATGCGGTTTTTTAAATCAATCAAAAGCTAACCTGAACCTAGTTACCTCCATAGTTCGAACTAGGGATTTGGGAAACAGTTGCGTCGCAACTGCATAGTTTCAACTAAGGAAGCTGCTACCATAGTTACCATGATGCTTTTGGGAAACGTACCTGGCTAATTGGAAACAATAGCTGGCCGAGCGAGGTTTTCCGACTTGTTGACTGGAACGCCCTCAACTCGGGTGTGACTGAATTCCCAGCTCCGACTTCCGAGGTAATTAAACCATTAAACCTGAAACCTTTATCCTAAATATTTTAACATTTAAATATCATCATGACTCAGATCTTAAAAGATAAGTCTGGGGATATTCTATATTATAAAAAAAAACAAAGAAAAGAAAGAAAGAACTTGCCTGTGCAGCAAATCTGCAAATAGTCCCCAACAAATGAACAATTTTCTCCTGTTTGGCTTAAGTTTGCTCAGAACTACTGGGCTCAGCTGTTTTAGGAAAACATTTAGCCTTTAAAATACTTTTATTTTGAAAATGAATATATTGTGTATGTAAGTCTATATGTTTGTAATCCGTTTTTGAAGATGCTTTCATTAGGATTCGTTGGCCTTGGGACTGAGAGCCACAGAGGTAGCGGTGAAGTCCATTTATGGATGGACTAACACTGTTGGTTTTGGAGTTTTTATGGGATTTCTTGATGAAAGCAAACATATTGCCGGTTGTATCCTTTAATTGCCAAAGCAGCTTGTAAGACTAAACTAACCCCGTGAAGAGTCAAGGACTGAATAAAAATCACGCTCAAAAGAAGAGCATGAGTTAACACAGCAAAGTTAGATGTAGTTGGTACTTGCTTTATTCTTTTGTTTCAGCAGAGCGGTGTCACCAAACATGCCACGGGCAGCGCCACAGTGTGGAGCTTTCCGTGGTCCTGAAATAGAACAAGAACACTCATCGTCTCTACAATCGCACGGCCTCTCTCTGGAGTGTTCCTTTTAATATTTCAAAGGCTGGCTGTGATAGGTTGAGATGGTTTAGGTGTTCAAGAGGAGAAAATGGAGGATGCTAATGGAGGGGCCAGTCCTCTCGGCTTGAAATATTCATCTCAACCGGTTTAGATTTAACTCTTTGTCCTTCCATGTGTGTTAGGTGAAGACAATCAGTGATGAATTAAACAAAGCCCAATCATGGCTCTGCTGAGAAGATTTAGGTTGATGATCCTGTTGGATTTTGGAGATAAAAAAGCGTGAAAGAGAGCTTACCAGAGACACAGCAGCTTGGCTACACTATGTATGTCCCCCGAATCTCTCTGGGCTGCTGCATGGCTCTGTATTAGATTATGGTTCACCTCTGCTCTATGTGTTCACCAAAACATCCAATTCAGTTTGACAGCTGAGGCCTGGTCTGGATACACTGAACAGCTTTGTTTATCTCTCGGCTAGATTTACTTCTCTCAAGTCTTTTGCTCTCAGTCTTCCCCTCATTTTTCAAACTTCACCTCCAGAGATGTAGAAACAAACCCGTGTTAACCGCTCTCCATCTCTCTATTTCTGTCTTCCTCAATTTACCTCTTGCCACATTCATATTGCTTCAGCTTGGTCCACTGCACCCAACTCTGATTTCATGTTTCTTTTTCTTGTTTGCTAAGGAAGTGGCAGAGACAGGTAAATGAGATTCTGTCTGATTTCATGGGAAAGGAAAGGACAGTTTAGTTTCCTTTCAGCCAAGCTTCTCATCTAGTCCACTAATCAAATCTAAACAAGTTACATCACATACAACCCAAAAGGTGCAGTAGGTTTTCATGCTTTTTGTTAGTAGGGATAAAATCTATTTATGTGAACATAACTGATATTGTTTAGATGATTTAATTTTGGTGATGTGAATAACCTTTTGTTACCTACGCCAAGGAGGTGATGTTTTCTGTGCTATTTGTTTGTTTGCCTGTCAGCAGGAGAAAAATTACTGGCCCGATGTTGGAAGGTGGAAGGGCCATGAAAGAACCCATTATGTGTCAAATCCCGGACAGATCTACATATTTTTCACTTTTGTTAACATTGTGAGATAGGTCTATTGTGAGCTGAGGTGACGAGGCTTCAGCTAGGCACAACCATATTGTTTACATTTTGTAAGAGTTTTGGGAAAATATCCAGCCATATGTAGTGGTTGCACTTGCAGAGCTGCAAATCATAGACTGGACTGTTTGCCTTGGCGGATGTCTGCGCTCTCCGAATGCCCTTCTAGTTTGAATTTTGATCATGAAATGTGCCTGTAACATAAACAACTGTCATCTTGCTTCTAGGTTCCTCTCTGTCCTTTGTAATATTACTCTGTCGTCTTTGTCTGTTTCAGGATGAGAAGAACCAGCTGATGACAACTAACGTTTGGCTGTGTCAGGTAAGCAAGACACAAAAACGAATGGAGGCCATATGGTTACAATTAATCTTACTATTTGTATTCACAGCTCAATGATAATCCACAAGCTAATATTTAGACTTACTGCTATAGTCTAATTGATAAGGAACATGATATTGTTACTTTCTAAATACTGTAGTTCAGCACTAGTTCTTGTGTTACTCTAACAGAATTTGACTAAAAGGCACTGATTTTAGTTCTGTAGACTTTTTAAAAATGAGTGTGTGATGTGATCCAATTCTAGTCCCAGATAACTTATTTAAAGATGTTTAAAATATTTTGATACCCAGTACTCAGTAGGTCCATCATATGTTTCTGTTGACCAGGAGTGGATCGACTACAAGCTGCGATGGAATCCAGAGAAATACGGAGGAATCACTTCCATCAGAGTTCCCTCTGAAAATATCTGGCTCCCAGACATCGTCCTCTATGAAAAGTAAGACTGCTGTGATGTTCCAGGAACCAACTGACAAACGTCATGTGCAACTTAAATAACTAAGACACTCTGCCAGTATGAAAAGTGCAGCAACAATATTTATTAATATATTTTTTGTATACATTTCAATTTTCAAGATGAAACCAATTTTTTACACTCTAATTTCAGCTCTAATCCACCACACTGAAACAAATGTTATGCAATACTGAGCTGTGATCAAAAGGGCTGCTCTCTAGATTATACTATTATTGATAGCAATAAGAATATAATCTTCCTTAATAGTGCTATAAAGTGCTTTATAATAAAATAAAATGAAATCATTAAAGAACTAAAAATCCCCAAATAAATACAATCACCAAACAACAGATATTCTGTAAATGTGACTGAGACTTTCTTCCTGATTTTGCTCCATGTTTCATCAGTGCTGATGGGCGGTTTGAGGGCTCCCTGATGACCAAAGCCATTGTCAGGTTCAACGGTGCCATCACCTGGACGCCACCAGCTAGTTACAAATCCGCCTGCACGATGGACGTCACCTTCTTCCCTTTTGACCGCCAGAACTGCACCATGAAGTTTGGCTCCTGGACATACGATGGCAACATGGTTGACCTGATTCTGATAGACAACCAGGTAGACCGGAAGGACTTCTTCGATAATGGGGAGTGGCAGATCCTTAATGCCACTGGTGCCAGAGGGAACAGGAAGGATGACTTGTATTCGTACCCCTTCATCACGTATTCGTTCATTCTGAAGAGGTTGCCGTTGTTCTACACACTCTTTCTCATCATCCCCTGTTTGGGTTTATCCTTCCTGACTGTCCTGGTGTTTTACCTTCCCTCAGATGAAGGAGAGAAGCTGTCACTCTCGACCTCTGTCCTAGTGTCGCTCACTGTGTTCCTCCTGGTCATAGAAGAAATCATTCCCTCCTCCTCCAAGGTGATCCCGCTCATTGGAGAGTACTTGCTGTTCATCATGATCTTTGTCACACTCTCAATCATAGTCACTGTCTTTGTCATCAACGTGCACCACCGCTCCTCAGCCACCTACCACCCCATGTCGCCGTGGGTTCGCAATCTCTTCCTTCAGAAGCTGCCGAGGTTGCTCTGCATGCGTGGACACACCGACCGATACCACTACCCGGAGATGGCTCCTGAGAGCCCTGAGGTGAAGGCTCGCTCTGGAGGTCGGAGAGGAGGCCAGAGGGCGAACAGTGGGGCCCACGGACAGACTACTTCCGAGGGGAAGGAGGATGAGGCCTGGGCGACCATGTTGGACAAGGCAATCTACTCAGTGCGCTACATCAGCAGACATATCCGCAAAGAACACTTCATCCGTGAGGTGGGTTTAGATTTTAGTAATCATTAGAATGGTTCTAAGGGCTTAATGTTTATATATATTGCTTTTCTTCTATTTCTCAGGTGGTACAAGACTGGAAGTTTGTGGCGCAGGTGCTAGACAGGATTTTCCTGTGGGCTTTCCTCACCGTCTTAGTACTTGGCACTATCCTCATCTTCACTCCAGCCCTGCAGAAGTTTATGAAAATCCCTCCTCCAACTGGAAGTGAGGATCCACCTTCAAACTAGTAGCAATAACACACCGCTTTCACAGGCAACTCATGATCCAACTTTAATAATCTGTAAGACATTTGTGACCACTGAGCAAGATGAAGGCACTGCAGGTGTTTTTTAAAGGAGAACTTTGACTCTTTGATTTTTTGTTAGTTAGGTTTCTTTTCTAGACCTACTATGTGAAATTGTCATTCAAGTCAGAATGTGTATAATTTGTATGCACATTAAGGCATATTGCAAAGTATTAGGATGGCATATAGTTTTGTTTTGTAGATAAATAAGACAATCTTAGCCATAAAAATTCTAATTCTACACATAGTGGCTTTAAGTAGCATGCAGTATGCAACCAGTACACTAGATTACACATGCTGGTAATTTTAGAAAGGCATTTAAGCCAAAAAACAAAAAAAAAGTTATGACTGGCTTGACCTGTGTACTTAGCTGACTTCCTCATTATCGTTCTATGTTTCTAATTGACCTGGCCTTTGATTTGACGTATGTGGTGGACTTGTTTTATTCACCTGGCTGCAAAATAATTTTCCTCTCTGGGATAGTAAAGTTTAAAAAATCAACCATCTAAAGTTTCCAAAGTCAAGCTATTACTTCAATAATGAGTTAATTGTACACATAGCTGTTCTATCACAATCACAAGAGTGAGAAAGGATTATTCTTGTTACCATATACCTGAAGCACAACATACCTCCTACTGTTTTTTTAATAAGAAAAAGAAAATGGTTTAATCTCTCAAGGTACCACCAACAACATATAAACTACCTTACACAGCTATTACAGATGCAACAACCTTTTACACGTTTGCAATGCCTTTGAAGACGTTAGCATACTTGAGGGAAATAAAGTCATTAAGTGATTGATCAGGGCTCTTAATTTGTGATCTTCTATCTGAACAGCTTGTACTGTTCATATTAGTTAAAATGCTGTGTCCTTGTCTTTCTAACCTTACTCAGTTATAAAATGTGTTCTATTTTTCTCTATTCTATTTTTGTTATTGCAGTTAATGAAACTATTGCAAGCAGTGAAACTATGTAAAGCAGCATAACTGCATTAATGGATAAGTGAAGACTTAATGGACATTTCTTCTTTAAATTACACAGTCCTCAAACATACAGTATTTGTATTGTTCAGATGTACTTTATCACACTAATAAAGTTGTTTTAAATACATGATGCTTTTTATTTCTCCATAATATCACACACATTGTTCTATTAAAAAATAAACAGTTCAGCAACACTTAATAAAGAACACAAAAGTGCTGAAGTATCTAGATGAAATGGGTGAAGTGACAGCACCACCCAGTGGTAAACCAAAGACACGTAGGAAACATCCCCTTTAATGAAACACACAAATCAAAAAACAGACAAAAACTTTTTTGCCCAAAACAACTGTTTATTGAATTCTTCTTTCTTCCTTTAACTCAAATTCCATTTCCAAAACAACCTACAAGATTTGTTAATGATGGACATGAAATGAAAGATGAAATCTTAAATTTATATGCATTTTTTATTTGAGTCCTCATTCCTGTGTTCAACATATTTTCATTAATTGCATGTAATAATTTTATTATAAGATTATAAGATTTAATTTGCTTTGAGTCTAACTTTTAATGAATAAATGTTTGATTTAAGGCATTGTTTTCATAAAATAATCCATACATATCCATTTCATATGAATAAAAAACATTATTAAGCTGCAAATGTTACACAACTGCGGCATTTAACTTAAAGAAACCAAAAACAATACACCAAAAGCCCTCACAAGTCTTATGCACCCTTTTAACTGTTGTTATTAATTTAACTCTAATGTCCACTTAATACAGATAGCCTATAGTATATAGTATTTAAAGGCAAAACAGATACATTCCTTCATAAACATAGTTCATGGTTGAGGTTCAGAATATGTTCAAATGTATTCCAGGTCGACCTGTAAATCACATAAGGGTAAATGTTTGAGCTTTAACCACTTAGCAAGCTCTGCATTGTTTTTGACGACAATGTAATTTCTCATGTCTTCGGTTTTTTTCTTTCTGTATTTATCTGTGTCCACCTGTCTGGCTGTCCAGGTGAGCTCGTGTATTGCGCAGCATCTCCATATACAGCCTGTTGTTCTCCCTGCAACATAACCAGATATAAGAAAAACACTGAAAGAGAACTGAAGTTTTAAGGAGATGTGATCACTTATATAGTTTGAATTATGTTTGGCATATTGATAGCAAGTTATAGCACTCCCCCCGCGACCCTGTACGCAGGATAAGCGGTTGACGATGGATGGATGGTTATAGCAGTCAGGGAAAGTGACACTGCTCAATTTCGGCAAATTAGCAACTTCAAATGGCAACAAGAAGTAACTGTTTTAAAAAAATGACTTAGCAAATCTATTAAATTAAAACTGAACTTGATGGATAGGGTGAATTCAGGTTGAGTGGGACACTTAAGCTTATGAGTACTATACAGGGTTAATTTTGTAAGCCAATCACAACAATTGTTATTGTGTTGTTGTTGAATGTCTATTGGATATGAAACAGAGGTTGTGATTGGTGTGACATCAAAGAAGTGGTCCTGTAGTTCTTTTTCAAATTGGTTGACTCCTGGGACCTCGTGGTAAACCACCTGGCAAGTGTAAATCTATATAAAATTATAAGGATGATAATTCAGTCACTTATGATTTAACTATAACATTTTTGCTTTTAAATGTCTTTATACTGTCTGTAGATTAGAGATTAATTACAATAAGGATGTAACTGAATCAAATATTTATGAAAATTAGATTTCAGCCCTGTCCCACTCAACCTGACAGTGTTAGATAAAGTGGGACAGGGCATTTCAGGTTGAGTGGGACAGTTTTAATGCTAATGCTAGTAAGCACAGTGCAGCAGTTTCATGAAAAAAAGATAACATTTTAACAAGTGGAGGGAAGAGAAAATGGCAGTGGACATTGAGGAATATAAAGGACAGGAACCTAAAGTAAGGTTTTTAGCCAAGGCGTGGAACACCCTGAAATTGACATTACAAAGGTGAGTGAAAGGGGTGATGAGAGGCATCAGGTAAAAGCCCCAAATAGTTTCAGAAATGCATTTAATAACTTACTTACATAGCCTAGTATTAATAAACTGAAGACATTTTGCATTTAGGCTACTTGCAAACATGATTTTTCTTTTCACACATTGTTGAATATTTTTAACTAAATTATATCTCTTTGAGTTACTGTACACTAACACATTATATATGCTGTTAAATGTTAATATAATATTAAAATGCCTATTAATGTGTTATTAAATGTTGTAAAAAGTATTTCTCATGTGTTTAATGTTTAATTTTAACTTTAAATAATATAGTGTCCCACTTTATCTAACAAAGTGTCCCACTCAACCTGATTGCTTCCAGTTTGCAGAAGAGGGTGACAGATGATGTTTAAAGATAAACAATTTAATAAAAAATCAATAAATTGGCTTAATTTCACCATAGATGTCTTCACAACAACCTATTTTTTAAAAATACATACAATTTTAATACATACATACATACTGATTTAGGCTGTTTAAAAGGCAATTTACCAAAAAGTGTCCCACTTTACCCGACTTCACCCTACTACCTCAAGTCAAGGTGGCACTGTGTAGTAGTGGGAAGGATTTGGCACTAGAAATACCTCCACATGCACAATAAAACATTATGAAGTCATGGTACTGTAAGGCACATCGGATAAAATGACGATCAAATGGCACATCCTTTGCTGCCGGTTATCTCACTCACGTAGCCACAGAGCGGTCAAACATCAGGTTACTCATGTCCATGTAGTACTGAGCATCTGTTCGTATTGCTGTCCAGTACTCGTTTGCCTGAGGGTGAAAGATGCTTTGTCATAGAAGTGCCTCTTTAACAGCTGATAAGACTTTTTGCATTCACTGGCTCATACTGGCTTGTTCTGTGTATTCACATCACACAGTGCAGCGTTACCTGTTCCTGAACGGTGTAACCCCACTGGTTCTGCGAGTGGTGTGGATCCCAGTATCCTGACTGTCTCTTGAGCCTGATGAATCGCTTTGCCTCCTCTTCCTTCACAAATGGGGCGGCAAAAACCCCTAAACATGATGTTAAAAACAGATAACTGATAACACAAGAATAACAAATTATAGGCAACAGAGTTGTCATTTCAAATAATCAAATCATTTAACATTTAACAACAATCTAGAACCTAACATGTATGCAGAAATCAGATCAAAGTTTTTACAGTTGGTTGGAAGTAAGAGAAAAAAAGGTTTTTCACATCTCCATCACATTTTAACCAGAACAAAGAAATATGACCACATTACTCCTTCATTTAGCTTCATGTCTGTTTTTGTATTATTCTCTTTTGTGTATTATTGTCTTTACACTTAGCACTTTGTGATTTGTTTTTGAAAAGTGCTCTACAAATAAAGATGATTATTATTATTATTATTATCTTGAATGGCTCATGTTAGCAGATAATGTAAATGCAGACTAAATCCAAATGTATTTAAAGTAATCAGATAACAATGATCCATCTGAGTATCCCTACATCTAGAACATTTTTAACAAAAAGATTAAAAAACATCAAGTCATTCATGAATTTGTCTGACTTACCACTCAAAAGAGCAAACAGGATCACAAACTTCATGTCCATGAAAAGTTAAACAAGTAAGTTTTAAGTCCTAATAAAAAAGCCAGCAATAATAAACAGACAACACAGAAATATACAAATATGCCTAAAATGTATTTAAAAATAGTTAGCAACTGCTTCCTTTCACCACTTGTATAAATCCTAGCTCAATAAACAAGTAATGTAGAAGCAGAAATGTTAATTACCTGCAGCAGCGAGCTGTTGATCCGATGAATGTCTTGAGTGTCTTCAAGGCTCAGAATCTCTCGTTTGAATGTGAAAGTGAACAAGAGTTCCTTTCACAGATTTTTGACTGGGATGCAGAGAGGAATGAATGGAGTCAAGCATTGGTCCAGCCGCTCAAGGTGACCACTGGGTGCCAGAACTCTGGCAGACCATCCAACAACACCCAACAAGTCCAGCTCTCAGAGTCAAAATAAAGACAACCCTGTCTGGTCTAAATAGTCTGTCGGTAAACAGATACACTGCAGAAGATTGGAGCAAACACAAATCTAAGTCATGACAGCAACATGGTGTGTCATTAAAAACTTAATGCAGTAAGGAAATTAATAGCTTCATTTCTGTACATTCTTTTAAAATGTGCTTTTAAAAAAATGCATTATTATATCAAAAATTTTCAAAACAGCAATCCCGATATACAGATATAATTGTGCTGTTCTTGTGAAACCTTCTCACATTTTATTTTTGCTTTAATTCACTGACGCCACATTTCTGAATTCTTCGTTTTTTACTGTTCAGACAGAGTAAAAATTAACATTTTAATAAATATATAATTTTGAATGTATGAAATGTTTTTGTGGTCACTGAAGGATGATGTGCATTATTAAAATACATTTACAATACAAATACTCCACATTTCCTCCACTGGGTGGGGTCCCAACCACATTCATGGCTGGCAAACAGTTCACTGTTGCCACATAAATTTGGAATAACTTTTTCCCCCCCAGATTTTATATAAAGTTGGTCAATGGATTAAAAAAATCGGTAGAATAAAGAAGACCTGTTCCAAAATAGACTTTTGCAAAATAATATGTGAGCTCAGTATGGTGGAGTAAATTGTGGACATAAAATTCAGAATAAAAGTGACAAAATTTCTAACTTGAATGATGCATTTAATCGAAGGGTAAAATATTTACAAATTATGCACAATGTAGCATTACCTAAAGGAAGGGAATTTAAAGCCTGTTTTTGAGTCTCGCTAAGACCTTAAAAATTTCAAAGCAGGTCCCAGGAGTATTAATTTGGGTTTCTACTTTTCACAGTGCTACATTAAAGCTCACATCCTTTTTATGTATGAGCAGGAGGTCTCCTGTGAATTTTCGTGTGTGATGTAATATTTACACTCTCACTTAAACACTGATGCAGCCACACGAAAATGACCAACTAAAAGCTGAGGTGAGGAGAGTTGATGCACAGAGACTATAACTAAAGGTCCAACAGAACTAAACTCATTAATAATTTATACACCTTCTATTTATGAATCCGAGCCTCTCTAAGTATATGTATATAAATGTGCGACAGGATTTCCCTGCATGTAACTGTATGAGCACCTCTTCTGAAGATGTAAACTTTTCTTTGATCAGTCATTTTTGTCCACCCACACACAATGCACAACTCTGTTTTGTTTGTGTTTTCCGGACTGTGTGACTCTGTGTCTCTCCCTCACCCCTGTGTGCGCTACTGACCTTCTCCACCGTAAACTCGTAAGTGTGCATGAGAGGTCTGACCTTTCTTTGGCATCCCATAATAAACTGAGTCGCCACTTGCGCGGTGTAACAGAGACAAACGGCTGGCTGGCAGCAGGACAAAAGGAGGAGTGCTTTCAGGAGAACCAAGATGCACTTCATCATGCAGGTACATGTGCTTAAAAACATTGTATTAAGAGTGCAGAAAAAGACTTGTTGTTTTTATAATTTTTCCAAACATAATTAGCTAAAATGTGTTTTATACATGTGCACATATTTCTGAAAAGATCTCAAATGACAAGTAGGAATGCTGAACTGCACACACACACACACACACACACACACACACACACACACCTTGGGTAGCTCTGGGACCCTTTTGCTCTCTGTCACAGCAAAAGCTTTAAGTCTTCCACACATCAAAGGTAGCGACTCAAACAAAACTAAAACTCATCTGACCCCATTCTATCACACACACACACGCCCTGGGACAGGCAAATGTTTCAATGTTTCAAATACTTTGGAAACAGGAAAGTGGGTGGTGAGGATGTTTAACAAAATATTGGATCAAAAATTTCATATAGATTTCTGTTAAAGGGGTTGATTGAGATGAGAAGCTATGCACCACTGTCATTGCTGACTTTATCTATTTTCACTTTTGTTTGTGTGGTGGTGTTCATACACATCCACATGCAAGCAGAATAATGTATCACTGTCTGTGTTGTCAGCAATGATGTGCTTGCTAGATGTATTTTAAGTAATAGAAGAAGGACAGAGACAAGAAGGAAAGAAGCAATGGTGCAACGTTTAGGTCCATTAGTAGAACACTACTCATTTATAGTAAGTCAGAAAATAAACAGCTGCTTCTGGTCTTTGCACTATTTTCTGCGCTGTAAAAAATGCCGCATTAGGGTGGACAGATTGTAGAGGTTCAAATTCTGAAAAGCCTAACAGCAGAGTGATTCAGATTCTCAGGAACAGGTCTTTGACTAAATCTACATGTATGTTTTCACTTTTATTCTTAATGTTTAAACAAATATAGTTTGGCTGTCATCGGAGAGCCAAACCTCTGTGGTGTCTAATGTGTTCTTGCTTTGTTGTTTTACCATATAATTGAGAAATATATGATAAACAGAATTTAGGGCTCAGATTTAAATCAATCTGCACTTTTGTGTTTGTGTGTGTGTGTCTGTGTGTGTGTGTGTGTGGTGGTGGTGGTGGTGGTGGTGGTGGGGTGTTGTGTGCATTCTGTTCTCTGGTGTGTAACAGTGTTTGCAACCCCTCCTCTTCAAGGCGCAAAATAATGTTGAGAGCACAGGAAGATGCAACACACGGGGAGAATATTTGAATTTTTGCTGAAAGAGATTCACAGATTCACTGCAAAAACACACACACACACACACACACACACACACACACACACACACACACACACCTTTGCATACAGTATGCATATCCAGATCTACATCCTAGGAGTTATAATGTCATGCAACAAACCTATAAAGGTGATCCATCTTCAGACACTGCCAGCAGCTCTTTATGTTGCATGCTGTCAGACTTTTGTGGTTCAAAGCCTTTGTTAAGTTTTGAAATTGATTTTGACATTGTTGTCTTGTTATACATATCATTTTGTCATACATGGCAAAACAAATCTGACACTTCTAACCGTGAGCTGCAAGATCAGATTGATCAAAGTTTACAACAGGCCCGACGTCATGGATAATAAAAAATAAGATGACTTTTTTTGTTTGATTTCCACGTCAGTTTATCACTTCTGCAAGCAGTATATTTGCATGCCCTGCAGTGGGTATGTCACGGTAAGTTCTAAAGTGGAAAGAAATGTATGATTTTGGATTTGTTCATGTTATTTTTCACTTTGTACTCGCGTATATACTGCTGATCACATGCAACAGAGCTCTTCCATAACCTCAGTAAAGTTATTGGTAGTTTTAACAAAACTTTTAGCTTCAGTTAGTTCACAGTTGGCTGCTCAATGTGGTTTTCTTGGCACAATGAGGATTAGTTTAATGTCACTGCATTCTCACTGACTAGACGCTTGCCCAGCGAGAGCACGTACAAGGATGAAGGTTGTGATCAGAGGTTTTTACTGAGCCCAGTACGGCTGTCGGCCCACCCACAGCACAGACAGATATGGAATTCTGTACCAAATCGCATCTAACAGCATAAATCTCCTCTGATGGAGCTCCAGACCTAGAAGACGTAGACACATGGGGTATGAAAAATAGCAGGAACTGGTCTAATACCACTGGCACAGGACTGCTTCTTAGATGATACGCTCCTGTTCCATTGAGAGGAAGAGAGAGAGAGAGAGAAAAAGGGAGCCAAGTGGTGGGAACATTTGCAGAAATACATAGTGTTCCTCCTCATCACCTGTCGGATCCTATTTCCAACTGGAATTATTTATGGCCTGGAATAAATAGGTCATTTCATTATGAGCCAGGCTGGCACAAAAAGGTGCCAAATACGACACATAAATGCAGTTGATGAACCTCGTTTTAACATCCAGAAGTGGGAAATTGCAGTGTGACACTAATCTCATTCAATAGCCTACAGCTGTGGGAGAAGGAGGGCTGAGAAGTGATCTACTTTATGGGCCAGAGTTTCAGGCCTGGTCGTGTCCAGCACAGAGAAACAGTGAGATGAGTTTGTAGCTATGAATCCATGGTATT
Source organism: Micropterus salmoides (assembly GCF_014851395.1). Lineage (NCBI taxonomy): Eukaryota > Metazoa > Chordata > Actinopteri > Centrarchiformes > Centrarchidae > Micropterus > Micropterus salmoides. The sequence goes on from NW_024044237.1 coordinate 19,982,066, forward strand.
TCACTTAAACCAGCATAAACTGATTTTAAGCCAGCTTGTTAAGCTGCCTCGGGGAGCAGCTCAACAAGCTGTAAACGTTGACACATTTTCAAATTATAAAGTTGATACAGCGAATGTGTTGTGTTGCTTATTCATGCAGCCGACACAGAGCAACATTAGCATTCATTTGGAGCTGTGTCTCTGTCCTCATTATGAATGGAAGTCCAATATATACTCTCCTGTTAGTCTGTTTTCCTTTAAAAGCTCCACTATGTTCACCAGCTATTCACTAACTTTGTTTGTCTGGTGATGGAGAAGTAACGTACAGTGGGTTATTGAGATTTTGAGCTGAAAACAGATGCCTGCTGTGGCTGGAAACAATGCTGATGAGAACAGTGATACTGAACCAAAATAGTAAAGTTCTGGCTGTAAAACCAAATGACCTGAAAGACAATAAAAAAGCTCCCTGGAGCTGAATGGACTGCAGTCGGATAACTTTCTGTGGGTTCATCACCATAGACTGCATTAAAAAAGTGGACGTAGCCACCGTGACGTCACCTGTTGGTTTGTGGACTACCACTTTGCAGCCTAGAGTCTGGCTTTTTAGCTGTCGGCACCTTGTTTTTTTTGGAACCAGAAGTGACCATATTCGGAAGAGAGGTGGGAGCTAGCCAACTTTGTTAGCAAGGTGCATCCATAATTCACATTAACTGTGAAAATAATGGGATGCTAATTTTGGAAAGCGAAAAAACAGGATTAAAACAAAATGTACTGAAAAAACATTTGACAGCAAATTGTCTTTTAGTACAACCAAACACTGAACAAGACATTCTCAGACAACCAAAATTTTTTAATGAACTTTTATGAACCTAAAACATACTGTGAAAACATCAAAGTTCTTACACAAAAACACCAACAGCACCCAAAAACAAGTTCATGGCTCGCTAAATGCTGTCTTTTTTATAAGATTTTTAATGTCACTGGTTAATTGTACACAATGCAGTAGATACAATTCACCTCTATCCGCTATCTGACTTGTCAATCACAAGGTAGCCATACCCTAAAGCATAGCCTGCTTAATTATATATTTTCCTCCAAATGGGTCCATAATTTACAAAATGAACATCATGCAGACTTGAAACTTGAAGTAATTGAGACCATAAACTCATTAGGAAAGTGTTTACTGAGGTAATAAAAGTGAGAAGTAGGGACATCTTGTCATTGACTACAATGTAATTGGACTTTTAGCAACCAGTGGAGTTGCTGGACCTTAGAAAGAATGCAGATTTAAGGAACTTCTGCATTGGCTTCACTTTTCAGACACGGTTGCTGCTTGTTCATCACAATCAACACCTTTCATACTAGCCTATATAGTAATTTGAGCCATTGTAATTGTTATTATAAAAATGATTAGAGTAGAAAATACTTCACAGTGATTTTAGCTTTAGATTTAAGTATTGTTAAAGTGTAAATCAACTTTGAATCACATAATCCAGAAAACTTATGCTCGTTTGGCCACACCATCATTTGTGATATCATGCCATTTGTTTTGACATCACACTGACTAGAGGCACAAGTGCTACATGCAAAAAATAAACAAAGCATCTAATAGCCTACTAAATCTAAAGATGAAATGATAAATGTACTTTCAATATAAGATATATACATACATACATGTATATATATATATATATATATATATATATATATATATATATATATATATATATATATATATATATATATGAGTGCAGTTTGTGAAACAGTGCATATAAGAGTGCAGTTTGTGAACACCAAAGCAAAGTTAAGAGGGTCTAGGCTCTTCTGCATCCAGCACACACACACAAACACGCACTCTGTTTACGTTACACGCCCCCACCCCCTGCTGCATTTACAGCTTGGAGACTGGTGAGTGCACACTAACAACGAGTTTATAAAGTTAGTAGAGCTTAATTAGACACAAGGTAAATATTTAACAAATCTTCAAAAACCGTTTTAAATAAAAACATCAACAATTTCAGGATTTAAACATCACACCAATAGTAGGCTATGCTAGGCTAAAGTGTGCAATAAGAAATTAAAAACAAGCATACGGTCTTTTTCGCAACCGAGTAGGTTAGGCTAATCTTCAACAACACTGTTGCATATAACCGAAGTGACCGTCTCTATCAGACATTACAGGAACGTCTTTGTAGTTACTGTCATGCTTGGGTAACCTGCGTGAAGTCATATGCAGCCATATTTATGGCAACTCAAGCTCGCACGCGCGTCCTCGTGCCGCGCTGTGTTCCGCGTGAGAGAGTGTGTTCCGTAAACGCACCATTCTGAACCCCACACTCTTTCTCGTCTGTCAGTCTGTTTTTTCTTTATCTCACACACTCTGTCTGCCTCCTCATCGTCTATGTCCAGCCTCATGTTCACACCACTTCCAATCCGGAGCTGATACCCTGTCTAGCCGACACTGAGAGCCGCTGCCCCGGGCGGACTTCACAGAGCTGTGCCAGGATGCGGTGCCACAAGTTTTGGGGACCTTGTTCGGTTGGATTTTATATTTGTGCGGTCATGCTTTTCAAAGGTAGGTTTAGGGATAAGTGGCTCTTGAGGTCCGCGCCTAATTAAGTTTTTTTCTTTGTTTGTTTAATGGCACTTCCTACTGTGAGTTTAGATAAATTAAGAAAATCAGAAATTGAGATGAGTCGATTTTGACAGAGGTTTTGCACGTGTCTGGGAAAATCTAGACGTAAGATTATATTTGCCGTTATCTTTTATTTCTAAAGGGACTAATGATCCTTGGTTTGGTGTTAATATGAGGCATTTCTGCATTAGAGATATTATAATTAAAGGCGAGATTTAAACCTCAATTTGATTGGAGGCAATTTATGCTTTGTTTTGCTCACATCATGTAAACAAAGGAGATGGAACTTCAGGAATATTTAATTTATCTTATGAAGCCCCCAGGAGAGCTGCGGAAGGACTGAATTAGGCCTACTGTAATTAGTTTTATAGTCACCAAATATTCTACTGAATAACACTGGCTTCTGAATATTTAAACAACAAATGTGAATTAGTAAAAAAAAACAAACCTCCCTTTCTGCTCCCTGTATGTATGTTTAACAGTCTGGTCCCCTTACAAAGGTACACTTATGTTTTAAAATAGGCGATTTATTACACTTAGAGTTTTTAAACACTTTTTAAACACTGTGCACATGTCTGTCTGCAATGAGATGTGCATGCATGCCTCTAATACTCTCCTAAGCTCCATCCCATCATCATCATCTGTAACATCTGGGTTGTGTACTTACCAGTTTGACACAGCGGCTTTGCTGAAGATATGCTTTCAAACTCTCTATGTATGCATATGTGTGTGTGCATATGCGTGTGTGTGTGTGTGTGCATACAGTAGCCTATGTGTGTGTATCCACTGTGGGCAACCATAAAACCAGCCACCTTCCACTGCCCTCACATCTCCATACCGGTCCGGTTAGTGGTCATCTTGTCGGGAACTAAGGGGGGGGGGGGGGTCCTGTCTGCTGTCAAAGTTGTGATGGCCCTGCAAAAGATATACAAAGCTACACATCAAGTCATGTCATTTAGCACTGAGTCTCAAAATTGTATGGGGTTTCCTATTTTCTCTCTTAAACAATACACATCTGCCAACAGGGTTTTGGTCTTTAAGATAACTTTCTGTTAAGGAATTTCCTGCAGTAACAATGGAAATGTAAATTATAGTGCTATAGACAGATATATAGATGTTATATTCACTTAGCATTCAAATGGCTAACCAAAATATAACACAAACACCACCTACAGCTGATGTCTGTGGATCTCTTCATAATTTAGTGTCGTGGTGAGGCACGTTTGACTGATAGAGAATAGGCTTGCTTAGGACTGTCTTGGCATGGGGTTAAAGAACCAGCTAGATGCTTGTAGGCCTGGTATGTTCACATTCACTGTAGCATTGATAAGGAGCTTTAGTCTGTCAAGGGAAAACACAAGACAACAGCCAAACAAGGCGAGATAGAACAATTTAGTTACTTGAAATAGAAATATGATTTAGCTTGGGCTCCACGCAGCTGTGTAGACAGATGATGGAGCCACTTCTCATACATTCTCCTGCAGTCTTGTAAAAGTACCTTAGAATTTGTAACTGCAGATAAATTGTGACTTAGCAAGTTTACTCCTCCGGCAATTTTTTAATTATATTTTATTTTTTTATTTATTTTATTTATCCTTATTTAACCAGAAAAAAACCCATTGAGATTAAAAATCTCTTTTGCAAGGGAGACCTGGCCAAGATAGGCAGCAAAATTACATCACATCATTACATACGTACAAAGACACACAAATGAAAGCCAATTATGCACTTACAATGAAATCTCAATAAAAACATTGACATGTGAGGGAGTCCAACTCAAAGCATGTCATTCTCAACTTAAAAACACTTAAAGGAATCAATTTACTAAGTTTTAAGTTGTTCTGCAGCAAATTCCATGTAAAGGGAGCAGAATAAACAAAGGCCTTTTTACCCAGCACAGTACTGACATGTGGGACAGCTTGAGAACGGAGAGAGTAATGACCAACACTTTTTTTCATAAGAAGTGAACATATAGTTACAACTATATATAAAAGTCTTCAGGTGCACCAAAAGTATAATACTGTACACCCTCCAAGGACTTTATTTTCCTGACCCTCATTCACAAGATCAGAGACTGGAGAGAGCACTTGCCTGGCACAGATGCTGTAATAATATCTGCTTGATTTCAATGCAACGCCTCATCTCTCTCGATGTCTCTTTCATTTAGTCTCTCTCTATCTCTCTTGCAGACACTGTCTGCCTGCTACGTATTTTTTCCATGCTCAGCAATACTGACCATTTTGCCAGACTCTGTGCTCTTTTAATCATGAAGTTTATGTAAAATTGACTTTTAATGCCCTTGTTCAGCATTTCAGTCATGTGTTAAGCTGGTGTAAGTGGCGCTGTTCATTCACTGACAACGCTAAAATGGTCCACAGGTTGAAAACTGTGGAACTGTATAGGGACTCCCTGAACTAAAATGTTCCTGATGAGTTGTGGAGCTTTATTTAGTTTTTGTTCTAGAAAGATAAGCATGGTAGACTGTGTTCAGCATGGCGCTGAAGTATGGCTGTGGTAGCCAAGCACTCAGTGTTGCAACACGGCAGAGGTCTTAGCTCTTGGATTAGGATTAAAAATCCAGTGGTTTTAGGGCTCTGAGCCCTCAACCATAGATGATAAATCTCCCCTATATGAACCCATCCATCCAAACCCCCATTAACACACAACTCCATATGATCTGATCTCCACTCGCGGCTGAAGCTTGTTACACGATTCTGGAAATGACATGTTAATGGATGGGTCCATGGTTCGTCAGTTGCTTTAAGCATCACACTGTGGTAATGAGCAAGTGTACATGCACATAGAAACCCATTTACTTCCAGAGAATTCGCACAAGGAAGAAAAGAGTAAAAACATTACTAGTCAGCTACAGGAAGTGTATTGGCTTGAAATTGCTTTATGTTAAATTGATCTTTTCAGGATTACCTTTATCTCTGTGGTGTCCTTTACTGTCCCTCACCAGTCTCACTCCTTTCTCCCTTACACCCCCTTTCCATCACATCATCACTGATTTTATAATGTACATTACTTCTTGTAAATTACATGCTGCCCTTTTCTTGCCTTTTTGTCTGTTTTACTGGCTGCAGGATTCGGAGGGCCTGATTTAAGCCCTTTTTACAACATTCTTATTGCCAGCTAGAATTTGACACAGCACAGCATGAGCATAGCAGATGCAAATTCGACTCTTTAATGAAAGGGCACAGAATAATTAAAAAACATGTTTGAAATATTAAAACTGTATTAATATAATTGTCAACATGCATGTGTACCAAACTAACCAACCAAGGTAGTTGGTGCAAGAATTGAAGAGCAAGAATTTAAATAAACAAACTGACACTAGAGCCAGTCTGGTTTAACAGTGCTTAATGAATGGAAATATACATGTTTTAGCTCTTGTGTTATTACTTTAAACCCTGTCTTGATGAAGTCTCTAGAGCCAGTCTGGTTTAACAGTGCTTAATGAATGGAAATATACATGTTTTAGCTCTTGTGTTATTACTCTAAACCCTGTCTTGATGAAATGTTGCTGTTCAAAACTAAGCATTTGTGCTTTAAGGAATCAAGGAGGACCTTTACCTTCACTTTATTTTCACCTCACTGTAACCCATATTCTCTTTCTCCTCCCTGCCCCCTTTTACATTTACATTCTTACATTAATTTGTTCATTTTTATGCCTCTTCTTACAAACTCTTATTATTTCTCTGACTCTCTCTCTTCCTTTCTACCTCTCCCCGTCTCTGTCTGTTTTTGAACAGGTTAGGCAATAAGCCAGCCTGGGTTAAGATTTAGGTTTAATACTGCTGAACATCTGGATACTTCACTTCTGGCCTTCCCTGACTCATTCCCCTACCAAATGATTGATGGTGAAATGATGATTTGCTAGACCATTGCTAATGGTGAAGTCACCTTAATTTAAATCAGTGCAGACTTGGTTAGTTTTAGAGGCAGACCTGTGTGTAAGTTAAACATGTGAACGCATGCACATACAAATTTATACACAACAGTGGATCCAATACAAGGTTTCATGTATTTTGAAGGACACTTGTTTCTCAAAAGCATGATACAAGACAGCATGTTTTACACAAACATGCATGCACACGTGTAAAGGCACACAATGTTGTTGCAGCCCATAAGACACTGTACTATCTGATTCCCATTATTTCTTCACCTTGGGATGCTTTTCTTACAGACATTTCAGCAACAGTTTTCAAGGTCTGGGCCATAATTTAAAGGAGAGATTGATGGCATCTGTTAGGGTGGACAACCATTTACAGGTTTACTCTAGAGCGACTGCTGCACGACTACCATCTGTATCAAACGTGCTTGATTTCTGGAATTTCTGTACTGCTGTCAGTGTGTGATGTACCTGAGCATTTCTAAATTTTATATGCTACTATTTTTTTATTTGGTAAAAAATCTCAGTGGAATGAGGATCAAGTTATGTCTTTTTGAACACAGTTCACAAATGTGTAAATTTTTACGTGAATCATGATTGCAAATGACCAGCATGATGACATGCTCTACCTTGAGTTCATTACTTTTGTAATAGTGTCATTCCAGTTTACAGTATATGCGGTAACAATTACAGCTTCAGACAGACAAAATTTATGGTGGGAGTTCATATCATATCACTCCTTCCACATCGTCATTGTATTATGTATATTGAATGGTATTTATTTTTCCCTTTTAGTTTCTCCAATACACACTCAGATACACTAATACAATATATTTGCATCAGAATGGCTGTAGGTTGTGTAGCATTTGTCAGTGTGGACTGTCTAGGTCCTCAGGGAGTGACGGTCTGTCAGCAGTTTCTTTGTGCAACACTATCCCCCCTCCAGGTTCGTGGTTCTCTGTTCCAGAGAATTCTCGGATCAGAGCCCTGTTATATTCTAGACCGGATAATAGACTTGGCTCTTCACACCAATTTTTGAAATTTAGCAAGCATGTTTACCACTATACGAAATAAGATTAGGCTACTCTAAATGATGATAGGGTTGCTTTCAGAATTTATGTACTTTCTTTTAGCCTTTTTAACTCGCTGTCAGCATGTAAATTAGTGTTGAGCTAAACTGAAGTGAAATTAAGTGAATGGCATGTATTTTTTTAAAGCCTTTTACTTCTTATCTTTTGTCACCACAGCTCTGTGGTTTTCTCACTGTTTATTCATCAGGATTCATGTTACATCACTGGGAATACCTCAGGAACGTCAGCTACACTAGAGGCCCCGTGATATGTTTTATATATTTTCCTGGACACCGTTTCCTTACAAAGTGGCAGTGGAGGGATCATAACACAGGGATGAAGGAAACAAGAAAGGACGTTTTTACTAAAACGTCTTGGGAACATATCCACTTGATTTGTCTAACCACAACTAATGAAGCTTCATATTAACTTTAATTGAATTTAAAAATGAATTTGGCATAGATTGAGGGTGGATTTTGCCCTCTATTTCTTACATTGGACTTGCATTATAAAGGAAATCTTCGTGTCTAGTATGGACTATTTCAGCCTACAAACAGATAACGAGTGTTTTATTAAGATGTGAACATATCCTTTAAAGCACCTTCTCTTTAGCCTAAACGTTCAGACATTGTGTTTGCTTTCCAGTAATGTTTTCTATATGTGCGCACCAAGCATGTGTTATCAAAACTGCCATTGATTAATTTCTATTAACTGTTGTTTCAGTAACTTCCAATCAGTTAATTTACAGCCTGAATGACTATTAGAAGTTTGGTGACATCATTTCTGGATTTCCCAAAAGCATGATAGTGATAAAGTCTCGTCTTACATGATAATAGATTACCCGATCTATATAAGTATGGTAGATTTTCTTGGCAGGAAGAGACCAAGGAACAAAGCCGTGATCATTCCTCTGCAAGCCTTCGTCCTACCAGCTGAATTTGTATGTGTGTGTGGGGGACAGCGGCTCAGCCTGGATGGGTTTAGCTGGGCTCATCAGGGGCACTAAAACACCCTGATGTAAGAGGTGGGTCATTTAGTGCTCTGCCTAAAATAGCATTACTGTTTTTTGTTTGGGTGTGTGTCTGTGAGGTGTGTGCCAGAAAGAGAGAGGGAGAATGGGTCCCCCAGGCCATCTGTGTCCGGATAGCCTGTGAACGCATTGACCCAGTAAAAAATATTCAGATGGGACAGAATCGCCTAGCTGAATTTCTCGGTATATGCTAATGTGTGTGTGAGTATGTGATAGAGAGGGAGCGAGTTGGAGAGAGATGATGATAATAATAATGTCCATGAGTGTATTTGCACAGTATTTTCCACCCTGAACAAAAATCTATATTTTTGTTCACACTTGCCCTCAATATGAAGGGACTTTCTATTAAACACCCACCATTTGTATGCAGATGATGCTAACTAACTGCTGACTGCACTGTTTTATCATGACCATGTTTTTCCAGCTTTTTGTTTATTTCCTCACGGCTCTAGAATGCACTCATTCATTGTAAATAAGGACAAAAACGCTCAAAGCAGAAAGTAAATTCAGGACAAGGCAGAGAGATGGAAAAGGAGGAATAGAATTAACAAGAGAAATGCATGCATAGAGAGAGGGATCAAAAGAGGGGATATCACTAGAAAGGCTTGTAAAGTGATAAAGCCACTGATAGAGGGAGAGAGGTGCAGTCAAAATAGAGAAGAATGAAAAATGTACCGGAGAATAGCAAACGAAAAATTGGAGTGGCTTTTACATGAGAAGGAAAGAATGTGTGAAGAATGGAGATTAGAGGTGGGAAGCTTGAGAGGGAGAGAGGATGGAAAGAATGTGCTTTTGATTTTACCAAGTGCAGTTATTTATGTTTGCATACGATATTTAAAACTGTGTTGAATCCCATGTCACTACACAGTGTATGTGTGAATATACACACACAACACATCTCCATCCATCCATCCATCCATCTATAATCTACCAGTTACACCATTTCAATTCTTTACTTTCTTTAAAGGTTAGACTTTCAATTCTATGACAATGAAAGCAAACTAGATGATCTATGAATTATTAGATTATATAGAATTGTAATTTATATAGTAGAATTTTAGACTTTAGTACACAAAGTTTACACTTTAAGTTTATTGCTTGTAAACTCAGTTTTGCACGTTGAACATGCAAAGCAGGCTCTCTTTTTGTGCCATATTATATGAACGTTCATGGTTTCAACTAAATTAATACATTTTTAAAATGTACTTGCTAGCACAGTCCTGAGTTAAACAATTCCAAATTAGATTTACAAGTATGAACCTAAAAGAAGAAGTCATTTACAGTACATTTACATTTATTCATTTAGCTGACGCTTTTATCCAAAGCGACCTACAATTGCTATTTATGTCAGAGGTTGTGGACGTGTCACAGTGGGGACTCTCAACTCAAGGTTGATCAAAAACTTTAGGAGCTTTCAAATGTACCTCACTGTCTTCCTTACTGTGTTGAGTTTGCTCTGATGACAACTGAAGCATCAAAGTTCATTCTGGACCTTGTAAATCTGTGTCCCTCAAAACTTTTTCCTGTCAACTAACACAAATGAGACCACAGACCCTTGTCCCAGGGGTCACCCATCTGATGGAATTTTTGCTTTTGATGTTTTATTACTGAAAGTGTATGAAACCCATGACCAAAATAGTCATATATTATGTTGCTGTGTTACTTATGGATGGAATTATAGTGAAAATAAAATATTCCCCTTTTTGCTGGGGACCCCCTGGAGTGCCCTCTAGAATTGGACCCCCTGGACTCCCTGGACCCCACTTTGAGAACCACTGTTGTAAAGAGTAGTTAATTCAATGTAGCTTTTTCCGTACCTTTCAGTCTTTGATAAAGACCATGAAGGCTGAAATACAGTAGAAAGCTCTGGAAATGCTAGAAAGTTGACCTTGAGTTGATTGAAAATGAATGGAATTAACTTTCACACTTACTGAACTTAAGACCTTCAACAGTTTTGAACACAGGAGCAGTCTTCTTTTCTTCTTCCTATCTTCCACATTTGTACACAGCTGCCATGTGTCTGAAACGTGATTCTTTGCCTCACCTTCACTATGTTAATGTTTCCTCATAGGAATTGCTAAGTAAAATTATCAGATTCATGGCTATAGCTGTCCCATCCTGACTCAGTAGTAGCCATTGTTGTCAATACGAATTTACGACCATCCCTCTGTCTTGTAATTCTTAATATGTCCCTTCCAATCCCATCCAAAATAGTGGGTCCCATTCTAAAAACAACCACAACACTTTTTATGTCCTTAGTATTTGAATGGCTTGAAAACTTTATATCAGGGGCTGGAGCCTCTCCAAGTATAGACTGATTGAAAGGAAGGCGGACACATTCTTGGACAGGTTGTCTCACTACCACAGGGTATAAAGCATAATGCATAAAGATGTACAGACCAAATTTACATATCCTCGTTTCTCACATTTTTCATTTCCTCTTGATTCTCTTCTCACAATAATCTACCAGATAGCTCTCACGTCCAATATTTTTCTAATAAATGTTGATGTTGAGGAAACACGCAAAGAGAAAATTGGCTTGGTCTCAAAGGAGACTTTGTGAATGTGTGAAATGTATTAATATTTTGTAGGGTTCTGCTGTGCTGAAATAAAAAGTCCCCTCGGGTGTTGATGCCCCTTGAGGTGCATAGAAGCAGTCTGGCTCTGCTTATTAAACTAGAACTAATTCTATATTCAGACATCATAGACCTCAGGGGCAACCTAGCATTGTGTTTGATCAGAGTTTAGGTTATTAACCTGCACACATGAGTGTTTACGCAAACACGCGCAGAACAATGTCTGCGTCTGTGGGATGTTTATCTGAAGTTAAAATGAGCACAGAGGTGATGAAGAAAGGCAACAGTGAATTCTAAATGTGTGTGTGTTTGTCTAAATCATGTGTCTTACTGTGACCTTGAAATTTTAAGGCTCTTTTTGCTTGCTTTCTAGATAGCTTTAAATTATGCAGTTCACTCTTGTAAGACATGACAAAAGGCAATTATTTTGAAAGAAATCCATCAAAAGTTAGTATTTCTTTACTACTTTTGTAAATATATAGTATTTGCAGACCCATTTCAGACATTCAGTGCTAATAAAGTTTAAGGGAAGAATGTTGAAAAAAGAAAGTTGCTGTTAACTATATACAGTACATATATACTGGAGAAATGCTTTGATCAGCTATCAGTGGAGTCCAGGCATCAGCTGTTTCATTCATGCTTCACATCACTGACTCATTCACAGCTGTGTGACTCAGCTGACTAGTAACGTCCAGTCATATTCATGCAGGCGAACAGCTCGGCCATTAAAACCTGACTCTTCTCACTGTTACTCTGATGCCAGGCCTGCTTGCTGCTGCAGCTCCTTCCACCATATGTGCTATATCTTTGCATTAACTAAAATGTAATGTTCTTGTATGTGTTTGTCAAGGTGGGATTCATTCTCTCAGCAGAATCCTCAATGCTGCTCGCACTGATTGAGAGCTCCCTCAAAGAGCTGCAGCCCTTTTTAGCAAATCTAACTCTATTAACATTTGCGAAAAATGACCAGCTCTTTTACTTAAGTAATATTTCAGCAAATACTGACCATTTCTTTCAAAACTGTTTTTTACTTATACTGTACTGACTATGAAAAAAAAAGTCATATTACAGGGTTGTAAAATGAAATGTAGTTTGCAAACTCCCTTCTGCTACATAGGTGACAATTTACAGTTTAACAATCATAAAATGGTAAACAGAAATAAACAAAATTTTTCATGGTGCAGCGCTGGGGATGAATTTGAATTAGAATTTAGTCTCATAGCCTGGGGGAAAAAGCTGCTCTGCTGTCTGGTGATTTGACGGCAGATACTTCCTTCTCATACACCTGAACACGAGATGTGTTGGTGTTATACATGCTAATGATAAGCAACTAAAGTAGATCAATACTCCATCAGTCTTAGTTTAACACACACACACACACACACACACACACACACACACACACACACACAATTGACATACTTATTAGGACACATAAAATTTGTTTAATTTGTCAAGGAATATAGGTTAAATAGTAAAGTTTGTGTGTGTTTGTGAGTGTGTATGACAGACACTAAAAGGTCAAACCAACTACAGTGACATCTAATGAAGTTCAGTTTAGTGTCAAAAAGGTCACTGGGTCCAAGGTTAAATGCATCTTTAAAATGCTTTTTCTAAAGTTACCCCTTGTTAGTCCTTATTAAGTGTAACAACACAAGACATAGTAAGCCAGCTAATAAGTTATTACCTACTAGTCCTACAGAAAGAAGGCCAGCTCAGCATCCTTTCAGCTCTTTTAGTGCACGCCAACAAGTAAAAGACAGTCCGATATTTACTCTTGTCTCGGTCACTATCTCTTTTTCTCTTCCTCTCTTTTTCCCACTACGTCTTCTTCAATATCTTTACAGCCTCTGCCGTGATAATACTTGCCAAGACATTGCTCCCGTTTTGGGTTAAAGACCGAGCAAGAGTGACCGTACAAGAGTCAATATGGGACCGGCTCAACTCAAAGTTGTCAGCATGTTTTTTTATTTTTGATTGTAAGGTAATCCTAAAAAATGTATGTGCTGTCCTTATTTACAACAGCAGTGAATTACACTCCAAAACCAAAAAAACACCCACTATATCTTACATTAGGTTGCTTTAATTGTTCACTCAAGATCTTACTCACATTTTTTTGTATCACATTGTATATGTTATTAAATATTATGTATTCAAATAAAAGAACATTTATAAGAATTATGACACTTTGCTGTGTTATTGGCCTAAATCCACCTGGAGAAAAACATTTTGATTTAAACATTATAATAAATTGCCTTTCTTTCATCCCTGCCCTGAGGAACACCTCTCCAGAGAGTTTTCTGTCATACTCTTTAAGTTAAAGGACAAAGGCAGGCAAACGACAAATCCTCCACTTCCCTCCTCTCCCTCCACCCCCCATCTGATTCCCATCCCGCTGCCGGAGTTTGTTTGAAGAGTCCTCTCGCTGTGGAAAATTATTTCTCCTTGCCATATTTTCATATCTGCTTCATTAGTGAGATGGTAAAAAAATCCAACAACTAATGGATGTATCCCTTCATCCCTGGCGCATGCTGTACACATTTTTTTGCGAAGTTGGCACCGTGATTTATTTTATTTGATTATTTAATTCCTTCCAAACGTGGTTTTATGAGACAAGCAGCAACGGAGACTGAGCTTTCAATTCTTCTCCGCTGACTTTATTAGTTTAGTTATGTTTGTTTGGAGCTCAGTTCACACTTCACAGTAATAAAAACACAGGAGAGGCACAGGAGGCGTTTGGCAGGATAGCAGCCCTGTGGTTTGATTGATTCAGATTACATTTTTGTCTTTTTCAGAAGCCATGAGCGGAACAGCCATTAGAGCACTTGCACATTCAAACATGTTCAACAGTATGGTCCAAAATGTGTCTGTGCCCATGTCTGTGGTTGTGTCTTCAGGAAAGCCGTCAATCCAACTTCCAACACAGATGCATGGATAGAGAGGATAAGGTTTGATGCAGCAATCAGTCTGCACGGCTCTTTAGGAGCAGTGAAAGAAATTCTGCTTTGCTGAGCAGCTTCTTGTAGCTCTTCTGTCTCTGACCCCAGGCTCAGTCCCGCCATAACTTTCCTCGTTACAGCCGTAATGGGCCAATCAACACCGTGCTGGGCCAAAGGCACACTCTTCTAGTCCTCACAGCTTTACACCTCTGTAGAGCTCACTCCCCTCTTTATCTGTAATCACCGCTCCTTATTTCTTACCCACACTTCATGTCTGTCTCTAATATTCTTTTCTCTCTCCCTCTTTTTCACTTGTTCCTTTCCTTCCACCATTTCCCATTAGATTGTCACTGCATGTTTATATGAGGGAGTCAATATATATGTCTGTGCATGGAGGTGACCTCTTGAGCACATTTAAAATTAATGACAGATTGTGTATGTACTGTATCATAGAGAGTCAATTATTGTTTGATGTTTGTATGTGTATGCCTGTTAGGAACTACATTGTATGTCTATGTGTCACAGAACATGTGCATGGAAGGTGTTTTGTGACAATATGAGCTATACAAATCAGTATGCTGTGTGAACCAACTCTTCACTTGCTGAAGCCTATGTACTCTTGGTTCATGTATGTATCCATATCGCTGACTAATTTATGTGGTTTTTATGATTTCAGATCTGTCATTTAAGAAGATTATTCAACCTCTTGGCCCAATGAAACTCTTTAATGTTGTAAAAAGATAGATTGTGATTGACCTCAAAAGAAGGCTGTTTTTCTTAATTTCTGACTCAATTCTGAAATAATTCTTCTGAACTAACATTTATCTGAACACAAGCAATACTTGAGATATACCACCTGCTTGAATCAAGTCATTGTGTATGGTGTCATTACACAGATTCACTCACTCATAGACATTTTTAAGCTATTTGCTTTGACGCTGCAGTTCAAACAGCTCTATGTCACACATAAAGGAAAAAAGACTGATTAGGGCCTCTTCTAGCTGCAGTGTGAACACATTACCAAGAGCACAAACCACTGAGCTAACAAGCTCACATTCGAGATTTCAATATGAAGTTACCGCAAATGTCTTGTTAAAGCTAGAGTGTGGAAGTTTTACATATAAGCAAACATCCGTTACATTAAAGCCATGCCAAATGAGTTCACACAATCTTAGGAAACCTGTCACCACAAGGTAAATCTCTGTATTCACAAAATACCAGATAAAAAAAAAAATCTGGTGTCTGTGGTGACATTCCCATGCTGGCATACCGGTAGTGATGTGTTTAATGCCAACAGCAATGATTGGTTTGCCAGAGCTGAAGGGGAGAGCGAGTGTAGCAGAGGCAGAGTTGGTCCTAAGCACATGCGATAATCATTCTCACTGTCAGAAGGGGGAGACAAAAGTTCCGTAGTGAAGGCTTACTATGAAAGATTTTTTTAATATTAAGTTTTTACCCTGTTGCATTTATGTTTTGTTTGCAAAAATGCACTATAGTTAGATCAGTTATTAATAATGTGATCTGATCGAGTATGTGTGTGTGCGTATAGGTGTTTGTGTGTCTCTGGCTCCCTTTTTTTGGGACAAATGGGTTGCACTAAATGTGTATGGAAGGTGAGGTAGAGAGGATCAATAATGGTGATGAGAGTCGTGCCAACAAACACATCGTTTTAATCACCCTGGACCATAAAACCACACCAACTCACAGTCCTGCCACTCTGTGTGTGTGTGTGTGTGTGTTAGTCTGCGGATGGATATGCAGATGTCAGCACTTGTGTTTATTTATACATTATTCATGAAAACTTTCAACCCAACAACACACCTTCCTCTTATGTATTGTTCATACGAAAGGCGAGTTTGCAGGATGTAATGTGGGAATCAGAGACATCTTTCTTGGCAGTTCAGACAGTACAGATTCTATCGAGACAGAATATGGCAGTGTGTTTGAAACTCCACCAGGTAAATTATAATCTGGCTGCAGGCTGGTGCCAGCAAAGGAAGGGCAAAAGGTTAGGAAGACCATTAAAGCTACTTTCTGGATTAGAATTCAGCATCAGTACACAAGAATATGTTCCAAAGGACAATTTGCAGGAAAGGGATAGCTCAAGCCAAAACACTGAACATCATTAATTCAGCACTAGATTTATGGTTTAAAATGCAAAAAAGACTGCACACCCTGCGTCTATAAATCAAGGAGTGACCTTCAGAAATTGTCTGTAGTGACTTGAGGGGTGTACCTTCTCAAATATGTGGTAACTGCTTGTGGTGATAAAATAATCTTGAACATCCACTTCCTAGCTATATCGGAGTAAAAACCTTTGAGTTGAGATTATTTTGTCACACAAACGTTTATCCAAGGTCAAAAATAAACATCTATGAATGAATTTACTTTTTTGAACAACTTTTGATGCAGATGAATGCTTTGTATTCAAAATAATCAGCCCACAAATCTTGTTTCATCTTGTTCCATTTGTTTCCTCCAGGATCCCTGCAGGGAGAACACCAGCGGAGGCTGTACAAGGAGCTGCTGGCTAACTACAACCGACTGGAGAGGCCTGTGGTCAATGACTCAGCTGCCATCCTGGTGGAGCTGGGCCTCACACTGCTGCAGATCATAGATGTGGTGAGCATTCACTTGGATTCTTTATATCTTTATATGTGTTTGTGACATGGTGTTCAGTTTGGGCAGTGCAGAAGTGCATTGTTCAATGGAAACCTCAAGTATAATTGTGCCACTGTACTGGTGACTTGCATAATTTACACTGTACATTGAGTATCACATTCAGGGACAGATTACGTGACTTGACTGTAAAAGTAGCTACACTATCATCGCACCACTAACTAGGAGTGTTGGAGTCAGAATTACAGTTTTTTTTAAACGTCTTGTCTGAATGTGGATGGGAACTTTTTTATTTAATTGTCCAAACAGTAGATGATGAGAGCTATTATACCGGTTTAGTGTTTTAGGCTGATGTGTGTGTGTTTGAAGCTGTGGTTATCCCTGGAATAAGTAACAGCAGCAGGTTTTTGCTTGTTGAACAGTGTTAAATGTTGGTGGATGTAATGGACATCTGCTGTGTGACTTCTGGACTGGGACACATAATTATTCCAGCTGAGGACTTTCATACATCGTTAGTGTTCCCTTGATGACTTTCTACTTGAGAATCTACTGGCTGAAATCTTACCTGAAAGAGGTGGTATTATGCTTTTTGGTTTTTCCCCTCTCCTTCATTGAGTTATATATATAGCCTATCTTTTTTGTGTATGTAAAAGGTTTGCAAAGTGAAAAAGCCCAAAGTCCAGCCCAAAGAGAGTTCCCATCTCCCACAGAAACCACTGCTCTGAAGGCTTGAAAACAGCTTGTTTGTAGTCCAGCCCTTCACTTCCTTTACTTGTGACATCATAATGAAAATGCCTCATAAAGCTTGCGAAGCGGCTAGTGGGGTCAGGCACGACCCTAAACCAAGCTAGTCTTGGAGTGTTGGAATCCTTATCCTGGTGTTGGAATCCTAATCCTTAAATTGAGGACTCCTTAGAGTCTAACCAGTTCTGGGAGAAATGGAACAACCTAAACAAAACCCAGCAGGATGAATTGGCGATCCAAGATGGAAATACTTGGATTAATCACTTTAGTGAATTATACAGTAATATTACAAAAATTTATGATAAGTACAAGATATTCACAAAATGGAAAACTCTGGAGCCGGTGATAAAAAACAACCAAAATCATCTAGATTACCCTGTAACAGAACAAGAATTAACAGCCATCCAGTCCCTGAAAGGAAAGAAGGCTTGTGGTATTGATGGAATCCTCAACGAAATGATCAATACTCATACCATAAAATCAGATTGGCTATACAAAAACTATTCAATACTATTCTAACAACTGGAACTTTTCCAAACATCTGGAACAAAAGTTTAATAACCCCAATTCATAAATCCGGAGATAAATATGACCCAAATAACTACAGAGGAATATGTGTATCCAGTAACCTGGGAAAAATATTCTGCAACATCATTAATAAACGACTTGTCAACTTTCTTGATGACCACAATATTCTGCATAAATGCCAAATTGCCGCACAACGGACCATATATTTACCCTCCAGACTCTAATTGATCAAGAATTAAACATTAAGAAAATAAAGGTATATGCCTGTTTTGTTGACTTCCAAAAAGCCTTTGATTCCATCTGGCACGAGGGCCTTTTCTATAGGCTACTTGAAAGTGGCATTGGAGGAAAAACATATGATTTGATTAAGAACATGTATACAAAAAGTGAATGTGCCATAAAGATTGGAAACAAACAAACAGCGTTCTTCTCCCAGGGCCGGGGAGTGAGGCAGGGATGCAATCTCAGTCCAATTCTCTTCAATCTATATATCAATGAATTAGCAAACCAATTAGAGAGTTCCACGGCACCTGGCCTTCTCCTGAACGACACAGAGATCAGAGGTCTGCTGTATGCAGATGACTTAGTGTTGCTCTCACCTACTAAACAAGGTTTGCAGCAGCACCTTAACCTCCTGCAGAGATTCTGTCAGACCTGGGCCCTGACAGTAAACACAGCAAAGACTAAGATAATGATCTTTCAGAAACAATACAGAAATCAGGTTACACACAATTTCTATTTAGACACCACTAAATTACAACACACAAAAAACTACACTTACCTTGGCCTCAACATTACATACACAGGGAACTTCAACATGGCTGTGAAAGATCTGAGGGACAAATCAAGGAGAGCTTTCTATGCAATAAAAAGAAACATTAAAATATATAGTCCAATTGAAATCTGGCTTAAAATTTTCCAATTTGTACTAGAACCAATAATTCTATATGGTAGCAAAATGTGGGGGCCAAAACTTAATAATGAATTTGACAAATGGGACAAAACAATCATAGAATCTTTCCATACCGAGTTCTGTAAGAGCATCCTGCAGGTGCAGAGAAAAACACCAAATAACCTGTGCAGAGCAGAGCTCGGCCAATACCCCCTCTTACTAAAAATACAGAAAAGATCACTTAAATTTTACAATCACTTAAAATCAGTTAACCCCCAGAGATATCATCAGAAAGCCCTAACATACCAGGAGCTAAAACCAGAGAAGAGTCCCCTCAGCCAGCTGGTCCTGAGGCTCTCTGCAGTAACAAGGTCCCAACAGCCTCAGGACAGCAACGCCAACTCAAGCAGACCAAACCAAATTATCAGCAAGCAGAAAGAAAAATATATTGAATACTGGAAAGAAACAACCAAAACACAAAGTAAATTACAATGTTAACTGACCCTAAAAAGAGAATTCACACTGGCAAATTACCTGAGTACAATAAAATGTGCTAAACTAAGAAAAATGTTGACAACATACAGACTGAGTGAACACAGCCTGGCCATAGAAAAGGGTCGCCACAGACAGAGGTGGCTACCACAAGAGGAGAGACTCTGCTCCCAGTGTGACAGGGGACAGGTAGAGACAGAGCTGCACTTTCTAACCTCGTGCCCCAAATATAAAACACTAAGACAAAAACACTTTGAAAACATTTCCCAAATATACCCCGAATTCGAACTGATATCAGACACACAGAAACTGCCCTATTTACTGGGAGAAATGCCCAAATGTGAAATAATTGCTGCAAAATATGTCTCCTCATGCCATGAAGTGAGGACAAGCAATGGAACCTAAGACTGATAAAAAGTTTTTCAAATTATTATTATTTTGATTGTTTGATATTTTAGTAATTGTTTTGTTTTTACATTTGAAACAGATTTTTTAAAATTTATTTATTATTATTATTATTTTTTTATCAATTAATTATTTTTTTAATTTTTTGTCTATTAATATAGACACACACACACAAACACACACACGTTATTGTTTCATTTATTTATTTTATTTAAATTTTTTTATATATTTAAAAAATTTATAATTAAAAAAAATATTAATCTAAAAATATATTACATTTTTTTTTTTTTTTAATATATATATACAAATGGAACGCACCATAAAACCATAATGTAATGTGAAAACATGACAGACTGCTGATTGGTCAGAGAGAATATACACTATTCACTGCATCATCATTGTGTTCACAAGACAGAGGCCAGCAACAGTAAGTTTTATATTTTACAGTTTCATATGGAATTTCATCACTAAATCCACTTCTGAGAAGATTTGAGGTGGGAAATCGTGAGGCCGGCCAGCCGCCTGCTCACAGAGCCCTCTGCTCCCGCTGTCACGCAGACAGACCGCTGCAGCAACAACGGCAGAGGAAAACACAGCTGGAAGGTTTTCATACCGCTTATCTGTCTTTACATTCTGAGCAATGAGAAACGTTTTAACTTAAAAAAGAGACAGCTGTGTGGATCGCTGGTGTGTGTGTCGCATTGAACATTACGTCACGGCAGTTGTGTGAATAGACTGTATATAGGTTGTGTGTGGCGTCGCTATGACGACAAGCTACGTACTATCTCTGGGTACTATTTGCAATGGAAAATGGAGCAGGGCTGAGTAGAGTCAAGTCTATCAATTTGCGCTATGGTAGCATTTTTCGGCAAGGCAGCATAACGTTAGATCGTCAGAACACCTGCAACAGTTAAACGTTTAGTCCTAAAAGACGATTCAACTCCGACTCTGTTTCGGCCTGGAAATTCACAATCACAACCTGTAAGTATGCTTTATTGGTTGTGAATTATATTGATATTGAATTATATTGATTTGATTACTTGTTTGGTGAAAAGCCCAAGATACCGTCCTCAAATGTCTTGCATTGTCCACATCTCAAATATATTCAGTTTACTGTCATAGAGGAGTTAAGAAACCAGAAAATATTCACATTTAGGAAGCTGAAATCAGAGATTTTCTTTTCTAAAAAATCACAATAGTTACCAAATCATTTAATATTCGATAACTAATCAATTAATCAGTGCACCTCTACTGTTGCTGCAACGCAACATCATCCAGTAAGGGCCTGTCTTGGCCAATCATTGATAATGTTGTAGAGTGGTGTATAGTGAACAACCTTCTGTTGAACGTCAGCAAAACTAAGGAGCTGATAGTTGATTTCAGGAAAAAGGAGATAAAGACAGACACTCCTGTCTACATCAGAGGAGCTGACGTGGAACAAGTGAACAGTTTCAGGTTCCTGGGAATCAATATCACAGAGAACCTGACATGGTCATTTCACATCTCCACGCTGCTGAAGAAAGCTAAAAAACGCCTGTATTTCTTGAGGAAGCTTAAGAAGCCAAATTCCAGCACCAAGTTCTTGTCAGCTTTTACAGAGGAGCAATACGAAGCATCCTGACTAAAAACCATCTCTGACTTGTATAGGATGTGCACAACCAAGAGGGCTCTGCAGCAGGTGATTAAAACTGCTCAGAAGGTTGCTGGTGCCCATCTCCCGAGCATCAGTGATATCGGTGAGGTGAAGTGCCTACGCAGAGCCCAAAGGATACTAAAGGAGAGTACCCACCCCAGCCACAGCCTGTTCAGCCTGCTGCCTTCTGGAAAAAGAGTAGAGTAGAAAAGAATATAGAAGTTTCAGCTTCCGCACCATAAGACTGCAGAGCAGTTTTTCCCCCAAGCTATCACACTTTTAAGCTCAAATTCATTGTCAGTGCTGCTCCATTGAGTAGAGTTTATTTCTTTTTACCACTTTTATAATTTTATAAGCCAACTAGGCTGTGCAGTGAATAAATCTTACTCCCCAACGCCTTAAGAGACGTGCTAGTGCCCATGGATTTTAGTCTGCTCATTAGCGCGTTTGATTTCTCTAACCAAGGTTACCGGTTCGAGTCTGGACCACGTAGGACAACTCGGGTGATTAGCCCACATTACCATTAGATAACTTTGTTGTGTGAACGTTGTATTTCTAGTTTACCTTGCAATTGTCGTGATGAAAGATAAAATAGCTCCTGCCGTGATAACTTTCCAGAGTTGTAAATCCTCGTCTGTGAGTGTTATAAACCATTGTGCTGTGTTTGACATCTGAAAAGCCTTTAAACATTATATGTTACTCTAACAGGACTTCCTGGATTGTATTTCATGTCTTACCGATACATTTGTCAGCCAGCCTGTCCACAGAGAGAAGACAGTTTAGGGAAGTGTTAGTGTGTTAAATGGGTTCATACCAGCCAGATGCTCTCATTTGTCAAAACAGACAGACCAGTTTTTTGTGTGCTAGTGTGTTCTTCCCACAGGGCCTTGTGCTTTTCACAGTGGGGCTATATTAAGGTTATTGTAAGGTTGTCCTTGTTTCTGGTAGTTGTAGTCTCATCTCTCTGAGAAGAGGAGACAACATGTAGTGTTTTTACAAGAGTAGCTAACACTGAGAAATTTTAAAACCATTTACCGTTTGGACAAGCATCCTAATTTACAAATTGTGCTTATGTGGTCATTATACTGTAAGAGGAGGATGGGCAGAGGCTGTCTGCTTCTCCACTGAATGATTGGGAAAACGTGGTAACGCTGCTGTCACTGACACTTGAACAAGGAACTAAATCTTAGTCCAGCCTGCAATTTACATGCTTATCTAGCTTATCTATCTAAAACTAGATTTCTGGTGTTGGAACATCTGTTTCTGGAACACAGCAAGGATCCTCATTCAGCCTTGCCAGAGGGATTAATTTTGATAAAAATGGATGTAGTTATAACATCTTTCAGCCTACCTTATAGCAAATTGCTTTTACTCTTCCCTGAAGCCTCCAGACAAGCTGTTAAATTGCTTCTCAAAATTAACGTGATTATTTAACAATATAGATATTTATCTAAAAACCGAGAGTACCTTGTGGCAGAATGTGGCAGATGTAGCCGTCATTGACGTGCCTCAAGACTCGACTGTCAGTGGGATCGCTGCACTTTTTTATGTTATGCAGGAGCAGCAGCATGGCTGGCTGCACACTTTACAAAGTGTCTCAAAATGCATTTTTCAGTTTCACTTTCCCTTTGTTCCTCTTCACTCTCTGGACCTCTGGTTACCCTTTGCAGTTTGGGTAATTTTATGCTAGTTTTACTTTAGTATATGACCAGGCTTTTCATTCCCAGTGGATAACAGTCAAACAATTTTTACTAGAAACACAAACACAGAGATGAATAGTAACGCCAAACCAAAAGGAAAACTTAATACGCATTAATATGCAAGATTTACCTGGGAGAATGACTGAAAATAAAAATGTTACTTCAAGTAGATTAAGATACAGTACAGTATCAGTGTGAGTGTGTGTATATTGAATGTACGCTCACTATTAACAAAATGCTGAGGACATTCTGGTTTTCTGACTTTGAATCAATGACTGAAGTTTATTTTTTGAGGATATACATTTTATACAACACGCGATTCTTCTTTCATAATTTTAACAAATTGTAAATACACAACCACACACACTTAAACACACAAACCACTTGGGGATTCAAAATCTAAGAAGAGACACACATTTCCACTTCTTACTTTCAGCTGTGAATTTGCTGGATCATCTAGGTCAGTGGTTCTCAACCTTTTTTGGGCCAGCGCCCCCCTATCCATTATCCAGGTCCTTTACTGCCCCCCATCAAAAAAGATGTTTGCTATTTGCCCTGAATTGTTGATTTTTTTTTATTGTTACTAATGTTATTAAAAACATGGAAAATGTAACAAAAAACCCATGTGAAAAGTAATTATATTTAACTAATAAGTGGATTTTCCTCCCAGAAACTGTGTGTGAAACGAGATACTGTTTTCTTGGATGGTGCACTTAATAAGTGGGGAGTATGGGGGTCGTCCCCCAGAAAATTTTGAGCATTAAACACTTAATTTCCTGCATTCTGGTGAAAATTTCTCCTCCAATCTGCCTTTTCTGCACCAATTTATGGTGACAATGTCTAAAAATTCAGGTGGCAGGTGACAATTCAAAATATATTATTATAATAGATTATAATCTAGTGAGGTTCTCGGACATTCTTATTGCTTTTAAATATTTTTCTCCTGTAGATCAACTTATTTAATATCATCCCTGCTGAGTCAACACACATGATTAAGTCTTACCTCCTGTTTTGTGGGGAAGTAACCTATTTAAATGTGTTTGTGGCCCCTTTTCATCTCAGTAATAAATTAATCCGTTTTAATTCAGTTATTGACTGGACTTTATTAGCTCATCTGTTAATAACTTATATCATAACTCAGTGTTTCATACAGAATGACTTTGTAACTGTGGCGCAGATACAGCGTGCCTTGAAAACCCAGCTGTTTGTCTAACATTAACTTAGCTCTCCTAACATGCTTGCTAATAACTTACTAGCTGGGTCTCCAACATTGACAGCATTGTGTTGGACAGATTTGTGCAGCTGTGTTAAGGAGGGAGAGAGAGCGAGAGATCAAGGGACAGATGAGAGAGACGAGCGAGAGCATGTGCTGCGCGAATACGCGCTGCCTGCAGCTCAAATACGATTTTAAATAGGCCTAGTAAAAAAAATCGAAAATCAATATGTGGCGGGCCACCACAAATAAATGAACGTATGGGTAACACTGTAGCTTATGTGCTCAAGTTCAAAACCTTCTGCACATTCAGAATCTCTCCCACATATCTGAGTTCTCTGACATGTAAAGAAAAAAAAGTCGTAATGGGAGACTAACGTCATTAGCCTATTTAAGGAGAATTCATAATATTTTACTACATGCCCTTTATGCCATTATGTTACTGATTCTCTGGAAGTATCCCCTCGTCATCTAACAGGCAAAACTGAATGAGACGAGGAGGTGCTCATGCCGGGGGAAAAAGAAACTAACCGACAACACCTGTGATCAGACAGAAAGCTCACGAATAATTCCACATACATTAACTTCAGCAGCTCTGATAAAGTGCCGCTTACAATCCCTAACAGAGCAAGTCAGGTCTTCAGTTTTTAATGTTACATTTTTATAGCCTACTGAAACTACAGTATATGTCCGCTTTGGCACAAACTGTCTGCGACTCACAGCGTGAGGTGGGTCCTCATCACTCGCTGGTGTCGCAGCGAAGTTGCTTTCAGAATGAGTCCGATGGCGGAATATCCCTCTTGTAAATGTGTAACCACTGTGACAACAAGATGTTCACGGTGTATTCCTCAGAGAAATAAACACTTTTCCACCAAGAAACAGAGCGTCAATTTTCCAGAGTTTACCCAGTAATTGTGGATAATATTTTACAGATGATACTCTGACTTCCCGTTCCCCTGAAGACAGCACGAAGCTGCACCACAAGTAGCTGACGGAGAAAAAATACACAGTCTCCTCCAGTCGCAGTGGACTAAACTGGCAGGTTTTAATGTGACAGACCACAGTTTTTTGCAAGTAGTAGAAGTTTAAACGCTTATTGTTGTGAATCTTATGTGTAAACTCGCCTTAGAATTTCCAACGAACAAACGCCCCCCAAAAGCAGCTCAGCGCCCCCCCCTCCAAAATATTGCCTCCAGCGCCCCCCATCGTCCTCGGAACGCCCCCGTTGAGAAACACTAATCTAGATCATATGCTTACAGAAAAGACATTATAGGGTCTATTAAGGGTTTGCCATATGTTCAACTCCAAGGTAAGAAAAAGGACAAAAATGAGAGAGACATACTGATAAATGGATAAACAGATGCAGTGCGTTGAAAAAGGCAAACTTCTTTGAACCCATTCAGCTTCAATCTGCTGTTATCACTTATTATTTTTTTTAGCTTTATTATCCATATTTTGGATAATTAGAAACACTCAGAGCATTTTTTGTGTCATTTATTTCCTGTTAATATGATTGGATTTGTCTCATTGTTTTTTTTTTTAATTGGACCCAGCATGACATTTTGCAGTTCATTGACATTGTTTAAATCCGGCAGGAACCACAGTATTTTAGTTTAAAAGAGTTGCGTAATTTGTTCCTTAATGACTCCACTGTGAAATTGTTTCAACAGAACTTCACTTGGTTACATAAAACCAGCTTTTACACAGTTTTATATTGCCCATTGCCTGGTTTGTTCTTGTTTGGATTT
Organism: Micropterus salmoides; assembly: GCF_014851395.1. Lineage (NCBI taxonomy): Eukaryota > Metazoa > Chordata > Actinopteri > Centrarchiformes > Centrarchidae > Micropterus > Micropterus salmoides. Next base: position 20,008,164 of record NW_024044237.1, read on the forward strand.
GCAAAACAACTGCACTCACTTGCTGAAGACAAAGCCCTTTTCCATTATATTAAATATGAATTTGCCTGGATGCCTTATCTTACACCAAAAGAAAATTTATTTTTTTCTGTTTCTGTCCTTAGGATGAAAAGAACCAAGTGCTGATGACCAACGCCTGGCTGCAGCTGGTGAGTCAAAGTTTGAGAAGGACACATTATTATCAACTTAATGTGTTTTAATTACATTTATTATTTTATTACACAAGTGTCTTCTCAAGACTGTGACTGTGTTTCTCAAATTACTAGCACCACTACATTAAGTTCTTGTTGATGATATTGAATTTTAAACAAACACCTTCAGAGAGACGATTTATTTCCTGGATTCATTCTTTGTACTTGCCCACAGTTTAAAAGCAATATGTCTGTACTGTGTATCCTATCCAGCTCATATTAGTACGTGTTTGCTCATCCATCCAAGTATTTCTAAGCTATCTGCAATTATTTTTAGAGCTCACAGTTTCATCCAGTTATATACGTCATCCTCAATACTGGAACTCCAGTTGTTTGCTGGGAGTGAGAAATAGAGAGAGAGTGAGAGAGTGCTTTTGTATGCATCTACAATACTCAAGAAAAGTATCACTTCAGGCAGATTGTCAAGCAGAAAATGAGACAAGGGGAGGAAGAAGAAGAGTGAAGAAGAGTGCTGCAGATATAAGTGGCAGTCAACTTGAATGTTAATGGACATAATGGCAACAGGCAAAAAATTCCACAGACATATTCATGACCAATTCGAGCCCAATTAGTCTTTGCAACAGTTATAGACTTTTCAAGTATGACAAAGTTTTCTTGGCGCACAGCAGAAATCTTGACTTGATGATTTGGGAAGATGGGGTGGCACGAAATGAATAGACATGTTGTCAAGAAGCAGAGAGTAAAAACATCTCTCGCTCATTATCCAATAGTGGTGCCATTTTAAGGTGTTCCTGTCCAGGCTATTCTTAAAGCCATCAGTAATGTTGCAGGGTTAGAAACATGTTAATAGGAGTAACCTTTTCTTTCCTTTCCCTTTCATGATAACGTACGAATTGCCGTTTTATTTTGAAAGTAATAATACTGCAAGAATCCTTTTAGCCCTCGTTTTTATTTCCTTCCAGGCAAGATACAGCCCATCTTATTTCTAGGAAATGTGCCATTTTCTTGTAGAAGTTCAATTAGATAAGTCAAGTAGCCATTGCATATTATGGATTTTGCCGAGCATGAGTTATTGCACTCATTTAAAAAAAAAAAGTGACTTCATCCCAAAGTCTTTAGTGAAAATCTCTCTCCCTCTCCCTCTCTGTCTCTCTCTCTCTCTCTCTCTCCCTCTCCCTCTCTCTCTCTCTGTCTCTGTCTCTCAGTACTGGACAGACATTTACCTGAGCTGGAATCCAGAAAAATACCCTGGTGTCCAGAACCTGCGATTCCCTTCTGACCAGATCTGGACCCCTGACATACTCCTTTACAACAGGTCAGAGCTGCTTTCATCTTCTCATCAACACCTTCCTTAAAATGGCTATATGTTCCAATAACAATGTATCAAGTGAGAATGTGAAAACAATGTCACAATGTTAAGGAGGTCGCTGGTAGTGAGGAAACTGAATCTGCACCTCCCCTTGGCTTTACTGAGCTTTATAACGAGTTTCAGCTGTTCGGCTCACAACTTTACTGTTTTGGTCCATTCTCACCACTGTCATAACATCGTTTTCAGCCACAAGAGGCAGCTGTTTTACCCCCGTACACTACCTGCTCAGCACCAAACGGCAGACAGACACAGTTAGCGACTAGCTAGTGAACTGGAGCAGTTAGCAGCTAAAGAGCCAGATAATTCTCTCACGAGTTTTGTAGAGACCAAAAACAGAGCTGAAAGAGAGTGAATTTTGTGTTCACAACTGTTTCTGCTGTCCCCAAGTGGCAAATAAATCAGTTATTGCAAGTTTAAACATACAAATCTGTTACTGTTCATCAAATTAACGTTCGCCAGATGGCCAAAACACAACTCCAAATGAATGCTTTTAAAGGGAATCATATGTCAATGCTGTGTTCATCATCATCATCAACGTTTTTGCTGCTGCCCCCAGATGGCCAAAATTCATCATTTACTATTGCAATGTGCATTCAGACCAAATGCGAATTTAATCCTCGCAACGCTTTCCTCGCGGGGGTTTTACCGCTGGACAGCTGCTAAGTGTTCACACACAACGCGATAACGCAAATAAACACAACTCGCGATTACAACAGCTGTATGAACCAAAAGTAATTATTTGGCTGTGATTTAATAGCAATAAACGGATCAAAGTGATGCCGAAAAAACTACAATATGATGCAGTTTTGTTAAACATATGAATTCATGCTTTGTCAGGTCTGTCAGCAAGTCAGCAGGACAACAACTTTTAAAATGTTTGTTTTCTGAATGGAGATTGGATTGATCAGGGCTATGCTATGCTAACTTGTTCACAGTAAAGTACAACAATAGCTGGAATAAAGTAACAGACATATTTTCTGAACTCACCAGGTAGTTCAACTTCCTCGCTTTCTTTTCTCCTAGTAATGTAAAGTTTTGTCCGTTTTTTTATATAAATATGAAGTAGTATTCCAACAGAGCTCTGAGTGCCCACCGACGCTAACAACAACATTAGAACCGGATGTGCACGGAAGCTAGCTCGCAAGAAGCTCCAGTAAAGATAAATCACTGTTTTAATCCCAAAAACTGAAGTAAAAAGCTATTTTAATAAAATCAGTTTACTCCAAGCTCCACCTGTGAATAAACGGTGTAGTTGTCAGAGCATAATCCAGTCAGACTAAGGGTGTTTATTTGTCCAAAAGCTGCAGCGCTGCTCTGTCCCCGGCTTTTTCCTGACGTTTCGTAGCTCTCCGTCAGCCAGTAGAGTTTTACTTCTCCGCTCTGCCCGGTTCTCTTAACACAATGTTCTGAAGCCGTCAGTGAAGTCTGGATAATCACAACGCTGGGCTATCGTGACTCAGCGTCATGCGACTTTCTCGCCCAAGTTGAACATTTTCAAATTACGCGAAGACCTCCGTGTCGCTGGCAGCGTCCCCTCTGAACCACCCGACAGGAAATCGCGGCTCTCTGTGTTTTTGGTCTGAAAGCACTATATGTTTGAAAGCTTGTGACCTTTTAGTTTTCTTTTTAAATGTTGTCCTCTCTTTTGAGTTTAGTATAATTATTTTTTCCCCCTTGCTGTCAGACATGATAAAATAGGTGTTATAATCCACCATTTTCAGTTCTCTGCAGCAAATAAATACACCTGGGAGAGAGATGTTTTCTTACTATTTCTATTTTTGGTTTAACTGTGTTGGAGTGATTGAAATATCAGTATAATCCTTTTGATATGCCACTATATTATTACATTCTGCCTTTAATCTCTACAAACCAAAGTAGTATCAGTAGTATGTATTAAAAGAAAAATGGCTGTTTTTGTAAGAATAAAGGAGATAACTGCTGAGGTCAAAGTCCTTATTTTGATAAATGAGGTTGAACGTGGTCATTGCAATTTTTGATTCAGGTCAGGCTGCCGTTTGTTTATCCACTGTTCTTCACGCTTCTCTGCAAGGCTTCCTCAAGTCAATTAGAAATGTAGGCCAGTTGTTTTTCCCCAAAACAACTAATTGCATTGCGTTTGCATGCTTGAATAAGAGACGGATGATCGTGTCTGAGATTGAGGGCAAAGAATGACGAAGAGATACATAGATTCAATCACAAAGAGGAAGACGATGACACAGATACAATGTGTGGGCAATATTGTAAAACAAAAGATTTTGCTACAAAGTGAGGTTTAGATAGACAGACAGCTTTGCAATTGGTCCTCACTGATGTTATTGAGTAGATGTAGAGGTGCCTCAGATGTTTCTCTTCATGTCCATATTTCTCCCCAGTACACACAGACACACTCATGCACATCACAGGAAACACAAGGACAAAACAAAGGTTTGGGGGTATTAACCCAAATTTTAAAAGCTCAGCTTTTAGACCTGGAAGGATTACCCAACGTAATCTCCCTGTTCTCACCCTCTCTTTCCCCATCCCTGCCTTTTACCCTCTGCCTCCACTCCTCCCTAACTCCCTTCATCATCCATCCTGCCTTACCATCTCTCTTCTCATCTCATGCTATTTGTGTCTCCCTCCGTCTCTCTTTCATAACTCACTGTCTCACTATACAGTAATTCACTCTATTCAATCAAGTCTTTCTCTCCATATTTTATCGTTCCCAGCCTCCACCGACTCCTCTTTATAAATCATCCCATCTACCTGTCTCTGTCTGTCAAGGTGTCAGCATGTTACTCTCCCCCTCTTCTCACATTCTGCCTGTTTATCTCTAGTTCTAGTTTCTTGACTGCCTTCTCTTGTGTGTTACTCTGCTAACGGCTCAAATCTGTTCACACATGAAAACAACTTCTTATTTTCTAAATAATACGCATTGCCAAATATGTATTGAAGAAACAATAATTGCTGCCTGTGTTATGTTACACTTGCAATGTTTTAGGAAATGTATACTGCAAAGAAGTCATAGGGAGGAGTTCATAGTGGAAGGTTGGGTGTATAAAGCAGACATTTTGATACTAGACAGCATGGTTTGCATCCCACATGCCGCTAGGTTTAGACTTCAAAAGCACTTGGTAAAGTTGGTCGTTGTGGTTAAATACTAAACAAGACTAAGTGTTTATAGCCTTGCTAGCAGCTCTGTAGGGCTATAGTTAGCTAAATGCTAATGTCAGCATGTTTACATGCTCACAATATGTTGATTTTTATTAGGTGCAACGTTTACCATGTTTACCATCTTACTTGTTGTGTTTTAGCATGCTAACATTTGCTATTTAGCACTGAACATAGAGTACATGTATGGCTGATGGAAATATCATTCATTTGGCAGGAATTTGGTCATAAACCAAAGTATTGGACAAATATATTTTTTGTCTAACTAACTATGAAAGTAGCTGAATGATTACAGTTCATCCTGAGTAGAGCCATTACTATCTGTACAACGTGTTAGGCTAATCCATTTGGCAGATAATGAGATATTCCGCTGCTTGTGGTGCGAGGGGAAAAATCACCCTTCATTCATTAGGATTCTTTATCTGGAGAGCGTGAATGTCTGACTCAATTTCTTTTAGAAGACAGGGTTGTAAACAAACATGTTAAAAAACAGCAATGCATGTCTCCCTCAGTTTGGGTAATTGAAACACGTTGCTGGTTTTCAGCCTAAGTCTATTGCTTACCTCGTTGATGTTGGAGAAGATGAACAGTAAAGTTAAGCTGAAGGGGAAGATTCAGTTTACAGCTGAGCTAGAAGGTTTACATGCCTCACGAGGAAAGATGGAAATTTACAGTTTTCAGCAATAATATGGATCACTGCTGGAAACACACATAATTATGCCACATACAGTACCTCTAAGCTCTCATGACTACACAGTAAATATCTGTACTCACACAATCACACAGGTTGCAAACAGATACATAAAAATAACTAGTAAATAATAGTATACAGGCAACACCTCTTCACCAGCCCACCACATGCACATACATATAATCTGTCAGACAATTATATACAGTAATTGTACAGCACACTCCGTTAAACAGTGGGCCATCAGTGCACAGCCAATAATACGCTTGTCTTACTGAGTTGAATAGCAGATGCAGGCTTATTAGTATGCTGCTCAGATGAGAGCTTGCCATAAATCCATTCATTCATTTCTATTGTTTTAATATGAAGTTAATGATGTTTAGTGCTGAGGTCAGATGCCATCTCAATATGCAATATGTTTAAAGAGAAGAAGAGTGAGATAAAAAAGATACTGTCTGTGATGAGTCTTTCAGTGTCATATTATCCCAATGTGAAAACTCTTACATCGCTCTCACATTTTCAGATCATTGCACTCATGCTGTCTGATGACACATGGATAATCTATACTGTGAGTTGTGGATTTACCATCCATTCCACATCCATGAATATTGCCTGGGGAAAATATTTTATTATTCATCATATATGCAAAGGTTTTGTACTGTGCACAAATTGGTGTGAGTGTATGATTGTGTTTGCATAAAGAATATCCAGATCTCAAACAGCTGTGGAAGCCACTGACCTTCTCTCTCGTTAGAGGGAAAAGTCAATGGTCTCACTTGACTGGGAATCGATGAGGCACATGAAGGACATCCAACTCAGGTAAACCACAGAGAGAATCCTAATTCTGCCAGCGGGGAAGGTAGATGTACGGCACAGAACAAGTTTTATAACAAGCCATATAGATGAAGGGGGAATTAATCGAATAAATGGATAGTTGGAGGGATCTAAAATTTTTTTTAGATCACTTGATGGTGGAATAAAGGGACAAATAGGCGGATTTTATGACTTTTCTGTGATTACCTTAATGAATAATCACTCTGGAAATAAAACAAAATATGCATATGTCATTATGTGCGGGTGTGGAACATGGTTTGTAAAGACCCCATGAAGAAGGTGCGACAGTAAAAACATTTTTTCTCTGAATTTGTGAATGAAGTGAAACCCCAAATTTTCTATAAAACCAGCAAGGCCAGCCTGAAATGGAAAGACACATTAGTGTAAATTGGAAATATACTGTACTTCTTGCCTGCTGCTTGCTTGAACACTGAGTTAACCACTGAGCCTTAAGGCTGTCAAACAGAATGCTGAATCTCAGGACTCCCTGAGGCTGTTTGGTTGAAAGCTATATTCCTCAGATATGACATAATGCACATGGATAGATCTTTGCATAATGCAGTCCAAGTAGGTGCTGCCCGTTTGTAGCTCCCAACTGTGCATGGCTATATCTTCAGGGAAGATGCTAGCATTCTACTCGGAGAAATACACATTCTTTAGCTCTCTTTTATTCTTTTCTGTCTGGTTTGACAAATTTGGGAAAAATGTCAAAGCTAAAACGAAAAAAGTCTTCTGTAGTACTCATTGTTGCTCTTTCGGCCTGTGCTACCTGATGGCAGGCATCAACAAAAAGTATACAGGCCAGATTAATACTTTAAAGGTACGTTTCATATTGTTTCTTAGTCTGGCATAGGCAATCTCATTAAAAGATCAGTGCATTCTGCATGCTTTTAACAGAAATAGATAACTGATTCCACCCTGCATGGCTCTCTTTCTGCTTCAGGAACACACTTTACTTTGTGGCTTCCTTCTTTTTGTTATTGGTGTGTGTTTTGTGTTCCTGTGTGGGGACAGCAGCAGGAGTTGAGTGAGTGAGAGGAAAACTTGGTGACTCATGTCCCATGGTGCAAGAACCTGTCACTGCCACCATTGTCGTTATCGGTCAGTCTTTGTTTCCACCTTGCCCTCGCATGTCCAAAGTACTCTTTCTCCAGTGTGTACGTGTGCATGTGTGTGTACGTGTGTGTGTGTGTGTGTGTGGTACAAACACAACCACTTCCCATTCTCCCAGGGCTATCACTTGTCCATTTGTATATATATTTAATATTTAAATGTATACATTGCAAAAACTCAATTATTTCGAACTAATTCGTTTCAAATTTCTATTTTTTATAACAGTAATAAAAGAATATTTAACAAATCTTGAAGCAAGCACCAGAAGACATATTTGAAACAGTAACTGAAACAAGCTTGTTTACTATGGAAAACAATTTGTCTCACTCATCTTTTTACATTTCAAAACAGAATTTGTGGCACTGTCTTTGGATGCTTTATCAAGTTTATCTTTTTTGAAGTATCTTGTATTGTTCTGGGCATCTCTCATTTTCTGCACTTACATAATTTGTACAGTATGTACTCTCCAACACACACATACACACACACACACAGTCCTGAACATTCTCCTCTGTGATGGCTGTAAGCGCTGATTGCAGGAAAGCACACACCTTCAAATAAAGTAAGGCCAAAGCTTAAATAATTCATTGCATAGCGTCGCCGTGGCCAACCCACACATCTTTGTGCTGGCACCTGGAGCCACAGCTGATAGCAACACACACAGAACAGAAATAAATTACAACACTTAACCCCTGGAAAAAGATAAATCACTCAATCTGAGCAAAGGCAGTGACAAATAAAATGGTCCGTCCACAAATTCTGTTGAGATGCACGCCACGTTCTTTTGTCCGGGCTGAATGAGGCTTCAGGATGTTTCAGACACAATGATGTTATCTCTCTCGCTGGAGATTACATTGTGTGTCTGTGTGTGCACTTTTAGGTGTATTGTGTTTGCCTTTATGCTGTATGTGTACAATAGAGTTCAGTGTGTGGGTTTAAGTTCTACATTGGTGTGGACTGTAAAGGACTGTCAGCTCTTCAGTGGGCTTTTGTATGGCCAAACGCATGACTTGGCTGATAGAAGCGTGTCTATGTGTGTGTCTGTTAGGGGTTTTTGAAGTCATGAATACACATTACGTTATACTAATATTTGTTATTTTTTGCGACTACTGAAAACTGACAGCAGGCCTTACAGAAGGGTGGACTTTTGTCCCCACCCAGTTGTTTCTCCTGCTTTAATACTGAGTTTTCTACATTCCTTTTTTTCCTTCCATTTGTCTTTATGCAGTGTTTGTATGGGGCTGATTCTATGTACGCTTTTGTTCCCTAAATGTTGCATGATTTCTTATATGACTCTCCCATGGAGGTTGTTATTCAGTTATCTCCATACAAACTGTCAACAAGTGAGAAAAAAAAATCCATTATCACTAAACCGTCTTCTGATTAAAACAACTGAGAGCAAATATAAAACCCACTGTCTGGCTGATTAAAATAAATAAAGAGAAACTGGTTATGTAAATAGAGGCATATAAATCCAGATACATTTTATCTAAGACACTCTATTAAATAGCATTAGTTTCTCTATTAGAGGAAAAGGGATAATCCAAAACAAATATAGCGCAACGACAAATTATATTTTCTATATTTTGCTTTCATAGTTTTTCAAGTTTCATGAAATGCACTGGTCGAAGCTGCAAATGTTTTATTCTCTTCAGCTGCCCGCATGTTTTAATAAAAAGCACAAATGGGTGGAGAAGCAATTTGTATGAGAGCAGAATTTTGGCCTTTTACTGTACAAAGGAAACAAAACAGAAGAAACTGCCTAAATTCTCTAAAAGTTCAGACGTCGCCTCTGGCACTTTATTCAAGAGTTCACACTCTCACAGACGCCAGAGGAGCTACTCTTTAATACTTAATTAGAGTTCAGCTGGAGTGCCAGAGCTGAAGTGGATCTAAGGTTATGTGGTTTAGCATTTTCTTTACTGTAAGTGTCTGTCCCAAGAGATAGTGTTTGACTTAGTTTAGAATACAGTTTCTGCTTTGTTTAATGGTTTCATTGACTTCTGGTGCTGGCTGAGAGTCTGGCAAGTGAAGCCAAATCCATCTCAAACTTTAAATATTTGAAACTTAACTTTAACAAAACCTGTTGATGGCTGCCCTTATATCAACCCAGCAGGTTGGGAGTTGCAGAGCCTTGAAGGAGGCATCTGTGGTGTTTTCTCAAGTCACTGATTTGGTTCCTGTTACTGCATATTTGGCATAGCATTGGAAGTGAATATTTAATTTTGCTGCACCCTGGATTTTACCTAGGTTTTAAATGTGTATGTGGGGGGAAGAGCTGAAGCAGCAGGATGGGTGCTCTACAGATGGCTGGGTAGATACGTATCTTAACTGCTAGACTGTCACACTTAAACAGGTATCCAATAAAAACAAATTATTTTAAAGCGGCTATAATATATTTATAATTACACTGTGTGAAACCCAATGTGAAAATGATGTGACAATATGTTAGGAGTTGCCTGTAATGATAAACCTGCAGATAATTATCACCTGAATATGCAGCACCCTTGGCTTTACAGAACTTTCAGCTCATCGTTTAGCTGTCTGGCCCACAACTTTATTGTTTTGGTTCACTCTCCCCGCTCTCATGTCTTGTGTGAATGTTTTTTCCGTTCTGATGAGCAGTTGACAACTTAGCCTCTGCCATCAGTCCATGAATGGGTGAATGTGACATAGTGGTAAAGCGCTTTGCGTGGTCAGAACACTAGAAAGGCGCTACACAAATACAGACCATTTACCATGAGCATTTAGAGGCAGATATTTCCCTCAGGTGCTGTTAGAGACCAAAAGCAGAGCTAAAAGAGAGTGCATGTTGTGTTCACAACTGTTGCCCCCAAGTGGCTGAAAAAATTTGTTATTGCAGGTTTCAACATACAAATCTGTTAGTCTTCTTCAAATTAATGTCCTATCCTTCAAATTAATGTCCTATCCCCATAACTCAATACTTTTCTTATTCCTTAATTATAAATAAACGAACTTCGTCTGCTTGCAAACAAATATAAGGTGGGAGTGATCACTTCACTGAAACTTGGTTTGATAGCTCCATTAAAGACACTGAGATTGAAATAGAAAATTATGTGGTGATCAGACATGACCGGAATCATAACGGTGGAGGAGTGTGTGTTTATGTCAGATCAGACATCGGTTTTAATCATAGGACTGATCTTTGTCATGACAATATTGAATCAGTGTGGCTGGAAATTTTATTACCAAAGACTAAACCTATTTTAATTGGAACATGGTATAGGCTGATCAGAACAACTTTTATGATATTTTAGAGGAAATATGTTCTAAGTGCACAGATTTTATTAAATCAGAGGTAATTGTGATTGGTGACTTTAATACAGATATACAAAAAAAGAATACGCCTATTTTTAAATTTCTGTAATCTCTTTGATTTGTATCAGTTGATAAAGGACCACACCAGAGTCTGTTCTTCCACCCAAACCACTATCGACCTCATTCTGGTATCATATAAGTCAAATATATCCAATAGTGGGGTTTTAAATTATGGACTTAGTGATCATTCAATTATTTTTTGTACCAGGAAAGCTCAGAAAATAGTTTTTAATTTACACAATTCTATGAAAGTCAGGTTTCTAAAAAATTATAATATTAATCATTTTACCCAAATCCAAAGTAGACTGATCTATGGTATTGAATCTTAGGGATGTGGATAAAGCATGGCAGACAAACATTGTTTGTGGAGGTTGTTAACAAGCTTGCTCCAGAAAAGATGGTGCAAATTAAGATTAGAACTGAACCATGGATGAACAACAATATTTTAAAGGCTAGGACAAGAAATCATCTTTTTTCAGAGTACAGGAAAACTAGAGATGAATCTTTATTAGTATCTTTATGAGTACAAGAAACTCAGAAATGACATAAACAGAAATATAGAGGAGGCCAAAAAAGCATACAACAATGACAAAATATTAGAGAATAGGAATAATCGATAACACACTTCCCTGGGGGACCCCACATTCTAGGAACAAAGGTTTAGATAGAATCCCACCGACATCCACCATTTGTTTTCTACCTCCAAGATATGAACCAATCCATTTTATAGCTAAACTGTCAAATCCCAAGGCTTTTAATTTTCTAAACAGAATGGCATGGTCAATGGTATCAAATGCCTTTTGGAGGTCTAACATGACCTATCACTATACCCTATAGTGATAGGCTCAAGACCAAAACATGCAATCTAAACCTGGATATTGGAGGAAAGGTTACGTCAGATAAGGCCACGATAGCCGACAGTTTAAATATGTATTTTACAACCGTTGCGAAAACCTTGGTCAATAAGTTGTCAGGTCTCTCAGGATACATTGGAAACAGCCAAGTCCAGATTTTCTATATGAAACAAGGGGTCCAGGCTGATGCTTTCTCTTTTACAATAGTGTCTGAGGAAGCTGTGTTAAAGAAACTTAAAGAACTTAACCCATCCAAAGCAACTGGCTTGGATAAGATTCCTGCCAGATTCCTTAGAGATGCTGCGGATTCTATCACCCCCTGTGTAACACATATAGTAAACCTTTCAATTACGCTGGGAATGTTTCCCAATGAATTTAAACAGGCAAGAGTTATCCCCTTCTATAAAAAAGCAAGTAAGCTAGATCCAGGGAATTATCGGCCTAGATCCATCCTGTGTGCGCTATCTAAGGTAATAGAGAAGATAATTTATGAACAGATAGATACATATATTTCCTCAAATGATTTATACTATACATTTCAATTAGGCTTCAGGACATCCCACTTCACTGACACTTGCCTACTCTACCTCACCGATTACATCAGGAGAGAGATAGATGGGGGAAAGTATTGTGGTATGGTCATGTTAGACCTCAAAAAAGGCATTTGATACCATTGACCATGCCATTCTGTTAAGAAAATTAAAAGCCTTGGGATTTGACAGTTTAGCTATAAAATGGATTGGTTCATATCTTGGAGGTAGAAAACAAATGGTGGATGTCGGTGGGATTCTATCTAAACCTTTGTTCCTAGAATGTGGGGTCCCCCAGGGAAGTGTGTTAGTTCCACTGTTTTTTCTATTGTATATTAATGATATGAAATCTGCTTGCTCATGTGAACTTTTTTATATGCTGATGACTCTGCATTAATGGTATCGCAAAAGGATAAATCTGAGGTCGAAAAAGTCCTGAGCTGGGAATTATTTCATATTAGTCAATGGTTGTCTAACAACAGGTTGTCACTCCATCTTGGTAAAACAGAGGCCATACTCTTTGGATCAAAGTCTAAGCTATAGAAGACCACAGACTTTAAGATGATGGTTGGAGACACTGAGATCCAAGCCGAGGAATCAATGTTAATTACTTGCTGTGTCTTAGACAACCATTTATCAGGAGAGTGCATGGCTCAGATGGTGCTCACTAAAATCAACCAAAGAATCAGATTTCTGGCTAGAATCTCAAATTTTTTGAATAGAACAGCATTAGAGACCTTGGCAAGGGCTCTAATCCAGTGTCATTTTGATTATGCATACCTCTCGTGGTATATAAGTGCACCTATGATCCTTAAAAAGAAGCTGCAGACATCGCAAAATAAATTGGTGCGACTGATCTTTAAACTCCCATCTAGGACACATTTTCTTCCTGCTCATTTCATCAGCCTTAAATGGCTGAAGGTAGAAGAGCGAGTTTCTCAAATTAAAATGTGTCTAACTTACAGGATTGTACACAATGAAGTTCCAAAGTACCTGTACAACTACTTTACCAAAATTAGGGAATACTATAATTATACCACAAGAGGGAGTACAACTGATCTGGTACCCATTAGGTTTAAGAGTTGTATGGGGAAGGATACTTTCTTGTATTCAGCTGCCAATATGTGGAATAGGCTACTGATGAGCATTAAGTCCTCACTTAAAAAGTGGCTGAGTGGCCGTTTTCCCTCACAATAACAATTATAATATAAATATTATTAAATGTTGTCAATATGGTTTTGTTTGAATCTCATTGCTAAGTTTGTATTGTACTGGCCCATTCAATACTTGAATTTCCTTATATGGTGTATTCTGATGTTGAAAAGATTGGTATTATTGTATAATGTATTGTTACCGATTGCATTTTATTTATTATTATTTTATATATATATATATATATATATTTTTTTTTTAAGACAACCAGTGTCTACTTGGAAGCTGCTAATAACTAACTGGTTGCCTTTTCATGATGCTCCTACCTATTTGCCTTCCAAAAAAGGACCACAATGGAAATAAGCTGTGTGCTTTATTGTGTTTTTTATCCTTTTGATGGTATCTGTAGCTGGGGCATCTCCTGTTGGAGGCGCCACTTTTATATTTATAATCAATAAAGAAGCTCAATCAATCAATCAATTTGTCTTGTTCATTGGAGCAAACAAGCAAAAATGACAAAAGTACCATTCTGAGAGGCATCACAGTTTACATTAATCCACAAGACTACAAGAGTCTCTGTCTCTCTGCTATAGTACAAGTTGACAAAACACATTTTCAAGTAATTTCCAGCTTACCCGAGCGTGGTGTGAAAAACAATTAAGAAGACAATAAAGATATATCAGCAAGATGGAGCTCTAGCTCACAGCAAGATGATAACATTTTTTAATGGTGCATACACACATCACTGTCTGTTATTCTTTCCCCAGTGCGGACGAGCGGTTTGACGCCACTTTCCACACCAACGTACTGGTGAATGCTTCGGGTTACTGCCAGTACATCCCCCCTGGCATCTTGAAGAGCACCTGCTACATTGACGTGCGTTGGTTCCCCTTCGACGTGCAAAAGTGTGACTTGAAGTTTGGCTCCTGGACGCACAACGGCTGGCTGCTTGACCTCCAGATGCTGGATGTGGACACATCCACCTACATACCCAACGGGGAGTGGGACCTAGTGGGTAAGAGAGATGCTGCATTCACTGCAGGTGAAAAAACAATAACGCTGTTAATCTGGTACACACAGATCCGGACCGTCCTATACACTCTGTACGCATGCCCCGCAAATGAAGCAGGGCCCCAACTAGCTCTCATGTCAAAGCGAGTGTCAGTGTTTACAATTTGATGAAATGATGAAGAGGGACTATCCTTCTGGCCAGAGAGAAAAAACTTAAGAGTGACTTTCGGGAATCAGGTAAACTTGTGCTCTCTCCTCCTCCTCTTTCCTTTCCTCCCAAAATCTGATGTCAGCAAATAACAGTAATGTTTAGTTTGTGCTAGCTTGCTGTGAGTCTCTCTCTTGCCAGACTTTGAATCTGACCAACATGTGAAATACAACTATTTATTACTTTTGATAACCACGGACGGGCAACAGTAAACTGCAGCTCGGAAAAGATTACCGTGTCATGTGTAAACACGTGTGCATGCACGAAATGAAACCTGCGCAATCCAGCAGTGACCTCTGTGCAGTCCAGCTATTGAATATTACAATGTTGATTGTAGTCTGGGCCATGTGCACATCTCAGTAAATAATAATAAGCATCACAAATTCAGTCAAGACATATAAATAGTATTTTACATTTGAAAATGTATTAAAAGTATAATTTACCGGGGCTATGCTGAAGTTTGTCAGTAGAGTAGATCCTGGATCATCAGTCAGTAGACAGACGTCTTTAGCAAGTCACACAGACCCAGGTGAAATACAGGCAACCTCAGCCAGTACAAGCACAGCCAGATATGTACAGCCAGCATTAGATACAAGCAGCTCAGACCCTAATGGAATAATTGCTGCTCCACCAAATGACCCAGAAGATTGGTTCCCAGTCTGAGGACTGAGTTAGTGTGCAGAGGTTTATTCAAACCAGCATTTGATTTTTCTAGAAGAGATTTTCATTTAGGCTTATTACAGAGGCAGACTGTTTTAAAGGAGGGAGGATTGTACTGAGAGCACTGCAATGTCAGGTGTGACTGTGCAGCAATAACAAATAGTTTACATGGCTCACAAGTCAGGTAGAAGGTCATTTTCCTTAGGGCCCCAGGGAGGTCAGGACCGGCTCTGGGTACACAAGTACAGCTATCCTCATCCTAATGGATCCATTGTGAGTTTCAATTGTATAATTCAACATATTACCATCATTTCGCAATGGGAAATCATTTGGATGGTTGACGCTGGATGAACTGGAAAGGGGAGAAACTTTGGAAGACCTCCCAAGCAGGGTGTTTCCAGCTGAGAGAGAGTAGCAGCAGATCCCAGTGCCTGTGCCCGTGGGGTGATGGTTAGCTGGAAAGGGGTGTCAGGAAGCACCAGATGGCATGCAGTAGGAATGTCTGTCATGTAGCCAGGCCATATGTGAGAGCAGCACAGTGCATTCCCAGAGTTGGAGTTCAAGATGAGATGGTTCAGTTATCAAAAATAAAACATTATTCAGCCTTTCCCCCTTATTTCTTTGGCTTGCTGAACTTCCCCCAATACTATGTAAATAAAGTTCCGAGCCTGGTCAGACTCAGATCCACTCCAATGGTTTGGAGTTTTGGAAATACAATTCTGTTTGTGTGACTTCTGGTGTGGTGCATTCCATGAAATATTTAGACCCATGTTTTCTTTTTCTTCTTTAATCTATCCATCCATCCATATGTACAGAGATTACAGAATCATTACAGTTGGTAATTACAGTAATCGGTCTGATGATTTTCTAGTTAGCACACACATTTTAAAAGGTATTTAAATCTTCAACTTGAATCATTTCATTAGTCCACAAAAAAATGACCTGACCTTTATGTGTGGTCCTCTCTTTAGGTGTGCCAGCCAAGCGCAATGAGCTGTACTATGAGTGCTGTAAGGAACCCTACCCTGATGTGACATTCACAGTTACAATGCGCCGCAGGACGCTATATTACGGCCTCAATTTGCTCATCCCCTGTGTGCTGATCTCTGGCTTGGCCCTGCTGGTCTTCTTGCTACCTGCAGACTCTGGAGAAAAGATTTCTCTGGGTGAGGGATTCTTAAACACACATAAACACACATATTCCTGATAATGTGATAAAACTACTGAAATGATCTATGGTAGAAAGATAGAAAGAATTTTGTGTAGCTTTTAAGGAGAGGTCATTTTGGTAATGAGTAATGACACCACATTAATATACAAAATATTATACAAATAGAGTCACAACTGTACACCAATACATAAACACATTAAAGTACATATATGTATAAAAGCACACAGATCTGTCTACAAACATGCCCTTATGAATCATATAGCAAGCCATGAATACATGCATGTGAAATCAACTTGGAATAATTGAATTTTAAAACAAGAGGCTGACCATTAAATCCAATTTGGAATTCTATCAGTGCCAGTGAGTTTTGATGAATAGCTGTCTGTGGACATGTGTTTGAGGCATTTCTGGAGCTGGACATGTCAGAGGAGCTGCTAGCTGATAAATGGTTGCAGTCATGAGAACATAACTGATTACATACATAGGTAATTATAGGACTGATTTCACACAACAATGACCCTGATCACATCATTGTATATTATGCTCATGCTCTCTCTCTCTTTCTCTCCCTCTCCCTCTCGGTCTCTATCTCAAGGCATCACTGTGCTCCTTTCGCTAACTGTCTTCATGCTTCTGGTAGCAGAGATCATGCCTGCCACGTCCGACTCTGTTCCTCTCATCGGTGGGTTCTATTTATGTGTGTGTGTGTGTGTGTGTGTGTGTGTGTGTGTACATGTAATGTTTTTAAGTGTGCATGAATGTAGAGTCCCCAGGAGGAAGTGACATTAAGATGGGAAGTCATCGTTGCAGATTCCACAGATAGACATTCATTTTTGAACAGCAGCAATTTACAGCTGTACCTGATACTGCATTAGTGCTTGTGTGTATTTACCTCTTGTGAAAAGCTTCACTAAACAGAGGAAAAAAGGTTCCCTAGAAAACAGTCAATCTAAAGTGGCTGTAATATCGATTCAGTACATCAATACAGACATCACTGACCAATCCACAGTAACAATTTAATTGTCCCTCTGAGTATTTCTTGCGGTTCCTGTAAAAACCAGTAATATAAACATGCATTACTTATTAAGTTTTATCAATGTTGGCAGTTTCCTGACCCCTCTTTATACTGTATATGGCCTCTTGAAAAAAATGATAAATAAAACCCATCTTGGCGTGTGGCCGGTAGCCCGAGGGCGCCTATATATCATTCAGAGAGCCACTGGATGGTGTGTGGCGTTAACTGGGTGTCCAGAACTAAACCTGTCAGCCCCATTAATAGGCTATGAAATAATTCTCCACTGAGGAGGCAAGAAAGGAAAGGAGGATAGAAGCAGAAATAATAGATGAAAGAAGGAAGAGGCCAAGAGAAAGGGGAAGATGAGTAACCTTTGGGGCTACGGTTCTCAGAGAGAAAGACTTCAAAGGCCTTTGTGGAGCAAGTGAAGAGGCAGACATGTTAGTGGGGTTAACGCTTCTTATTCAGCTGTCGTCACTGAGTGTTCACCAGGCTAAGAAGAAGAAGAGTTTCTTTTTGTTTGTATGGGTGTGAGAGCGTGTGTGTGTACATGCTTTGACTTAAAACTGCAGTCCTGTGTGTAATGTATCATATCTGTTTCTCTTGGTCAAAGTGAAATATATTGTTCATATAAATTGTACATTATGAGAGTAAGTAGTGTTTGGTCAGTGCTGACCATGGTTACCGCTACATCAATGCAATGATATCTGTCCTCGTTGAGAAAAGCTTGATAAATGCTTCAACTATAGCATGATTAATCTGTTTTTATTTTATTACTCCATGACCTCAACACAAGGCCAACTGGGACACTTTTAGTAGCCTTGTTAAAATGACTCATGCCCCTTTACAACAGAGTGGCCGAATGTAGAGTGAGTTATTGTAGCTGATTGAACCCGACAGTAAATATATCAAGCAAGTGTTCGACACTGCTGCCAGAATCAGGCCATATGTCTTTTACCATTAGCCCTTAATCACCAGATAAGCATAGTGTGCTCATTTCATTTGAGTTCATTTAGTTAGACCAATCTTATCTGGTTCAAGACCCTTTGGCTCAGTTCATTTCAATTCTGTTCAGTTTCAATTCATTTTAAATAAGTTAGTTCAGCCATGATCAACAATGTGGTTCACGACTGAAGATCCCAGAAGTGTTTTAAGCTATTATACGTTTATTATCTGTATTTCTTTCTTCACCACTGTCCTCACAACATTTTCTGCTTTACCTCTTTTTTTTTATCCCCTCTTTACTTTTTCCCTTCAGTCTTTCTTTCCATGATCCTAACATGTAAGGTCATAACCTTCATGAGGTTACATGAAGTTTGACCTTGCTGGCACTGCAGTAGCTGTAGTCGTGTTTAGCTGTTAGCCCTTCGTCGTTCACACTCAGTCACTAGCAAATGAGAAAGGAGGGCAGGCCCGCAGATATACTCTGTGTGTCTGTGTGTGTGTGTGTGTGTGTGTGTGTGTGTGTGTGTGTGTGTGTGTGTGTACATGCTGAGAAAGAGCACAGTGTTCAGTTAACGCTCCCCTCCTCTCTTACTGTTCCCTGATGTGTGTGAAAACATCCCTCCAGAACCAGCACTAATCTCTCTCTCTCTCTCTCTCTCTCTCTCTCTTTTCCTCTGCTCATTTTGGTTGTTTACTCTCTGTTTTGTCACGATTTCTTCACAGTTTTAAAGAGAGGAAAGTGTGCATCTAACTTATTGCACAGATTGATCAGATTTTCTTTCCTTTCATGTTCGAGTGCGAAATCAGTCTATTTTTGGAGTTAATTAAAGCTTAATGTTTTACCTGTCAGTACATGTTTATTAAATGAGGGGTAGTTCAATTTCAACAAGTAATAAAATCCATGTCCATGTAAAGCATGTTAATGTTTTTTGTGTACTCTGCAGCCCAGTACTTTGCCAGCACCATGATGATTGTAGGAATGTCTGTTGTGGTGACAGTTATAGTCCTGCAGTTTCACCATCATGACCCTCAAGGAGGCAAGATGCCCAAGTGGGTGAGTGACCAAAATTGATTTAATCAGATCATCATCACTTTTGTTATTGATAAAATGTAGCACAAATGCATATGTTTGTATAAATGTGTTATCATTCATGTGTGTGCCTCTGACTCTCTCGCTCTCTGTCCTTTCAGGTTCGGGTGGTTCTCTTGAACTGGTGTGCCTGGTTTCTCCGTATGAAACAACCTGGCGAGGAACACAAGCGGACTGGTCACAAGTACCGTCACACCTCCCAGCACCACTCCAGCACCAGCTCCATAGAGATGGGCGCTGTTCCAAGCCTCAGTGTGCCCCTCTCACAGACATCCTGCCCACCTTGCCCTACAGGCACCTCTAATGGTTCCATGAGCCTCTACTTCGGCAACTACCACCCCATAGAGAGCCCACACTGTCCGACTTCTAGCGACTCCGGGGTTGCACTAGGGGGACGTGGCCACGGCTCCCTCAGTGATGAAGCTGAACCACCTGGAGGTGTTGGCAGTGGTGTCGGAGGCCTGGGGATGGGAGGTGGAGTTGGGATGGGAGTCAGCATCCCTCCGCCAGAGATCCAGCGCATTTTGGAGGAGGTGTCGTACATAGCCCAGCGTTTCCGGGACCAGGACGAGGCTGAGGCCATCTGCAGTGAGTGGAAATTTGCAGCAGCAGTGGTGGACAGGTTGTGCCTGGTGGCCTTCTCTCTCTTCTCCATCATTTGCACCTTCACCATCCTCATGTCAGCGCCCAACTTCATAGAGGCTGTTTCCAAGGACTTCACATAGCTGGTTGCAGCAGCAGAAAAGAAGGGTAGAGATTAGGGATAAAGAAGAGATTAAGAAAGTGGAGGGCGGCAGCAATGAAGGGTGTAGTATGTGGTCCCAACCTATAGTCAAGACACCCCATTGGAAAGGAGGTGGATCACGCAGAGTTTTATGAGACAAATTAGAATATCTCCAGGAAGTAAATAGAGCCTTGCAGCTCCTCCAAGCTGCTTAATCATGTAATCAAGTTAACCAGTCAATAATATATTTATGATTGATGAACAAGTAATTACAAAGACACATCATTATGTTACATTAGCACATTCCAAGTTAAACATTAATTTGTTGTTTTAATCTGTTGTGATGTCAGAGACAAATTGTCCATTATCTAGAAGAAGAAAATGGTTTGGGCAGTCAGACTGGGTAGACTACAGGCAAAAGGTTTGGAATCAGTGGGCCGGTAGAGGAGAGCACTATATAGATTTTCTTTTGTACATTAAGTAAGATATCAATAAGGGGAAGATAATATAGCAGCTAATGGTCTTTGCCCTAAAAACTGTGTAAATATCATTCTTTTATCTGCACTATTCATTTGAGAACCAGCTTCATTTCACATACAGCACCGCACTCCACCTCACTGCCTCTTCTCTAGTTCAGTTCAATCACTACAATTGTTGTTGTCCAGTACAAATCCACACACACATGGGTGGAGCTCACACACCAACTGTTCAAGTACTCAACTCTTCATATGGAAGACACAGACCTTTTCGAATGATGTACCATCCCCGTAATGATGTAAACTAAAACAGTTTAGTTTAAGTCACTAACATGAGATGTTTCACTGTGAATTTTTGTGAATTTTTTGCTTTTAATATTAGATCAGCAGAGTATTAGACACAACATGACTGATTTGACACAAGTCAGGAGGCATTTTATGTATTTATCAGAGTAAGAATGTTTATTTAGTGATCATTTTTCACTTTTTCTTGCCAGTTTAATTTAAGCCAGTAGAATATGTAATGTAATAACAATTTGGGACAGTGTAATAATGAAACATCCAGTATATTCTATGAAAAAGCATTTTGTTGACTGGTGTTTACTGGTGTTGACCAGTAACACCAAATGCACAGGTGTCTTTCCAAAGTACAGTCAAATACTCTATGTTGAACTGTACAGTACATCTTTTAACCAAGTGGTCTGACACTACACATACAAGATATTCATTTAACTGTAGGAAACGGGTCAAGAAGTTGCCACTATTTTTGAAAACTGTTGTAAAAAAAACCCACATGTGTACTTGTTGGACTTCACTGTACATAAGTTGTCACCAAAGATGAAGGGCGATGTGACTTTTGAACCTCTTACACCACAGACAAAGGCTAGAGGCTCGACAGCAAGAGGAAAACTTCACAATGCCATCCGCCACATTATCACTGGAGAATATACTGTAGATTTATAAAAGGCCCCGGTGTCAAGTTTTGTCTGTGTTTTGTAAAGGGAGCCGAGTGACAGGTTCATATTACAAAGTTGATAATGTGTTTACATCTACTTCGCAGCCACCTCTTTGTTGTAGCTACAGTCATAGGTCTCTTTATCGCTTTCTCTGTCATTCTAAGTGTAAGTTGTTCACTCTCTTAAGTCAATAAAAGTTATTTATTCTCTGTATATAAGGCTCTGGGCGGATCTGTGGAGATCTCTGTACAGTTGCAGGGTTGAACAAATCAACCACAGACGTTTGCATAACTTAATGGGTAAACCACAAGACAATAGTTAATTGTATATTTATAGTATAAGATATATAAACACATATAAAGACACAATTGTATAAGATATATATTTGATAGATAAAGTTGAGCCCATTCACAAGCACAATGTCAGCATCAGTATCCTCGCTAATTATTATGAATACTAATGACACATTAAAGTGTCTCGTGTTTGTGTCACAGAGGGCTCTAAATCTGCAGCTTATATCACTATTATATTCACTGCGCCATCATGTTAATGGGATGTGTTGATTGGAAGGCAAAAAATAAATCATAAATTCAACTAGGAGTGATTTGCTTGAGCAGTGACCTTTTTGGACAGGTCAAACAGTCAAATAGTCTGACCAGGACAAGACAAATATGGGAAAATTCTCTTGTTTTGGCTAAAGGTCTGGTTTTCTTAGATAGTGGTAGAAAATTGGTCTCAGATAAGGAAGGGGAATCAAACAATGAAGAGAGGAAATCAGAGCTTAAATATGCCAAAAGCATGCGAGACGAAGAATGTGGGGCATGTTGTTATGGTCTAGGAAATATGCTCTGATTTCTTTTTTGTGCATGGCCAACAAAGGCTTCCTCTCAACTTCCAATTGTTTGATGTTTTGTGGATGAACTCCAATCAATAATACAGAACCCACATTTCAGGCTGAATGTTTGGTGCATTTATTTCCTAAAGTTTTATTTTAGTAAGTAAGTGTACAGAATGGAGGACTATCTGAAACTCCCAATTTCTTACAGGAATACAAGAATCTTTCAATTGGCATCAACTATGTCATTGTTCAACGTCTTCTGACCTCAATGATAACCTCATCTCAAAATGTTACTTTAAACTACTAATATAATGGTATTATAGAAATAAAAACTCCATGATTTTAGGCTGGATTTAATAAAAACTTTATTCAACATCTGCTTGCTCAGGGTTTGTTTGACAAGACGGCAGTCAAATATTATAGACACAATTACAGTAAGCACGGAAGACAGTTATACGTTCCAGGGGTGGAGTTTATTAATCTTCGAAAATACTATATAAACATTTTGGTTAATGGATTAAGACTTAAAGACACCTGCCAGAACATCACAGTGCATTTGGTGCTTTTCTATGATGTGTGTGTTTGTGTGGGTGCATGTGTAACACATAGGGACATTAAAGTGCTGAGTTATGCCTTCGGTATTCTAATCATTTATTAAAGGGCCATGGGAATAAAGATGAGTGAAACAGTCCATGACGGAGGCAGATGAAAGTACTGCAGCTCATGGGCAGAAGGATACGAAGCACATTGAACAAACCTTTTAAACAGAGATTCAGCAGAAAAGTTAGAAGCTACCTGTAAATCTTCACATCCAACTGTCAGACATGTCAGACTAATCAAACATTGGTTAATAGTTAATGTCAGTTGTGATTTGGAATGATCATACTGTAAACATATGAGCAGCTGAATTAGTTATGCAACGGTATGCTGATAAGATTGCACCATCAAATTGGGATGCCACTAGAAAGCCACACTGTAGGCTCTGCAATGTCTGGTCCAGTTCTACAGTTTTAGAAGGGATATGACAAAAGTAAATTGTGTGTCATCCATTTAAATAACTTCAGTGTGGAAGAGAGTAGGAGAGGAATATACAGTTAAAAAGTGTTCGGAAGGAGGACAACGGCAACATCAAATAGCAAAGGACAAAAAACAAATATGATGTGGTGATTCCCTTACATTCATTCAGGTGAGCAGTGTAAAACAAATTATTTTGGAACATAAATTGTGTGTGGTTTCAATGACCTGTTTAAATGGAAGGAAGAGAGAGGGAAAGACTTAAGGGTAGCAAGCAACCAGTCAGTAGTACTAGTAGTAGTAGGACATTCATAAAGAATATTACATAACTGGGGATAAACAGAGAATCCCAGCTTTATGGTTATGGGTTAAGGATAGAAATGGTAAAGTCATGATAGAGAATGAGTGCTGGCAGTCCATATGCTCATGGATTTGCGTGTTTTCTTATGCGCGCGTGTGTGTATAACTGGTGCCTGAAGGCTCTTAAGGCATTTTGGCTGAAAGACAAGCAGTCTCTTTATATACAGTGTTAAAGGTTAATCCCTCACTCTGTTTCTGCAAGTCAGGCCCTCCTCTGTTTTCTTCTGATTACCTTAGCTACACCCTTGTGGTTTTGGAGCGCCTGTGTGAGCAACAAACTGTGTAAGCGTCTATGCACTGAAGAGAATATCCTGGAGCCAACAAAAGATACAAGCAGTAAGGCTGCAGAATCCTTTAAAGCTATTATTTTACCAATAGAGAAATCTTTGGAGGGTTTAGAATCTGTGTATAGATCAGGATATTCATGTACACTCACTCTAATTGGCTGAGGGTGGCAATAATTTTTTTTAGTGAATACCGATCTCCTGTCCAGGAATATTGGGGCAAATATTGGATGAACCATGCAAAATTTTAATGACCAGCGACATATGAGCATTTAAATGTATTATGTCTATGTATATATATGCAGAATGCCATCAGGATTGCACATAGTTGATTTGAACAGTTGTAAATGAGTAGATATAAATTTGGTTGAAATAGCACAATGTGTGGAAAATGGTATGGAAAAAGGTGAAGGTAAAAAAAATTGAGCTCAAAATGCTCCTATTCGGCACAGGTTATTAACTCCAACACCTTCATTAATGTTGTCATCAGTGGAACGAAAGAAAAGGGAAGGACATCAGATGCCCAAACTGCCCAACTGCAGCCACATATGAAAGCGGAAGTGAACAAATGGAGACAAACTCAGCTCCCACCAGCAAGAACCTTAACTAGTGCTGCTCCAACCTTTCTCTGACTGGACTGAATCACTGGAAGTAACTGCTCAAAGTTAAGTCTGACCATATTATGACATGTCATGTTTTATAACAAATTTATTTTAAGGATAGGGAACAAGCAGCTAAGGAAAAGCTCTGCTGCTTGCAGTTTTGCTTTTGTTTTGTGGCTTGTGACACCTTACAGGCCTAAGGTGGGTGCGAAATGTTAGCTGTTATTAACACATGAAATAATCTAATGTATATCATTACAAGCATTTGCACACTTTAAATTTACATCAGAGTTGATTTTTGAAGCAGAAGAGACAGAATGGTGAAAGTAAACAGTACATCATCCACTCAATACAATGTACATATGCAAACCACAAGAAAAGAAAAGAAAACAAGAAAGTATAATTTGAGAAATTTTGATGAGCCATTTAATTTACATTAAATAAGTAGCCCTAATCTAATTTGGAAAAGGCTGGGCTGTTTGCATGGGCAGTATTAGCACATCTTCACAGCAAGAGTAGTAGTTATTTATTCTAAATCAAACTGCATTATGTACCCTCATTTGTACCCAATAAAACATGTACTACATTGATTTCATATGACTGTAGCAAACCTGAACACAATGGTGTTTGTCATGAGGAAAAAGTCAGATATTCTAACTCAGTTTTGACCTTAATTATTCAGGAATTTGGGGAATACACTCACCGCATTACACAGTTTAATTAGAAATCTGTGCATCCTCTGGGACATATGTGAGAATTTCATCAGGGATTAGAGCACAGCAGAAGGTGTAAAACACAATATACACATTCAAATACACACCACCTGAAACAAACATCACATCAATTGCCATATTTCACACTGTATTATTTTATGATTACCATTATTATTCCACTCTATTGTTATAGGCAACAACAAAAAAATAACTTGACTAAATACATGTTTTCACTCTCAAAATCAATGATTTTTCTAACATCGAAAATAGGACACAGCTAAGAAGTTTTATAAGATTGTGAATGTATTTTTAATTTTAAAATGGTGAAAATCAATTATTTAATGGTGGTATGCATGCTATAAATGTATAATTCATTATATATAATATGAAGTATTCTTTGCCAGGTTAAGGCCCTGGAAGACTTGTGAAGGTACAAGGTAAAATGATGCAGGAAAATGTTTACTATTTTGGCATTTTATTTGTGCTGCTGTAAAAAGATGCAAATAGTTTTTCTCCTGACAGGGTTTCCCATGGTCTCTAGAATATGGAAACTTTTTGCCCTTCCCCACACTCTTCCCTATGTTTTACATGTCCTACATTATGAAAATAAGATAACAGTCCTGGGGAAAACAAACCACTAAAACATATGCATGTACCCCAATCTCATCAACATCGCCTGGTATACATAGCAAACCCCCTGTGAGCACAGCTCAGCTGCCAGACTCTGCTGCTAATCTTCAAGTGCCTGAAATATTCAGCCAGACTTCCACAGTCAGGCGCCTTCTGAGATGACAACATGTAAACAAGTGTTGTTGTTGTCACTTTTCTGTTTGTTATTGTTATTGTTTTACTTCGAGCCTGCAACTCTGATGTTGATGATATGATATGGAGCCCATAAAGCTGATGATACACAGAGCAACTTTTAGAGCAATGTTGATAGGCAATGTTGCCGTCAATGGTAATGAGTAAAGATTACTACCGTAATCCACCCCCTGCCGCCCCGCCCCACCTGCCGCTATCCGTTCAAAACATAGTCGGAATTGCCACAAGCAAGACTGCTCAGCAACATTGCTCAAAATGTTGCCCCATGTATCATCAGCTTAAGTTGTTACTTGGCAAATTGCAAGACTGGCTGTCTGGATGCCTCACATACACACATGTAAAATATTGCGGCCGCCACTATGAGCAATACACACATAAACACAAACATGCTTGTAGGCCTATACCCTCAGCATAAGGACATTCATACTCGCTGTGCACAGCAGGGACCTGAGAGAGACCAGATTGCATGATCAGGGAGTGTCAAATGGTCAGACTGCTGAGCTCAGCATGCAGCTGATGTATACTTCATGGGGAAGTAATGAACCAAAACAGAGATGCTGTCCCTTTCACACATACACATTAAAATCTAATCTGCGATGGTTAATAATGCAACTACAGAAGGTGATATACTGTAAATTATTTTGATAAACAGGTCAAGGCAAAGTGAGGAAAGGGCAGGAAAGTAATGAAATCTATGAAAAAGTTATGGGTTGAAGCTCGATCTTATTACCATCCAATATGGGAACGACCTCTGCCCGCTGAACTGCTGGCCCAGTATTATCAGTTAAACGAAAAATGAAGCTCTCGCTAAGTGTTTATGTGTGTGGCAGGTGGAATTGTGAATGTGTTTATGGTTGGATGGTGAGCTTTGGCAGCCTATTCCTTCCTCAACACACACAGAAACACGTCAGCTCCGCAACAGAGAGCAGAGATGACCTCCTCTCTTGCTCCCTCTTTACATTTTCTCATTCCAGTCCCAATCAATCCACCACTCACACAACCCCCGCAGGGGTTGGAGTTGAGAAACAACTCTGCTGGACACTGCTGCCACACCAGATGATCTTCTTTCTCCTCCTTGCTATGCAAGTTGCCCAGCCACCTGTCCGGTCCTCATGTCCAAACAGTCTCTCACCTTCACACACTATCCTGACTTCAAACAGTGCATTGGTTAGAATGGATGGATCACTTTCTGTTCTTATTCAATTCTGTTGTGTTGTTGCTTGTTTGTCTGTCAGTTGATTGGTCTGTAGGTCCACAACTATTGGATTGATTATCGACATGTTGTACCTGGACATTCATGGTGCCCAGAGGACGAAGCTTACTGACTTCCAAGACTAACAAGAAAATCAACACAATGAGTGTCCCAAACCGACATGTTTATGTTGACGTGACGAAGCGCTTGAGCATGCTGATTTAAGCACAAGGTCAACACACTGTGTCTAAGAACAGCCTCACAGAGCTGCTAGCATGGCTGTAAAGTCTTGTTATCTGTTGTCTTCTGTTAAATTTTCTTATGTGTGTTTTTGTCTATTTGTCTTGCCTTGTTCTTTTCTCTTCTCTGTTCAATTTTATGTATTGTTTCCTATTTTTCTGTTTTTTCTGTGCTGTTCTATTTCAGTAATTCATTAAGGCATTATTTAATCAATTCTGTCGTGACACTTTCATTACTGTAATAAGCTGTGATTCATTTCCGTGGGTGGGAAAAAGGGACAGCCTGAATGCTAATGTGACGCATCTCCAAATGAGAGAGCAGCAGGGTTGGCTGGACACTGAGTCCTGTCATCCATCAGTCTCTTCTCCGCTCAAATTCCTTATGGTTTTCAAGACAGAGCAGAGCCATTCCTCCTGTCTGTGGGCCAGAGGTCTGGATAACTGTTTACTTGGCTCTGTCGGCAGGCTGGAACCAAAACATGAGTTTTACATGTGAGATGTGTAAATCCCCCTGAAGAGATATGGCGGCAATTAAATGAGCCAAATGATATTCATATTCATGGCAAACACAAACAAATGAGCACAGCATTTGCAAATACGTACAATAGAGTCTGCCAAGTGATGATCTTGCCAAGTTTCAAGGACAGGCACAGAGAAAGCAGACTTCTGAAACAGTTATCAAGAGTAGCCTATTACAACCTAGATTCAAGCATAATCTGAAATCTAAACACTGTGAAAACAGAGAAAAAAACAAAGCAGATTGAAGGCTTTAATCTGGGAATGATGCTCAAACCAATCACATCACAGCGATAAAACAATCTTCCATCTAATATTCATGCCATTAGTTCCAGTGTGCTCAGGAGCTCAGAGGACATGCTGCAAGTCACGCCTTTGATGGTTACATTGACAGAAACTTAACTTCTTTTTACTGTGAAATAAAATATTATTTTTAAAAAATCAGCAGAGAACGTGATCGACATGCAATATCTAGCCATACGTGCAGATGGCAAAACATACACTACACTCCACTTGTGCCTACTAGTGAACAAGCAAGGTTATACAAAGAAACATAAACAGTACAAGCATGAATTGCACTCTTTCAGCAGCAAATATGAGATGATGCATGACCTATAATCCGCACGCATGAAGTAATCTGAGTGGATGTCCATTTGGATTATCAGTCTGGAACAGTCTAATCTAAAACACTTCTCAAACTGGTTGATTGCGAGGTCATGAAAGAGCTTCAGGCATGTGGAAATGCAGTGTATCAGTATTTGCCTCAGTGTTGTCAGGATGATTAGTAGCAGAACTAGTCCAACTAGCAGTGGCAAACCACTAGTCCTCAGCTAGATAACATCTGTTGAAGCAGTTTAAATTAGGTTGGTGGGTAACGTGGGTTCTAGTTCTGAGTTTACCACTTCTGTTTTTTACACATATAACATTTAAAGATTTTTTAATGTTTATCGCCTATTTATAATGTACTTACTGTGCTTTGTAAGCTTTACTTGCTTAGTTGATTGCTAGTATGTGATGTGTTTGTAGTATATTGTACTGTGTTTCTGTGAATGTGCACAGTACACGCACTGATGCTAACGCACAAACGAAGTTCCTATTGGATAATTAAAGTTAGTTGATTTGATTTTGTTGGCAGCTATCAAGCGTGTAAGTTACCATTCTCACTGGATGCTATTTTGAGTTCTTTTGGCAGCTGCTAAACGTGTCTCTGCAAGTCACTGTTACTATAATCATCACGATACACTGCTTCTATGGCAGGTCTACCTGATCAGATGTAGGATGTGCAAATTGCTTTTCCTGTTGTGTTTCCTCATTTTGCCTTGTCAACTACAATGATAAAAGTATACATAGAAAACAATGAAAATATCAGGGTATTCTATGTGATCAGATTTAAATCTGCAGTATTAGAAGCTCTAGCAGATTCAGGTTTAATTTAGTAACACACTTTTAGAAGAATATGTAGCACTAATGTATTAAAGTTGATGTACTTTATCAGGTCTCTGCAGGTGTGATGTTCCATTTATCATATGAGATAGCAGGAAAGTGTGTTTTTGGAGGCTGACAGTGTTGGTCTGTCGTAGGTCAGCCCACTATCGTTCAGACTGAAATATCTCAAGAACTGTGGAATACCATGTTATTTGGTGTCGATATCTGTGGTGCCCATAGGGTGGATCCTAATGACTTTTGTGAACCCCTAACATTTTATCTTGCCCCATCTATTTTTCACTTATCCAGTGCAAACAACATCTATCAAATGGATTGGCACAAAATGTAGACATTAATGGTTCCTACTGACTTTGATGTCATCAAGAGGTTGGAATTTGTGGCTTTGCGTGAAATGTCTCAATAACTGAAAGATTATGAAATTTAGTTGGCTACAAATAAGTCACCCTGAGCGTAAATTGTAATAACTTTTTATCTAGTGCTATGATCAAGTCTTGATTTTAATTTATCTAGATAATATCTTTAGATCAGGACCAAATACCATCAAAGCTACTGGCATTCTTAGCCTCATCTACACCTTTTGTTCAGTGTTAATTAGCTCCTGTTATCATGCTAACAGGCTAAACTAGGATGGTGATCATGGTAGACATTATACTTGCTAAACATCAGCATGTTGACATTGACATTATGTACATTTTAGCATGCTGAAGTTAGCATTAGCTCAAAGCACAGCTGAAATGTTTCCTTCTCCCATGCATGTTAACCAAACATCGGAGCACGGTTTACAATGCAACCTATTTTAAAGATGACTTGCCTTTTTGCCACTGTGTTACAGCTGTGACTGTGACTGCATGATGTTTCTCTGATTCGATAGGGATTTGACTCCCAGCTGCAAATGCTCACAGAACTTATCCAACAAAGACACACACACACACGCACTCAGACTGTGCTAGAGAACCAAAATGACTGGGTACGCACATTAAACACAACAGTATGTGCATATGCAGACTTGCACACATGCATGCACATCCTTAACAGGGAGGATAATGGTCTCTTCCTTGTGTCTATCCATTTGCTAATGTCCCATATGTGCTTGCTTGGTTTAAATTCAGCCCTTATGCCTGTCCGAATTTTCTTCAATGAGTCACAAAGTGCGAGTTCATCTTGTGCAAATAGCATCTCAGTTAAAGGAAAAGGCAATCCTAAAAAAGAATTCCTAATATAATCAGTTTGTAACAGCCACTACATTTTATTATTAATAATCTGTTATTTTGTAATCAAATGTGATTTAAATTCATAAAATGCTACATTGCATTCTGGTGTATTGAGGCTACCAGTCTAACAAAATGTGTCACTGTTTCTAATCTAGTCAAATATTTCTATAATCTATTATCTCTGCTTGCCTTCTTCAAATGCCTTCTGACCTGGAATTCAAACTGTGAAAATTGTTGCTTCCTTCTTATCTTGATTCCTGATAGCTCATCTCTGCTTCCATCACTTCAGCAGTTGTGCACTGTCAAAGATCTGACGTGAGGCTTTCTATTAGTTGTGAATTTGATGTTTCAGTTAGTCGGTTGAAAGACAAGTCCAGATCATAAGCACAGTTTGAGGCATTTGACCACCACAAAATAAGGACAAAAGGCTGAACAAACAATTTAGGGCAGAACATCCAGAACATTTCCCACTTTAACTGCCCACTGGAAGAGTTGTCTAACAACTCTTGAAGTGTTAAAATAAAGTAGGCAAATTTGCCTGAACACCCAGTAGAGGCATAAAAGATGAGAAGCACTTCTTCTTCAAAAAACCCCCCAAAAACCTTCTTATCCCTTCTCGTGCTATGTGGTTTTACTGTAAATGAAAGAAGTCTCTAGACTGTGTACAGATGCAAAGAGATGGCAGATTCACTTCAATAATGGTGAATTACAGGAAAGTCAACAGCTTAAGTCAACAGCTTCTCTTATCAAAGCATGAAGTGGCCTACACTAGAGTTCATAAAACAGCAGAAATAATCACTTGATCTGAATAATGAATCAAATATTTATGATGACGGAGACCCATAAACTTGATCTGAAAGTTTATTTTTGACCTTGGTAGTAGCTGACAAGACAATACCGCCACATAGCTGTTCTGGAGCTTTCAACTGTATCACACAGACTTTCCAGGCAGATGGAGTTGGAACTGTATTTCTGCACATTTTCAGTTTTCTGAGCACTTTAAAGGCTTCTCGTCTGTGTTGGCATCACATTTAAGATTGTAGGGATTTCTGGCACAACTTCACCTGCTTCCATATTGCATGGAGAAGGGGAAAAAGTCTGAAGATGTCAAAACTCCAGCAACACTTTTTTTTACTGAATCGTGTCACAGTGAGATACCACAATTTTTTTGTGTATAACCCCCTTAGAAATTGCTGTTCCTGGACAACAATCTAAGAACCACTGTGAGGGCTGCTCCAATGGAAGATGCCATAAACCTGTTGCTACTGCTCATTTAATTCACAGTAATACCCATCCCACGGGGAAGTTCTCTTTTTCTTTTTTCACTTGACCCACAGCCATCACCACTCCTCACACTTGCTCTGCCCTCTTTTTTCCCTGCTCGCTATCATCCTCCATTTGACATGTGTGTGTCATGACTTGTTTTATCCGTCTCAAGAGAATACGGTTAAGAGCCTCCATAGACTCCCCTTCCAGTCTGGACCATGAATCAAATCGTATTGATTTGTCCATCAATGTACCGACAGACTACAATAAGAAACGGGTGAAAGCCTCCACCTGAGAGCTGTTAACCTTGTTTTCATGTGATCAATCACCACAAACAGAAGATGTCAGAAACTCTCCTATTCTATTCTGTTCAGTTCTATTCTTGGCCTGAAGAGTTACAGTATGAGTGACCATAAATTAACCTTGTCTGGGGTCTGTTTTTAATACTAATAGGAGACATGGGTTTCAGGAGGGTTGGTGCTTAATGAGGAAAGTACATGCTCATGTAGTAGTACATGAGCATTTCCTGAGATATATGACACTAAATCAGGGTAATACAGGTCAGGAGAGGACAGGACAGGAGAAGAAATTACCTTTACAAATATCATTGGATTCCCTTTCACAAAATGTGTCTCAAGCTCTGTCAGAGGAATTTCATGTGAGTATGAGTCCCAGTTCACTGAATTAAATACTTTGGACGACTTTCAGGTCACTCAGCATATAAATACTGACACACATCGTAAGTGATTATTGGGACTGAAATCAGTCAGTCACAAGAGGCTTTGTTCCCAGTCAAACACATTTTCTCAAGTGTGACTATCACCTAAATATTCAAGTGAGAGAGGCAGTTTTGGAACGCACACGAGAAAAATACAAGTTGCATAGGTGCTCTCATTGCAGGCCAGTGTTTGTAACTCTTACATCACTCACACATGCATACCAAAGTGAATCTTTTGATGAGGACTGGAGCCATGTTTGACTTGAATCACTTTAGATTAAAGACAGCACAGGGACGTCAGCATTAAAAGTAGGTTGCCAGAAAATAAACTTTGGGAGAAATTGCTGCTCACATCACCTGTGAAAGAAACTACAAAATTACATCTAACATTTGCACCCATGATCATCGCTCTATTAGGTAGCATTGGTTTATGTCTCTCACATGTGCTGCTGTTATGTGGTATAAGATACTTGCAATGTGAATTTAAGATATTCCAATATGTGTATGGATGCGTCGCCATCTGGTGGTGATACACAACACTTCATCAACACTTCAAGATTTGATGATTTCTACATTATTACTGTGAACTGTGATTTATTATAAATCAATTATTCCCAACCAAAATTCTGCCTTACTTTTTTGGTGAAAGCTAAGTGGTAAAGTCAGAAAAATGATTAGCAAGTAAACTATTGTTTATTTAGAAGATAAGGGAAGGCATAGAGAAGCAATTTTAAAACTTTAGAACACAATCTTACATTGTTGTGAACAGTAAAGTAGCCTATTTGCACTCTTGGTGGTAGGGGCAGTAAAAATGCATTCAACAACACATCATAACACAGAACACTTCAGCTTGTGAACATGGAGATAAAAAAAACAACCCTGTTCATATGAGTTAAAAGACAACTATGAAACTGTGTTAATGTAATGAACAACTAGCCCCAAAAATGATTTTCAAACAGAACCACCTAAAATCCTAAAAGGCAAATAAGTAGACATAATGACAACAGATAGACACAATGGCAAATGACTTAGGTTAAAGCTGGGGTACGCAATTTATTTCAGAAGCATTTTTGTTAAATTTGTTCTTTCATTCTCTTCACAACCCGACAGCAATAAATAAATGCTCCGACACAAAAAGAAAAGAATCTGGTATCTGTGGCTGTTGCAGGACTGTAACAAGCCCGACCATTTCATTTGGTATTTCAGTATCCCATTTTCCCATCTTTTTGTGTCTATGTAATTAATTCGGACAACATTTTTTGAAATTAGTCTAGTATTGAGCAAGTGCGCTGCATCATAATCCTTGCGGTCAATTGCGCTCCGTCAAAGTGTGTCCACTAAAGTGTTTGTTTTTGCCGCTGACAGGCTCAAGTGTCTGACAACATTATGGAAAGGATCTCTACAGAGATAGACCTTTTTAGACAGTAGAAGGTAAGATCCTTATTGTTTAACCAGAAACAGTCGCTATATCGCTCTTGTTAAAGCCACCAGACTCCCGTAACAAAAATGGTAATTTTACCTCTCTGGTCTACTGCTGCCTTGATCCATGTAAAAACAAAAAACTCACACAATGACTAAAAACTAACCGACGGAGGAAGACGTAGACCAGCAACTCCTTGAAAAAAATGTTGTCCCAATTAGTCATGTATAAACAAAAAATGGTTAAAAAATACCAAAGTTACCCTTTATGTCACCAATAAAATCATGTCTGCCCCAACAGCAAACACACAGGAAGGTAGTAGGTAGGCGGAGTCATTCCCATACACTATACATCTGCACATGTAAGGATTATAAAGAAAACTCAAGGAGCTTTACAAAATCATCAATTATGCAGGCTATGTTCAAACTGGATGGCTTCAATTGCGAAGAACATCTCATTTTTAAATGCCTGTATAACTAATTCCAGTGTTAGCGTCCCAATTTGGTTGCTTTGTAGTTGCATAGCTGTAAATGTGATACTGCAACTCATGTCAACATCAATTAGAAAACATCTGATTGTTCACATTAGAGGGAGACAGAAAAGGAAAAAAGCAGAACAGAGACACTTTTAACTGTAGTGTCACATTTGGCCTTTGACCTCTGATAGTCTTGTCTGTAACACTACTCCTTTTTCACTTGCTCTCTGTCCTTGCTCTTGTCCCGCAGTACACGGCCCATATTATAAAATTCTAAATTTGGCCTCATGTCTGTGAGGTGGGCGAGACGGTTAGACATGGCAAAGAAAGCAGCAATGGCAGCGATGTCCCAGGCATCCTCACGGTCAAAGCCCACTTCCTCCAAAGACCGGAAATGCTCCTCTGTGATGGTGTCGCAGCGACACACAGACATCGCAAAGTCCAGCATGGCGCGCTCTCGGGACGACAGCTCTGCATTCTCATAGTTTACAATGACCTGGATGAAAGTAGGAGGCAGCGGGAAGTGTATGTGATTTAGTATTACATTTTTTTGAATCACAAAAAAAGGTTTTGCTGTGATTGTTTCATAGTAATTTAGAAATAAACTATAACATACAAAGTCATTAATGCATCTTCCAAAACAACATGATACAGAAAATATTTCTGAGATCTGATTTCTGACTTCTGTTGTTGTAATTGTGTATTGTAATAAGCAAAGCAGAGGTAAGTAGTGAAAATTAGCTAAAGATGATACCTGATCGGAAAGAGTGGGTTTCTTTGAGTAGATGCGGTGCAGTGCACTGTGGGAAACCACACAGTAAAGACACTTGTTGTGGATACTGGTAGCCACCACAATCAGCTCCCGGTCTGCCTTGGTTAATCTGCCTGGAAGACATTTAGATATTGAATTAATGTGAAATTGAGAAAGACATAACACACGTTCACAAAATAACAATAAAACAAACAGTACATAGCATCAGAGCTGGCTGTGGCCTAATCACACTATGCTGTTGTTTACTGCCTCTATCACTATGAATACATCAACCATATTCCACTTCCTGAGATGTGCTGTCACAGCAAGCTTGCTGTGTTTACTTAGAAGTAGAAAGTTTGACAAGCTTTCTCAAACCCAGTGTGACCAATAAGTAAGGCTGGAACAGGTTTTTCTACATCGGTCCATGTTCCAGTACGGTCAGGTTAAGGTTTTGGTCAATAGAGTTATAAAGATAAACGAGTAAACCTGCTTCTTGGAACAGGGAGTCGCCTCAATACCAAAAGCACCTGTAAAATCTCGTGCAAAGTAAGCTTATAATGTTCAGTAGAGACTGTATGAGAAAGTTTTGATTAAGTTCTTTGACACTTCTAAGGTTGTAGCGTGTGGTTTTATTGTTCAGGACAGACTTTTATTGTAAGCTCTAAGTCAAAATGCTCAGAGGTGGAATGCCTCACACTAAGATGGCTTAACACAAAATCCCAGATTGTGGTTATCCAATAACCCACACACAGACTGCACCGCTGAGACATCGTTTGGTCAGGTGAAGTCAAATATTGGTAATCTGAAACGCGTTTTTTTATTATTAATTGAAGTGTAAAACCCGATAAAAGGCACCAACAAAAAATCCTAATACCTAATGTGTTCTGCAGATCTCTTGTTACAAAGACTACTTCAGTTTCATTATGGCCCTGTCACAATGATGACCAGATCTCAGCCTATCTGCAAACATTGTTCCCAACTTGGTGTCTTTGCCGCTAAATTTGGCAACTTTATTCAAACCAAGAGCCAGTGGAAACATCAACAGTCAGCAGTTCTCCCTGCTTGTTAACGCTGTGGCTGTCTGGGTTAATATCTACTGTATGTTTAGTGAAGAGAAGACACATTCAGGCGACCGCTGTGCAGCCAGACTGAAACATGAATGTGTTGGCCAGTGAAAAACACAGCTGTGTAAAGTCACACATAGGTGCAACGCTAGAAAATAACTCTCCAACCGCAGCTAAAAATCTCATCTAAATGATGCATGCAGTGCCAAAGTTGCCTGAAAGCTACAGATCAAGTCAGAGACAAGATGTAGCGTCATTGAATCTGTTTGTCTGATCACTTTTCCACTCGAACACTGGGGTGCACACCAACACTCACAGTACCGTTAAAAGGCCAGTGTGTATCGGATGGGTGTGGCTTCCACTCCACACATTTTCAGTACAAAAAACAATGCTGCTCATGCTGGACTGAGTGACAGCTTGTCTATTTTAGTTTCCCTGATTGATGTTTACCTGTTTACACCTGACCATATTTACCACTACATCACTGTTTGATCTCCAGCTGCTCCAGCTGCTACTGAAATGCAACTACAAATAACATCTTGGCATATTCAAGTGGTGGATGATGTGTCGTCTGAGCTTGCCACTGACAAGAGGTGCAGAATGAGGCGTAAAGTGTAAATGATTTATCTGGCCCATAGTCGTATAGGGATCCTGGAATATGCCAGGAATGAGAGGTTTCAGGTGTGCAAGCGCTGTCCCCAGGATGCCTACAATTTCTAGCACTGGCCCTAAGAAAAACTTACATTTACTGCCACTACAGATACACATAACAAAAACACACCTGTCTCTTTGTTCATTAGTTCATTGTAGTAAGCGAAGAAAGCTCTGAACTCTGCTGGTCTGTGAGAGAGGACTTTGAAGACATTGGGCAAAAAGCCCCCCTGTAAGGAAACATAAAGTTTAGCAGGCAGTAAAATAAAACGAGACAACGTTTATGTGTAGCACAGTTAAATGCCTGAAATGTTAAGATAGCTTTTTTAATTTACCTTTGACTCAACTTCCTCCATAAGCTCCACTATATCATAAGGAAGGTCCTTCATGTAAGGTATGGGATAGCGGCTGATGTTATCCGGTGGCGGATCGCTGGAGAAACGTCTGGTCCACCCCGCCGCCGCCGTCGCCCTCTCCCGAAACACGCAGCCCGAGCGGAGAGACGCCTGGCCGGAGGACAGGAGAGTCACATGAGTCAGATACAGCAATAAAAATAGGACAAAGCAGAAAAGTATTCGACAACAACTTACAAGCTTCGTGAACACAGGTGGACGAAATATCTTTGAGACGAGGTTACTCGCCATGTCTGTCAGCTGGAGAGAAATAGCCTGGAAAGTGCAGGAGAGCAGCCGGGAGGGAGTGTCAGCACCAGCAATCAGCGTGGATAGTTTCCAGTCTTCTCAGAATAATTAAGGAAGTCGGGCAAATGGCTTGTGTGGCGGCGACTTTACTTACTCCTGCTGATTTCGTCCAATTAAAACACGTTATTTATAAGTATTTCCATCTTTCAGTCACCCGTCCTTCTTGTTCAGTTACTGTTAACCTAGATGTGTGGTGGGCTATATTAGAATCCTATGTAGGCTATCATTGTATATTGTTATAATCGTGGCAGCGTATGTCAGATGTCAACAGTCCAGACAGACGACCCAATCAGAATGCGGTATTGAGTCACGCCTACTGTCTGTCCCCGCCCTCCTGCACTGCCCCTCCTCACCGCCAGGGGTCAGGCTTGTGTGTGGAGTGGTTTCCTTTGGGGCGTTTCTTATGCCTGTATTTTATGTAGCCAATACGCCCTACTGATAAATTGTTTGATATACGTACAGATATATAGGATTAAGGATATGGTTTGGGCTAGTGTTTCCCAATATTAACTAAAGACTGTATTTATTCCGTCGTCAGTGGACCGTGCGCTCCCTGACAGACACTAACGTTACCCAGGTCAACAAAAGTCTTAACGTTACCAGGGAGTCCGTGCCCCGGAAAGGATTCAGCAACAGGCTTTCATTCATGCGAAAGACGTTTTGGATAATTTATCAAAACTATAACATTAATCGAGTACAGATTGAACATTAAAACAGAAATGTTTTATCATGTAAGTACGTGTATTATTTTCCGTGTTTGAGCCGGTTAACAGCTGTGTGTGGATGTTTTGTTTATCAATGTGTGCCTAGCATGACTGTAGCGTCGTTAGCATAGCTATCATAGATATACAAAACTTTTACAAGTCCTCACCCCTAAACCAAATACGTCCAAATCCTCACCGCACTGATTAGTGTCGTTGTTCTATACCAATAATGAAATGACCAGATGCACTAAGGCAGCACCAGTTGTCTTATAATGCAACCATTCTGTGTGTTTTCAGATTTCGTTGGAGCATGAGATCTTACTACACCCGAGGTATTTTGGTCCTAACCTCTCAACACTGTGAAGCAGAAGCTTTTCACAGAAGTGGAGGGCACCTGCACTGGCAAGTGAGTGGCTGCAACACTCAATTATATGCACATACATCAGCGAAGTTGTTGTTTTTGCTCTTAGCGTTGCTACCATACAGTCTGTGAATGTTACTGAGGCTGATTTGACTGGAAAGTTAAGTTAACCTGCTATTTCTGTGACATGTTAGATGTGTTCGGTTGGATCAGAACCTTAAGCTAACAGACGCGCATGGACACAGTTTTGGGGGAAGAGGCAGAAATAAACAAATGGGCACCTCGCTCTCCTTCATAGGGGATAAACTCAATGAGTCAAATGTCTGCTATGATTTGCCTAAGGATTGTCTGTGCTATTTTAGAACTTGTTTTGTATGTTTAATGATTTGGAAAATGTAAGTTTAACATTTGAAGTTTGAATCGTTTAGACACGTGCCTCTGAAAAATGGTTCTTACAACTGTGAGCTTTGACTTAGCAATATCAAAAACTTATGGCAACAGGGCCAGTATTTGTTTTGCCCTTTAAGTCATCATGACCCTATGAACGTGCATAACAAAGTTATTCATTTGGCATTCATATCCCTGCAGGGAAAAGCTTGACATATACATGTTATTTATTTATTCATGTCTCTCCTTCAGGTACGGGTTTGTCATTGCAGTCACCACCATTGACAACATCGGGGCAGGTGTAATCCAGCCAGGGAGAGGGTTCGTCCTCTATCCAGTCAAGTACAAGGCCATTGTGTTCCGCCCATTTAAAGGGGAAGTGGTGGATGCCGTGGTCACGCAGGTTAACAAGGTGAGAGACAATACGGTGCAGGTTTACTGGCCACTGTGCAGACTTTGCTGGAACATCATTCATAAATGATGAGGACATATGAAGTCTGATGTATTAAGTATCTGTGTGGTCTATCTCCAAAGCTCGCCACTGGTGTTGTTCTCTGGATGAAACTGTAATACATCATCTTGACACTGCACTGCTTGCTAACATTTAAAAAAATATATACCTGTATTTTTAATTGGCTCATGCCAGAGGCTAATAAAAATTCTGTCCTGTAGAAGTGCTTAACTTTCCACTCTTCCAGCAAGGTGTTTATGCCTCTGTAGTGGCTGATGTGTAAAATATGATGTGATGGATAACTGATCATTGAAAGCTTTCTTTTTGTGCCTTATCTAAATTATATTTTTCTCTGTTTCTTGCAGGTTGGATTGTTCACAGAAATTGGTCCCATGTCTTGCTTCATTTCTCGCCATGTGAGTCAGCTTAACATCTATAGTTGACTGAATTGATAGGCTTTAATATGCTTTTCGATTTCATGTTATTTTTATCTCTTGCAGTCCATCCCCTCAGAAATGGAGTTTGACCCCAACTCTAATCCTCCTTGTTACAAGACAGTTGATGAGGTGAGAATATTAATTGTTATTATTTATTATCACCATGCAGGTAAAAAAACAAAAACACACAACACTATTACACGAAAGTCATCTCTTGCATTTCCTTTGACTACGCAACTATAGTTACACTTGTGTATTAAAAAGCTATTTTTCAGTAAAATTTAAGAAAGGAAAAGTGGAACATTAAG
The DNA here is from genome assembly GCF_014851395.1 of Micropterus salmoides. Taxonomy (NCBI): domain Eukaryota; kingdom Metazoa; phylum Chordata; class Actinopteri; order Centrarchiformes; family Centrarchidae; genus Micropterus; species Micropterus salmoides. The sequence continues at coordinate 20,048,553 of NW_024044237.1, forward strand.
TATAATGTCATAAATGCTGTATGCAAAATAGTTGTAATGCTGTCATTATATTGTTACTATTGAATTTAAGGATGTTTTCTTCTCATATTTTCAAGGACATTGTAATCCAGCAAGATGATGAGATTCGGCTGAAGATTGTGGGAACAAGAGTGGACAAGAATGACATTGTAAGTGTTTTCTTTTCCTTTCTTTTTTTAAAAATAAGGACCATATATTTCACCTAACCATAGGCAAAAATAACACAATAGTTTATGGAAGTGACTGTTTCCCCTTGTTTTTCAGTTCGCCATTGGATCTCTCATGGATGATTATCTGGGTGAGTATATAACACACGTCATTGTCATAAAGGTTGTAGATCTGTTTGTTAGAGGGGCATGAACATCATGAAATGCCTTACATAGATTCATTTAATGTTAATGTGGTTTAGTGTTTGACACAACAGTTTTTTTTTTATTGCTTCAATTTGGTTGCTGTCCAATGGAACAATTTTAGTTGAACTGTCTGCGTATGACCTGAGAATTTGTTTTTTCTGTGTTGGGATTGATCGTTGAACTTTCATTTCCAGGTCTTGTGAGCTGATACGCCCCAGTTGGAGCACATTTCTTATGGGACATTTTATGTTGTAGCTTAGTTATTCCTTTTGTTAAAATCTAATATTTTACTACACTTATTGACAAGGCATAGTTACAGGTGGTGAAGCCCCATAGCTACATCGTTTCATTATCATGCTGTACAGCCTACATTTGTAGGTTTTATTGGAGCAGGTGTAAGATTGAAATGTTGTAGCCAGGAGAATGTTTGCTAAATTGATAGCAAGATGGCATACAATGCAAAAGTTGCCCATATTATGAATTTACAGTTTATTTTGTGTACAATTTATCATTCCCATTTTAACAATGTTTTTTTTGTACGTGGCCTGTAATAAAGTTTTTTTAAAATGATTATTTGTTATTATATCTTTGTATCCCTCTCTGTGTTTAAAATGTTAATATCTTGTCAGAGCATTGATTTTTCTTAATGCGCAAAGAGACTTGTTGCGCAGCTGTAAATGTGGCAAGGCTTTTGCAGTGGCAAACAAAAGCTGGGGCGACACGTGAACGCGGACTTTAAAAGTACGCGCACGTTTCGTGGACGTAAATACGTCAGTGGAGCGCGCCCTCGTTCTTTCTTTCTCTCGTCCTGAAGATGGCGGCAGGGGTGAGTAAGATGGAGAGGTGACCGGTTATAGTGCTTTCTTTAAACTTTTCTGACACAATCCGCCGAAAATCAAGCCCATCGGCACTTTTACTGAGCATCTTTGCTCATAAACAATGCCGTAGATGTGTTAGGTAGCTGTTGCAGCGTTTATTTACAAAGAATTTCATTCAGTCTTCATTCTAACTGAGGTTAGCTGCTGCTATCCTGACGTAGCATCTACCCCAAATGACGCCCCTTTCCTGGCCCAGGCTTGTGCCACGTTACATTTGCTGTTTTGAAGCTTTGAAAACTTGCTGTTGATTTTATAACGTTAGACGTGTTCACGTTGGCACGTATGTCCAGTTTGCGTATTCCTAATGCCAACCCGTATTTGACTTAATTGAAGGTATGCAAACGAAGACTATCGGGTTAACTTATATTGCTGGTAATGAGCGCTAGCATTGGTTAGCATTTAAAGCAAGCTAAAAGCCACGTGAATATTAAAAAAAAAATAATAAAAATTAAAAAAAATTGGTTGTAGTTGTTAACAAGGTACATTTGGCCTTGGAAAGTTAGCTGGCAGTTTTTATGTCAACAGCGTCACCCTGGTCCTTGTGCTTCCCTGACCATTTGAAATGGTTGAGCATCCTGATTTGGATGGCATCATTAATTTGTGTCAAAAACACAAGACCTACCAACTTGCTTCACTTTATCAGTATTTGTGGGTTTTTTTGTCTTAAACTGTCTTTTTATAGACGTTTCTTACTGGATTTTAAAGTTAAAAGCAATGCAGTTAAAGATTTTACCTCTAAATGGCCACAAGACCAGCTTTATGTTCACTCACCTTTTATGCTAACCTAACACAAATGTAATGCTTGTTCTTTCAAATTAGATTGAAGATGTTTGTCCAATAATTAGTGTCACCTTTCTTTCCAGACTCTGTACACGTACCCAGAGAACTGGCGGGCCTTCAAGGCCCAGATTGCAGCCCAGTATAGTGGGGCTCACCTCAAAGTTGCCAGCAACTCCCCTGCCTTCACCTTCGGGCAGACGAACCGTACTCCTGCCTTCCTCAACAACTTCCCCCTGGGCAAGGTAGTGTGCAAGTGGTTGAGTTAGTTGAATGGGATTGCTCCAGTTGGTGTATTCATACTCAGCATGGAGGGCCTGTCTATTTTCAGAGTAGCTCTTGTTTCAATTTCAACAATGACTGTGGTAAATCAATTACTGCAAGGATTCATTAAATCCGTTAACCAGATAATAAATGTAATAAAGTCAAGGGCTTCAACTGATCTGACTAGACCACTGTTGTGTATTAATGGCAGTATGCATGCAACATAATAAATTATTCTTGAATTTTGCCATTGTTTGTAGGTACCCGCCTACCAGGGAGATGACGGCTTCTGTCTGTTTGAGAGTAATGCCATTGCTCACTACTGTAAGTCTCACATTTACTAACTTGATGCTTAACTTAGGTGTCTTATGCACTATCAATGTGGCTATTAATCTAAACGATCTATAGGTTACCTAAAGTCTTAAAGGGATTAGTTTATGCCACTAGGTTTAGTGGGCAGTTTCTCCATGATCACTTGATGTTTCCCATGGGTCTAGAATTTGTGGCGGAACTAGAAACTTATTAAATAAAAAACAATTAAGAGGTTTCCGATCTGTGGTGTCTGACTCTCCATGGCCCATTTAGGGCGTTCAGTGGCACTTTGAACATTGGATCGCTCATAGTGCAGTCTTTGGGTATAGTCGCCATGAAATACTTTGTCTGCTGCTCAATATTAAACAAGAGACGATGTTTTATTGGACAAGTCTCATCATTTGTGTATGGTCCCCTGTCATTGGGCAAGGCAGTGTCCAGTCATGGCACCCAGTCTTAATCTGACAGGGGAAGAGGAACTTGAGACCATATTCATCCCAGTCATCTCTGTTTTAGTGAGTAAAAGGCTGGTTCATGCTATGGGCACAAAACAGATTGAACCTCCAAGATAGGTTGCCAATCTCTATACAGAAACATAACTTCTTGAATACTTTTATTAAATATTACATTCACAGGTCACTTTTTTTTTGATATAGTAGATCACATGGCAGAAAGCTTGATTTGTTGAGAAAACATGACACGTTTTACATTGTGTGCTGGTAGGCCAAACCTGTGCTAAAGTGTATGCCGTACATGGATCCCTGCACATCTAAATGCAACAGAATTACTATGGTTATACCTGATGAACCAGTTTAATGTTCAAAATGTCTGTTGCAGTGTTAAGCAGCATTGTCAGACTTTTTAACTGTTGTGCACTTGTAACAGCTGTTCATGCATGCTTTTTGCCGTCCTTGTTACAGTCCTGCAATGCCACAGATGTCAGTTTTTTTTTGTGTCAGCATTTGATATATTGATTACTGTTAGGATGTAAAGAGAATTTGAACAAATACAATTATGTTTCTGAAATGAGTTTCCTACCCCAGCTTGAATGCCATGAAACACTTTTCCACCTTTCAACTACAGTGAGCAATGATGCCCTGCGTGGTGCCACTCCCCAGGCCGCAGCCCAGGTGCTGCAGTGGGTGAGCTTCTCTGACTCAGAGATCGTCCCTCCAGCCAGCGCATGGGTCTTCCCCACTCTGGGAATCATGCAGTTCAACAAACAGGTTTGCAGCTCAGCAGTTTCTGCCGAAGCTTGAGATTAGCTTGAGAAGTATTATTTAGAAGCTGTGGTAGAGGCCCGTGGGAGATTTAATTTGGCCAGAGTGTAACACCCTGTAGTTGAGACTTGTGTAATCCTACATTGTCGTTCTTCTTTCTGGTTCTGTGCAGGCCACAGAGCAGGCCAAGGAGGACGTGAAGAGGGTCCTCGCAGTGCTGAACCAACACCTGAACACTCGTACCTTCCTGGTGGGAGAGAGGGTCAGCCTCGCAGACATTACTGTGGCCTGCTCCATGCTCTGGCTCTACAAACAGGTATGACATACACCCAGCAGATTACAGTTAAACAAAGATGCACATTTCCATTGATAAATTACCTTTTACATTCTGTTAATTCATTTTGACACTTGCTTGTACCAACACTTGCTCTGTAATATTTGCTCTGATGCCTCTGCCCCCTGTAGGTCCTTGAGCCGTCTTTCCGTCAGCCTTACACCAACGTCACTCGCTGGTTTGTCACCTGTGTCAACCAGCCAGAGTTCAAGGCTGTCCTTGGAGAGGTCAAGCTGTGTGAAAAGATGGCCCAGTTTGATGGTGAGTCACCAGCAATCAGATCAGAAGGCGCACACATTGAGCATGACGATGGCTGCCCGAGCATACCATGTAATTTAAAGGATGAAATTAGATTAAATTCCTAATTGTTCATTCTGAAGTGACTAAAACATGTAATAAAATAGCTGTGCAACATTTTACCCTAAAGGTCAAACTTTGTATTCTGTGTGCCCTAAATTGTTTAAACAAAGGCTTATGCTGCTGCTGCTTTCTCTGGCTGGCTTGGACATAAGTCCAGAAAGGGTGTTAGGGGTATGAGCTGCCAGAGTGAATGAATGATGCAGATTGTCCCCTGTCATTGGGCAAGGCAGTGTCCAGTCATGGCACCAAGTCTTAATCTGACTGGGGAAGAGAAACTTGAGACCACATTCATCCCAGTCATCTCTGTTTCAGTGAGTTAAAGGCTGGTTCATGCTGTGGTCACATTATAAAGACTGACTTTCGGGTACATGTAGAGTAGATGTGTCCTTGATGGGACTCTACAAGTGTTTCAGTTTTAGGCCTTTTTTTCCCTTTTGGCCACATCCAGCACGAAGTGCATCATCCAGATAAACTTCTTGGACTTCAGTGAAGTCCATTTAAAACAAACATTGACAAACCTATACCAGCATTGATTTGTCATCTACGATTGATACTTTTTGTCCCAGATTAATAAAATACATGCTGTCTCATACCTCTTATACACATTAAGCACAGGGATGGCTGGTGGAGCATACCATCTAATTTAAAGGATAAAATTAGACCAAATTTGTAACTAAGCTGAAGTGACTGAAATGATTTATCAAATAGCTGCAACTCTTTGCATGTAACAAGTCGACCCTTGTCTTCATGCCATAAATTGTTTAAACAATGGCTAATGCTGCTGCTCTATCTGGCTTTTGAAAAGCCTGTGTTCTATTTAAATGTCTTCTAAAAAATAACATTTGCAGAGTTTTATTCTTAAATGTGCAGAAGATTTATGGTTGTAGCTGAAGGATTGCATCAAAAGAATTGGATGTCATTTGACAAACACAGCTATTATTTGTTAGTGTTCGAATACTTTAATTGATATTTTGAGTAACTTTCAGGGACAGAAAATTCCACCGTCAAACTTCTTGTAATATTTTACAATTCATCTCAAAAGTCCTAGCCAGTGTGTGGATCCAGAGTGGAAAACCAAAGTCAGATAATGGAACACTTAACAGAAAACATGTGTTTAATTTTTTGCTCTGTCCCTCCAGCCAAGAAGTTTGCTGAGCTGCAGCCCAAGAAAGAAACTCCTCCTAAGAAAGAGAAGGGAGGAAAAGAGGCAGCCAAGCCCCAGGAAAAGAAGAAAAAGGAAGACAAAAAGGAGGAGAAAAAGCCCGCTCCAGAAGAGGAGATGGATGATTGTGATGCGGTTTTGGCTGCTGAGCCCAAAGCCAAGGACCCCTTTGCACACCTGCCAAAGAGGTAGGAGCTTTTGCTTTCCTTGTCTAAAGTGTTTTGGTATGAATTTTATTTAAAAATTTTAGATAACAACTTATAGGTTTCTCAGTTAGCAATGGCAAACAATGTGCCATGGAGAGAGACTGCAGGTTTTTATTCCAGCTGATCACCATAGCAGACTATTCACCGAGTACTTCCCCTCTACTTGAAAGGAGTGCTAATCAGTGGGTGGAGGCGGTTGACTCACTGTGGTGCATTTGGAGCAGTCAATTGTATTATGAACATTCAATCGCTGGCGCGTGAGAGAAGGTTTTGGGTAGTCATTCATGTGTATAGCTGCCATAAAATACTTGGACTGCAGCGTAATTGACATTAAACAAGTTACCCAAGAGATGATGTTTTATTGGATGATAGTGTCATCTCAGGAGTTGGTAGATGGTCCCCTGTCATTGGGCAAGGCAGTGTCCAGTCATGGCACCCAGTCTTAATCTGACAGGGGAAGAGGATCTTGAGACCATATTCATCCCAGTCATCTCTGTTTCAGTGAGTAAAAGGCTGGTTCATGCTGTGGGCACAAACTTTATTCAAAATCTAAAACTTACTTGAAGTCCCTACCATTTTTCAAATTAGAAAAAAAGGCAGGCATAAGACTATTGTGCCAGGCTAATAAAGAGTCTAGAGAGAATTACACCAAACAAGTAACTAATCAAGTCCTTTGTGACATTTACCTCATTTCCAAACTTTTTCTCCACCCCGCATTTACAGACAGATGACCTGATTTTCTTTTTCTTTTCAAGCCCATTTGTCATGGATGAGTTCAAGAGAAAGTATTCCAACGAGGACACCATGAAAGTAGCCCTTCCCCACTTCTGGGAGCACTTCGACCGAGAGGGTTACTCAATCTGGTACTGCCAGTACAAATACCCTGAGGAGCTTACACTTACCTTCAAGAGCTGCAACCTTATCACAGGTGAGACTCGACAGCTGCCACATGACCCAGCAACTTGAACTAAAGTGAATGACTTCAGGGATTGTATAGTGAAGGCACATTTATGAACTTTCAGTTCTATTTACCTGAAGCAATGTGGTAGCTTGGACATAAGTCCAGAAAAGGGGTTAGGGGTATGAGCTGCCAGAGTGAATGAATGATGCAGATGGTCCCCTGTCATTGGGCAAGGCAGTGTCCAGTCATGGCACCAAGTCTTAATCTGACTGGGGAAGAGAAACTTGAGACCACATTCATCCCAGTCATCTCTGTTTTAGTGAGTTAAAGGCTGGTTCATGCTGTGGTCACATTATAAAGACTGACTTTTTTTTTTTTTTTTTTAACTTCTTGAAGTCCAGTGTTAAGTAATGTCCATTTATAACACACTGATGACAAACCTGTGACGGCATTGGTTTTATTCTTAGGTTTTGTCTCTGATGGATGAAATATACGTGGTGTCAAACCTCCATGTTCTTCACAGGTATGTTCCAGCGCCTGGACAAACTCAGAAAGAATGCCTTCGCCAGTGTCATCTTGTTTGGCACCAACAATGACAGCAGCATCTCTGGCATCTGGGTCTTCAGAGGCCAGGACCTGGCCTTCACTGTAAGTATTTAAATGGGTAGATACTTTACACAATATCCTGGTTTGATAGCATCCCCACCCCCAACCTGACTAATTTATTTGAGCAGTCATTCATTTGTATAGTCACTGTGAAATAATGGAGTGTAGCTTAACATTGAACAAGTTTACCGAGCGACAAATTGGACGATGGTCTCATCTCTGGGTTAGTGGACGGTAGTCCCCTGTCATTGGGCAAGGCAGTGTCCCGTCATGGCACCCAGTCTTAATCTGACAGGGGAAGAGAACTTGAGACCACATTCATCCCAGTCATCTCTGTTTCAGTGAGTAAAAGGCTGGTTCATGCTGTGGGCACAAACAACATGTTAACCCTAGGCTGTTTAATTTTCCTTTGACATTTCACCGGGGTGTACAATATGACCTGTATTTGAAGGATGGGAGAAAAGTCACAAAAGCATGTGTCTTTTTTTTTTTTTTTTTTTCTTCTTTTTCTTAACATGCACAGCTTTTCTACCCTTTGGGCTATACATTGTGACTAGTGAGATGTATGCACACGGACCACCACGGGAGATAAAAGTTTGGTACTGCTTAAGCCTAGCTCAAGATCTAAGATACTTAAAATATTTGTTGGGTTATAGGTATCTGCATTGCTATGGTTTGGGTTTTTTGTCACTGGCTAAATTACACTGCAGTTAAAAATTAAACAAGTTGTGTGAATGTGAGTAAATGAGTCATGAGTAAATGTCTTAAATTTGACTGTCTTTAGATTGTTGCATACACTGCACAGCTTTCATGATCCACATTTCAATGCGCTCTATGTGATGGTCCAAGTATTCCCTACTGGATTAGCTGGCACATAATTTGTCATCTGATGGTCTCTTGTGGTGGCACATTTCATCAAAACCCCAAGGACCTTGCACTCATTCAAATAACTTTTATTCCCATCCTAGCTGTCTCCAGACTGGCAGATCGACTATGAATCATATGACTGGCGCAAGCTGGATGTTGACAGCGAGGAGTGCAAGACCATGGTAAAGGAGTACTTTGCCTGGGAGGGAGACTTCAAGCATGTGGGTAAAGCCTTCAACCAGGGCAAGATCTTCAAGTGAGAGGACACTGGAACAGTCTGGATGAAAGCACTGCGCTTCTGCTCTCCAGCACTTAAAACCTATGGACTTTCAGCCACAACGTGCTTACTTTCCTGCAAGAATGAGTGTTTTGAAGACAAGTGAATTTTGTCTGTGGCCCCAAACTGGTTTTTTGTTTTGACCTGCGAAATAAAGCATTTTCCACGATGCCATCTATGGGATTTGATGTCTGTGGTGACTTCAGTCTGGTTTGTGTTCATTTAGTTTAGTTCAAGTTGTTTTGAGAGTACAACCCATGTAGAAATGTATTTAACTTCCTACATAAACATAACACTCATTTGGTGTACACAATGATCAATAAACAGATCAGCGGAGCAATGTAACTGCAGTTGAAACTCGACGTCCAGTCAAAAGTAGAAGTGAAAACCTTGCTGCAGTTGTGTACAAGTTTACGTTTGACCACACCCAATGGTGATGCTGGGTGCGGTTGGAGACGATCAGGAGATGAAATTTTCGACCCGAAGAGGTCAGGGAAGCCATGCTTTTTAGCGTGGTATCAAGTTACATTGCCACGATAAGGAGATACTTTGTGCTCTGTGTACAATGATGTTAAGACATTTAACGGGTTTCCCCACTGGGAAACACTTTGGTCTAATATTGGTCCCCAGAGGAGAAGCTGTTTATCATTGTTGCACCTGTTGAGCTGATGCTGCAGTGGTCGCTTTCCCCTGCAGAGGGCAGGCAAAGGCCTGTTATAGTCAATCTGTTGAATAGAGAGCATCCAACAAAAAGAAAATGACTGGCCTGAGCTCTGGTTTGTTCAAACTAAGCAAATGTCTGCTTTTAACTATGGGTTCTTGTTTTGATGTAGCTTGTGCTTCCCCAAGGAGAGGAAGCCTGAAAGATCTTTGTAAAGAACATCCTTTTGGATGCCTGTTAAAATGTTATCTACAATTCCAAGCTGTCATTAATATAAAATGTACTTTTTACTTTAAAGTTTTGTGGACTTTAGACACAATGTTTACTTTAGTACCTTTAAGTTAAATCCACTTACATGTTATAAATACATGAACATTGGAAATTGACATTAATGAAATGAACACATGGACACTGACACCAAACTACAAAATAATGTAAGTAGACAATGTTGGGAAAACAGTGCGGTCATCTTTAAATAAAACCACTTAAATTTTAATCTCATAGATACATGTACCTAGAGTATATTGTTAATGCGTAGTACTTGACAAAAATAAAGACAGACGGATACAAAAATGTCGTGTATGGTTTGACCACACCCTACTAAAATGCAGAAATGGCATGTTTTGGATGCTACTTCTGCAAGTTGGTATCATTACAGAAGGAAACATTTCCGTTAGGGATAGACTGTATAGTCTGCGTATCATAGATTCAGTCATTGTTTTCACATCAGAATGAATGCCTAAATAGGAATCTTAAAATGCCTCGTTTCTTTTCTAATGATTGAGGAAAATATTTCTTGAGCTTTATTGAATTATATGAATTTCTGCCTCGTTTGACTGTAACAACAAAACATTTGTTTAATTCAGACACACCCAAACATATAAAAGTTTGTATAGCACTTCTGATAGTTTTGTTGACAGTTACCACACCTGCAGTCTGGCTTATCCTTAAACTTCCGCTATAACTGAGTTCTTTGTTTGGTGCTTCATTGTGTGTTTCATCGCTGCAGGTAAAATAGAACACCTGGACCAGACTATAGCCTATAATGAATTCAGTTTATATTTATACTGTGAATTCACATCACCTTTGAATGTAATTTTTGATATGTTTAGTGACGCATTTAGAACAATCAACCCTCGTTTAAAACCCTGCTACATATTTAAGTTAAGGCCTTGGGTGGATCTCTTTTTCTCTCTTACACACGCTCATGCACAGACACGAGAGATGCACAAGAAGGGACTCTCATCCCAGAGTGAGTCAGATGTTTCATTTTTTCCATCTGACTAAGCGTGATTCAGGATCATTTTGGCGCAACAATCTTCCACCATGGTGTTAAATCAAGGAGGCCATTTTAGTTTGTTCTGTGGTCTCATGGAAATCAGAAAATGGAAATGTTCCCACAACAGCGAAGCGCCCAAGTCCTTGAACGCATGACTCACCCATCCTGTGGATCGTGGTGGAAGAGCGCTGTAACCTGAGCAAATAACTTCAACTTCACCCACAGCATCAGCAGTTACAACACTGTGGATGGCTAACCCTTTGATTGCTGAAGGAGGGGTGTTAAGAAGGCCTTTTCATAATGCAATCAAATATGAAATGAATGTGAGGAGAACACAGTTTTAAGGCTCTTGAGAAAAGCTTACTATGCCGTGGCTGCAGTATGAAGTCTATACAATATCCTAGTCCTTATTTGTGTTTAGTAACTTCAGAGTTAAAAAGCTAAACAAGAACAATACACAGTCTTATGCCAACAGCAACATTTTCACTTCCAGCCCTGCCAACCTTCCTCCCCACTGGTCTTTATTTCTTTCTCGGCCACACACTCACTACTTCTTTTTCCCTTCCTCTCCTCACTCTCTGGACATTTTTCTGTCCGTGCACGAGGGGGTGGCGGCAGCGGTGGGGGTGGGGGTTATTCTTAAAAGCAGTGAGGAGTGCTGTTGAGGGAGGAACACAGAGAGAGGCTGTATTGTTTCACCACACAAGGTCCCAGTGTGGCTGTCAGACCCTCCTGTAGGAGCTTTAGGCATGGTATGCATGTGCTGAGCATCTGGTGGTGCAAGACGCGCATCTGGAAAAGAGTTAGGCGGTCGGTGGGGGTCTTGGAACAGCGAGGTGAAGAACTAACGCTAGGGTGTCCGAGGCTGAAAGCCAACCGTTTTCTCTAAAAGATCATACAGAAGTTCCTCTTCTAGGGGTAGATAGTTTAAATTAGACAGTAGAATATACACTTTTGTTATGTTGTAGTTTTCTTGAAGTTGTATTTTTTTTTCCCCCTTTAGAGAATGTAAGACCATAGGAGTGTCTCTAGGCGGACAGAAACAACAGACACCACACGTATACAGTCCCACCCTCAAGTTTTATGGGGTTTTCTTTAGACTCTAGTCTGGGGTTGGGCTGTAACCCACTAACACACACTTAAACTAGAGCAAAAGGAATGGGGGCAGGAAAATTGATTCTTAGTCAGCATGTGGGCATTACTTCACCTTGAGTGTCCTCTCTTTACATTTGAGGTACAGCCTGGGACATGTGTAAAACTGGAATTCAAGCAAAGGCAAGTAAGGAGATACACAAGTAATACATGCAAAACAGAAGAAGTGTGAAAAGGATGCGGACTTTCATTGGGGATATGCGTACCTACATCCTGGTGTGTCTTGAGAAAAGTGACCTTCGGGTTTCAACCTTGGTTCTGGAGCGAGGGGCGTTTTGTCCCAATACGTGCACTTCAAGGGGTGTGACGGCAGGGAGAGACTAAGATGCTATGATATAGTTACCGAGCAGGCATGGCTACATAACAGTGCCTGAAAGTAACATCCTGCGGGACAGTCATTGTTTAGAGAAGTGATTCTTAATTAGTTATTCCTTGAGTTTGCGTTGCCCTGCAACAGTGAGTTGCCAGTTTGAGAGTGGAGAGGAAAGTGCGTGACACGGGGGAAGAGAGGAGAGGTACAGTGGAGGGAAAACAGACAGCCCCTGCGCTTTTTGGACATGAAACCCCAGAGTTGCTTCTGGCTCATGTTACCAGAATCTGGAGGTGGGGCATCAGGAGTCATGTTGTCAAACTAAAGCAAAACTATAATATGCAATACCACAAATAAGTGTAGATATATTGAACACTCTATTGGAAAAACAAACTTGAATAAAATATAAATTAAAAATATGATACCACTAACTAATTCCCTTTCATCATCAGCAGCACTATTTGCCAATGGTATTCAACATGAGTGTTAGGAAATATTAAAATAAAAGTTAGTCATAGCCATAGTTTCACAATCACTTTGAGGTTTGGGTGTATACTGAACCTTCAATGTTCCAATTGGCCTCAGGTTATCCATTATCTTCTGATGAAACAAGTACAAGTACTTTGCAGGTATAGCCTAGGAACTAAAATCAGCACAGTTTAGAGTAACTTTCATTGTTCATTTAATAACATTTAATAAACTTTGTAAATGTTTGGTTAATAAAGAAGCAGTAAAGACCTGGATGAGCCTTGTGAACAAAGAGGTACCCCAACCCTGCTTGTGAAAGGATTGATTGCCATTTCATGTATTGACTTGCTTGTGGTTAACATCCCACCCAAGGAAAGAGTTGGAGCGTTGGAAAATTTACAGCTATGACTGGAATGTGCAGTGCAGGAAGGTGTCTGCTTGTGTTCAAGCACAGAAGGGTGGAGAGACACAGGGAGGAGAAGCTCTTGCAAAATCCTTTGTCGCTCCTTTGGATCAATAATTCCAAACAGCTGATTGGGCTAACAGTGAGTGATTGTCAGACAATTTAGAAACAATTGATCCAAAAAGTAGGCCAATCAGATAGAGTTAGTATCGGGGGAGGGGGATAAGAAACTTTGCTCTACTTTGCTACACAATGTTCCTTACTACGTTACAAACTGCTTTGTGGCATGATGTGATATTTATCCATACACACACAGGGCATTGCTATGGATACAACCCTGCAAGTACCTGCCCCCATTGCTTATTATGTTGCTATAGCAGCCATCCCAGAATAGTCTCTTTTATTTTTTCCCTTTCCGTCCCTCCCTCGTGTTCGTGACTCACAACTTGCAGTGGAAACCACAATTCAATCTGTCTCTCATTCCCCTTTTTCCCTTTACATTCTTCTTTGTACCAAAGGTCCAGCTCGCCTTTCTGAATCATCACTGTGTGTTTATGTGTGTGTGTCTGAAGGAGCACGCGCTGTGGGGAATTCCAAAACGATTACCAATGATGTGTTACTATGGTGACGGCAAATATCTGGCAAGGTGTTGCAAGATAGTGTATCTTGAGTACTGCACACTGTCATTAGCTGATTGTGATTTCTTTGTAGTTGTAACCTCTCCATGGATACACTCTGCACTCAATCGTTACTTTAGGTCTACTTTGTTTGGAGAAGTCCCAGCTTGTGGTGTGCTTACTCACAGGGCTTCAGCAGCAGGATAGTACAAAATTACATGTATAGTAACTTGTTGCAAACAATGTAACAAATGGTAAAACGTGGTAATTGAGTGAAGGGTAAACTTTGAGCTCTCTGCATGAACTCTCTAGTTTTAGTACCACAGTCTAACTCATTTGCCAAGAAGATGAAGAAAATCCAATTATCAGCTCATTAAATTAAGTTAAATTAAATTGGATTCACATACAGGATGAGGCCATTCTTTAACTTTCACAACAATTTTACAAGTCAAGAATTTTCCAATTACATTCAAAGCTTCACTGGTCTCAGTTTGAGCGAATAAAGAATGGAAGGAATAGTCTGCCATTTTCACTCAGTTGCCCATTTTAAATTTAGTTTAAATATGTAACCGGCAAAACAAGATGAAAGTAAGTAAAAGTAAGCCTTTTCTGCGTTAAATTATTAAATAGGATTATTATTACTGATGCATAAACCTATAAACACTATTTTATTGTAGCAGATTGAGGTGGAGCAAATATTAAGGCCTTAATATGCTTCTGGGTAGTGTAATCTGTAACAATGCATTTTAGACATTTAATCTACAAAGCAACTACTAGGCTAACTATAGAGGTGAAATAAATGTAGCAGAGACAAAAGTCCTCAGTTTCCTCTGAAATCTCATGAAAAATAAAGTAGCATTCAGTTAATGTTACTAAATGAATGAATTACATTCCAACGCGGATTATCAAAAAAATATTTTACTTCTCTAGCCCTTTCATGCATGGTGTCCTTATTTGTGGAGAGTTATTTTAACTCCATTTTGGGTTACTATATCATGGTTATGTTCTTCGTCATTTGAGGACAGTGTCAGTTGATTGATAGCAACATTGTAACAGTGGTTACTCTCTTGTTTTCAATATATATTGATGGCCTCATCGATCTAAGATGGCCATGATAAGATGGATATATGAACATTAATAACAATTCAAACATGAATTTTGCAGCATTAAACAGCAACTTTTGACTGCTTTGTGGCCTTTACTCGAAATAATAATAAGTATTATACTCACATACCGTAAAGAAATAAGTTTTAACTACAACTCTGTAGTCTGTTACATGTTAGATGTTGATATGTTAAACATGTATAACATTGAGATGATTCAACATGAAGTTAGATGAGGATAACAATATGTTGCTGGGTTTCTGCTGACATGTAACTCCAGTTATCAATACCACTGTGAGTGTTTTTCCTCTATTTGTTCCTAAAATATGTTTTTTTTATTGTTATTTTTCAACTACTGAGCTTAAATACATTGCATAACATAAATGACATGACATAAAAAACATAACAATCCATATTGTAAGGTGTGGCATTTTACTCCTTTGATGCATGGCGTCCACATACAGTTAAATAATTTATAAACAAAACTGAATTTTGAAAAAAATGTACATGGATTTGTATTATTATATATTTGAGTAATAAAAAGAATCTTACAAAAATCTAGATTATATATTTTTAATAATTCATGCATGAGAGGGCTAGATACTAATGACTATTTCAAGGAAAATTGTACAATGCCACAATTCAGATGTTAATGAATCCAATAAAATAAGCGTTTATGTCCATGAGACTACATAGTTTACAGAAAACATACAAAAAAGTTGAAATCCAGGACATTCAGTGATTGTATATACAGTACCTGTTCTGTCTTTTCTTTGCTTTTGATATTCATATTTTATTGTATTACATTCATATTCTCACGATACTACATACGGTAAATACTATCTAAATATGAGGGGCCTTAACAACAACCTGTGGTGTCAAGTATTTGATTTGATAAACATTTTTAACTCGTTCCTTGTCTGCATTGTCTGCAAAATTCATCTGATGTTATAATCTGTGTAACTCAGTTTCATGGGTAGGACTGGGTGGGTGGGTGGGGTGAGTATAAAGGGCCTTAATGTGAGGAGGGTCCACAAAGGTACTAGACTAAATAATTATTATAATAATTGTGGATGCAGGGAGGGGCCCATAGAGAATGGCTGTGTACATGGTCCAGAATGTTATACTATGCCCCTGCTCTGTGAGTTTATATGCAAGGAATAAAAGATTGTCTTCATGTACTTACTTCATGTACTTACTGAGCTCTCTCTCATAGACCTGAGGTAAGGAGCTGAGAGAGCAGATGCTGCCAGTGATCACACACAACTCACAGTTGTCACAATCATCATAGTGGAGGAAGTGTGATCTGTATTCTTATTTGCAACCTCTGTACTGCAGCTCTGCTATTTTTGTGGCTGTTTTCCTGTACATGTAAAAAAAGATAATGATCTCAATGACACTATCTGTTGAAATAAAAGGCCATGATGTCCCTTTCTATTTTAATTCACAGCAACATCACAAAGAGTATAAACGATACATATACATATATATATAAAGAAGAGACTTCATTTTGTATTAATATACTGGAAAAAGCAGTAGTAACATATGATAAGTCAATATTTATGCTGTTTGATTTTGCATAATTTATGACTCATCTTCAACAATAGTGCATTCATTCATTTATGAAGAACACAAGCTGAATCTGTAGTACATTTCCTTTCACATTCTGCGACAATGACAATGCCTCTTTGACAATGTTAATCTGACTGTGTCTTCAGCATCGGCTGGTGAAACATTTGCCACAAAATTGACAATGTTGCATTGTGGAAAAAAAATTTAATGACATTGGTATACAAAGAACTCCTCTATTTGCACACAATATAGTTTGTGTAGTGAGGGCCTGCTTTTAACAATGATCTTGACAAAGACTTAAGTTTATTGACATTTTCAAATGACCACAAATGTAGCAAACAGGATATGTTTCAGTGAAAGCAGATGGTTTGAATAGGTTTGGTCTTTATGTAAATCATTATTTTGTTCAGGATTACTGCCAGTGAAAGGTTATACTCAGTCTTTACGATGCTTTCACTTCAGGACAGAAGTACTAAATAAATACCAAGGCACCAGCCATTTGAAAGTGTGACACATGCAATTACAGAATTATTGAAGTTATTGGTTACATCTAACAGTAATTACAAACTAAATGATGTTGTAGCCATCTATAGAAAATATACAGAAAGAAAAAGAAAGGAAAGATGAGGGAAAAAAGAGAAAAAGAAGAGGGAGAGTTGCATTCTCAAATGTGTTTTGAAATAAAACTCACATTGTATCTCGTGTTCTCACAAAATCTTGATGACTCATAAGGCCCTTTGCCAAGTACACTGCTTACATTGTCTTATTTGAGTAGAGAATTTCAGTTTATAATTGAGGCATTATGTGACAGTATAATACAAGGATTTTCTCTCTTATGACCACATTTCAACCTTTATAAGCTATTTTCAAAAATATTGTACATTCCATTGGGTTAAAAATTATATTGAAATGTGTTCAGATAGTCCTTTGTGTCTGATTAAACCTGCGTTACACAATCAGATGTGCAACTCCCCCCCATGTGGTTCTTGCCAATGACGTGCAGGGCCAAACAATTGCACAAGTAAATCTGATAGAATTTAAATAATCATTTGATCCAGGTGTGGTGTAGCTTTTCTTTACTCGTAGCATGTTACGGTTTTGCTAAGGCCGGTGCCATGTGACTTCCCTTACCCTGAGGGAGACATTAATCATACTCACACAATCACACGAACACACAAGCACATAAACACCGCACACACACTACACACACACACACCCACACACCACACAGTCAACCATCCATGCCCATCTAATCCTCAGATCTTTCTGTCCTTTACAGTCTGAGTGGCACTGTTTTCATTGTAGTCATTGCCTGTGAGTCATCGTGCGTCTGAGCCAAGCTATTTGCTCTGGTTCACACTAGCTGACACACCTAGGACCAGGAAACACACCCATTCCCACATATCCTTGTATTCAACTAGAGTGACCTGCCACACAGTGGTGACAGTCACAGGGGATTCAGTTTGTAAAAACATGCACTGATTGCGCAAAATATTCGGGACATCTCCCTAATTTTTTGTTTTACCCTATTGCACAATCCACATTTTAGTTTCCTCAAAGCTCTTCTCCAACTTTCTCCATATCTTCATTGGCTTATCTTGACCTCTTCTCCTGCTGCAGATTCATTTACATTCAATACAGGTGAAATAATAAGTAACAATGGCTTTTATCTGGCTCTCATCAGTGTAAGATTGAGTTATTAAGTTACATTGAAAATGCGTAAACATGGTCATGTGGTACAGAACACGCAGCAGTGCCAGAGTTTACTGGGTTTGTTGTGTGACCATAAACGTTCAAAACCTGCTCAAAAGTTTTACATGTGCACACATCATATGAGTTGTTGGTTTGTTGTGTGACCATAAACGTTCAAAACCTGCTCAAAAGTTTTACATGCGCACACATCATATGAGTTGTTGGTTTGTTGTGTGACCATAAACGTTCAAAACCTGCTCAAAAATTTTACATGCGCACACATCATATGAGTTGTTGGTTTGTTGTGTGACCATAAACGTTCAAAACCTGCTCAAAAGTTTTACATGCGCACACATCATATGAGTTGTCTGTGTACAAGCAGTAATTGCTCTAAGCTGAAACTGTTCTTTACAGCCACACCTCAGTGGCAAAAAGTCAAACTTGCATGGCGCAGAAGCCGAGCATGTGAAGCATGATCCTTTTCACATTTCTGTTGCAATATAAATAATCTCTGCAGTCAATAACATTATGCTATACATATTGTTCACCTACTCATTCACAGAATATGTATATATTATAATTTCTGAGCTCTACAGTAATGTGTTTTTTTGTTAGGAACATTTTACTATCCTTTAGAATTGTTTATTTAAAACACTGTTGCAGTCCAAAGATTAAAGCAATTCCACACTTCATGCAGAGTTCTTTAGGGTTTCTGCTTATTTTGCACATGGTTTGAATTACTCCTTCACTTTTATCTCACTGTGCAAACAATCATACACAAATACACTCATGTGCACACACAAAAAGTGGCCCTTCTGTTTATGGGAGAGCTGCACACTGCTTTTGAGAGAAAACAAAATCAGAGTTCTCTTGACTCATGGTGGTGTAATGAGATAATATTAAAGTGTGTGTGTGTGTGTGTGTGTGTGTGTGTGCACATGTACGTCTGTGTGCCACGCCCTGTTCGATCCCTACAAAGCCACGCAGTAACTGTGTTTGCTCTACTCCTTGCATATTGTTTGCTATTTCACCTCACCAAGCATGGGTGTGACATGTTGAAGAGGAGGTGTTGTTCAAGGACAAAAACACATACGTTAACACTCATATACATCCATCCACATACCACATGACATCCCATTTGCAAAGATCAGTGATTCCCAACCACTTGTACCCAAGTGTGTTCTTCTGCAGTTACAAGGAGGTATGAGTAAAGATTATAGGGTAACTCAACTCAGATTGAAAAATATATCTCCATATTGCCTCAGTTGTGGTTGTAACACCTAAGAATGGATATTTGATGTAATTGTTGGTAGTGGACAATTAAAACAGCTCTGAAAAAGGTATAGGCCTACAGCGGACCAAACCACTTTGATGTATAGGAGGGGGGAGGACATCACCTCGCAAAACTACTGGACTCGTATTACAGAACAAGAGATTAACCGTTTGTGTACCAAATACATTGAGTAGACGGCGCTGATCCACAGCAGTGGTTACATTTAATTGTTCTGATCAAAATACTGAGGTCAATTCGGTAGCGTTATACGCTGGATTTTGGTAGTGTCCCTACTAAATTTCACGCACTTGGTAACACCCTTAAACAGTCTGGTAACACCTAAACACGATGTGTTGTAAAGGAGCGTGTGAGTTAACGAGTGAGCAGGGAGTTCGAAAAGTTCAGGTAACAGGTAAATAGACTAATGGATACATGTTCGAAATGGTTAGCTAGAAGCAGAGCCGTTAAATAAGTCATATTAAGGGCTCTGCTTCTAGCTAACCATGGAACAGATGAAATAGCTAAAAGTAATCTTCAAATGGAGTTAATTGTTCAGGTTCAACTACTCCAAGGGGAAGAAGAATAAATAAAAACTGCCAAATCGACCTAAACATTGAAACAATTTTATGAAAAATGTATAGCAAGCACTTAAAGTATGTTCTTCTTAAACTTACTGTATATATTAACAGCGTTAAAGAACATGTTTCAAATCAGTTCAAATGCACACATTTGGAACATGAGGGGCAGTGTCAATAGGGGGTACTTGAGTTCATATGAAAGGGTGGTACATCTGACAAACAAGGTTGGGAATCACCATCCTAAAATATTACTGCAGCTACAGAATGTTTCACCAGACATTTTCATCTATAAGCCTGTAAGGTCTCATTTGCTGACCCAGTATTACCCTTAATCCCAGGCTGAATGTGTCTGAGGCACCACCCTATGACTCTGTCTCAACGACTCATGTCATTTTTTCTTCCCTATGCACTACACTGAATCACATGGCCAAACTCGAAGTTGCCATTGTAAGTTATAACTTTTACTGACCATTTGCAATGTGTGGAGTTTTCTAAAACAAAAGTCACAAAATCTTTTATTTTTTTAAATATTGGAGGTGAGTAAGGCAGAGTCCTGTTTGCTTGGCTGGCCCTGTGTTTGAGCAGATTGAAACATGCGCACCAACAGTATTGTGAGAGAGTAAAACTGAAACATCATTCAGTGTATCATGGCTGGAATGTATTCTTCAAATACTTCAAATAACAGTAAGCTGTAAGGGGAACAGTAGCCTACCTATGAAAGTGTTTCACTCTAAAAATCTTTCGTGTGATGCATTACAAAAGTATTAAGGGAAGAGAGTAGGCTATGTTCTTCCTATTGATTATTACTGTGATTATTACCATTGCTCTTTTCAGGTTATGAAATGATGGAGCAATATAACAAAGTATGTGACGCATACTTTCAAAATCCTCTGAATACATTTTAAAATGCAAAACAGAAACCCTTCAGTAATACTTGGTTCAGGGTGGGCATTGTAAAACCAAACACTTCTTCAATCCTGTCTTGTAAATACTCACTTTGCCTTTTGTATGTAAGTAAAGGACTCACTCCTGAGTCATTTTGTTAATGATAACTTTGTGTCAGTTTGTGTGCAGTAGTTTAAATACTGTAATAACATGTTTATGTCATTGCCCATCATATGATACCCATTTTGTGGTGTGTATTTCATTCTTATTCTAAAATGCAGACAAATGGATGAAAAGCAATTTAAAAGTACTGTGATCATTGTGTAAGCATTCATGCAAGGCAGTGAAAGGCCTATTCTTGTGCATGGGTGTTGGGTATAGTGACGTGTGTCGTGTCTTGAATTAGATTAAAACAGTCAAAATGTCATCTTCCAGTTTTTTAAATATCATTGGCAACAAAGTCGAAGCAAAAAGAATCTCCAAAGCCATGGTAAATAATTTTTTTGCTTAAAGTGTAGGTACCTGTGGACATTTGATATAGTTATTTCATAGTGAGTTAACATTTCTCTTTATTTTTTAAGCAGAGGTTTTCCTGTTGCATGTCATTGGAGCCCTATGTGAAGCAATGGGTGGTCCCACCGATGCTGAGAACCACTCCCTCGCACTGGTCCCCTCCCTCTGCAAACCAGGAGCCCTACCCAGCTCCCTGTCCAACCACTCTGCTCAGCCCAGAGGAGCAGCCACACAGAAAAAAAGTTTTAAATCAACTCAGAGCAGAGGAGGGAGGGAGAGAGGGGGGTGAAAACGCCCTGGAAACTTGGTTGACTGAGAAATAGGAAAAGAGTGTCAGAATCCTAACAGACAGCAAAGTTGTAACTGGAAGAAGTGCTTTTCTTGGGCTGGGGAGAAGTGGAGGGGACACGTTTTCAAGGATGCTCAAGCTGGTGTGAGGCTTCTTGGGCGCAAAGACTGCGCACAGGTAAAGATGTGCTATTTTCCCCTTGCTTAGGTTGTAATGGATGTTTTTTTGAATTGTGTTTCTGAACTTTGTTGCCAGCTTAATTGTGCTGAAGGAATAGCAAATCATTTGTAATAACTTCGCAAAAGTTTGAACAACTAAGTTGCAAAAGTGTCAAAGTTATCTGTCCAACATTCCTGTAATATTCCAATGTTTGTAGTGTAGTGAGTTTCTCCTGCTTTATTACACGTGTTTATTGCCTGTGGTGGGCTATGGTTTAAGGAAAGCTTTGTATGAAGAAAAAACGTGTATTATTACTTCAGTGTTTTTCTGCAAAGGTGTTAAGTGGCAATTTTGTTATACAAATATCATCAAGTAGTGCAGGATATGAGGAGGTGGGTGTGTACCCACAGCTGCCACATGAATGCATGGGACTTGACTGGAGCTGCGCACTTCACTTTTCCTTTAACTGGACACAAAGGTTATTATCCAATGTGCATGTACGTGCTGAATCCATGGTTGTAGAAAGAATATAGGTTATGTTCATTTGATTTTTAGTCCTTTTAGAAATAAGAGGTAACGCCCAAAAGTCCTCTATTTGTTCAGTGCTTTGCCTATTGTGCAACGTGGATGTCCTTTGTATGCACATAATCCCTAGTTTTTGGGATAGCAAATTTGTTTTACAGCACTGGAATATCTCACACAGTAGATGAAAGTTGAATGGAGGAAGTGCTGAAAAGAGTCAGGTTGTTTGTGTAAATGTTATCGTTCAGTTGTATCTCTTATCTGTCCAGCGCCCTTTTATGGAGACCTGGACAAAAAGTAAAGGTTGTTCCCTATGAGAGCCTGCAGTAACAAGTTTGGGTGTGGATTCCTCTCCTTCACCTCCCTCCTCCCCCTCCCTTTTCCCCCTCCCTTCCCTCTTGCTTCACTGTCTCCTTGCAGAGGCACACCCTTTACAGCCATAAAAAAGGAGAAAACTCATACATGCTGCTGTCGTTGCAGTAGGTCCCTATAACCACAATCAAAACTCCTTTATAGAGTATCCGGGCGGTTCCAGTACTGATCAGAACTTTTCCTCTGCCTGTCAACTGTGTTGTAGGGTGCTGTATAATTAGCAGTCATTTGGAACAATGAAAATCTCATGCGCCTTTACAATGCAGTCTGCTGTGGTGAACTTGTCTGACAGTGTTTAATGTGATATAAGTCAGTTCTTGAACACGGCGTACCTCCTTTCCAGCTAGTGTTACTTTAGAGAAAGTTGGAAACTATCACTGCTGCTTTGTACTAAGGCATGTTTCCTGTTAATGACTTAATTTAGTTTTTTTTATTTTTATTTAAGTCTCAGGCAGTGAGAGATTTCTCTTTCTTTCTCTTACCTTGGGTCTCTTAACATGGGCTCCAAGCCAGGGTGTACAGGGGAGGGAGGGACGAAGATGGGGAAAGAGAGTCAGGGAGTGAGTTAGTGAGGGGGGATGGGCGGGGTGGGGGCAAGGACGGGAGTAATGGAATGTAGTGGTTTGGAAAGACAAGCTAATTGAAACCAGGTTTGAGGCATAGAGGGGGAGCTTAGATTTCGCACATTTGGAGAAAGAGAGAAAAGTATTTTATCTGCCCAAAAAGTTGAGAAATATACATTGTCTGTCCAACTTTCGCACATATTGAAATCATAAACGGCATCTTTCCAAGTGTGGTTCAAGCTAGAATCATCACATATAGTCTGGTCTGTGTTTGATATAATGTGTTTGTACAAGTTGAGGAAAAAGCAGATAGAATATCCACACTAGACATAATCCTTCGTTGAATCTCAGTTGAAAGTCAAATTTCTCTGTGTGTAGTTGCCTGTCCTCCACAGCTCCCTCCTGCCACACCCAAAAATCCAAGGGAGAGCTGCTTTTTGCTCCGCTCTGCACAGTCTTTTCTACAATGCGCACTAATATTGAGCGCCCCACAGCTGTAAAATGTCTGGCATTTCTCAAATTGCTCTAGTCAAGGTGATTGATTGTGACACAGGCTTCTTAAAGAATCAAATGTTGAGATGGGGCTGAAAAGTCTTTGGGTAGTGTTGTCATTTAAGCTATAATATGTTTAGTGTTCCTAGCACTTGATATTTTACTCTCTGACAATATGGCACAAATTTTTGTATTACATATGTTACTCTAGGTGCAGAGCTTTGCTGCAAGCAATGGTAGAGTACTTATATAATAAAAATGGAACACATATTTCATGTGGCAAAACGTTCAGAACTGGTTCCTGAATGCCTGCAGCCAAAGTGTTTGTCGGTTAAGAGGGCCTCATCTTAGCCTGGGGCGGATACTGTTTGTCTAAATACTTGCACTCTCCACCAATGCAGCAGTACAGAGGCTACATTATGTTATGTCACCTAACACATTTGGAATCCCAGAAAAAAGTTACACTGTGAAATTTAAAAGTAGCTTTATTGATCAAATCTTGCTCAGTCATCGCAAGGCTGAAGCTGGAAGTGCACAGTGCCACTCACGCTGATATTGTTGCACTTGCCACCCATGTGACAAACAGCATCTTTACTAGCCCAAATAAAAGACATGCTTCTTGACTGTTTGGCGACTTAGCTCAACCATTTTTAGTTATTTATCACAGAGCTCCACCAGAACCACTTTATATTTTTGCCTGGTTGACTGGCAGTACAGGACAGAGGAGTGGTGTTACTTAGCCGTGCCAGTGTTAAACGGAAAGAGACTGGTTTCTAGCACACTTCCTCCGCCATTTCCTCATGGGTTTGTTGAGTGGGTGGTTAGAAGGAGGGACAGCATGGAGAGGTGAGGAAAGGGAGGTGGATGTAGTGAATAAGCTGAAAGAAGGGAGAGGATTGCAGTCAAACTAAAGATTATTTTTTCACACTTGGGCGTCCTCCACCACACTAACTGCAGTACCACCCTGGAGGTTAAATAAAACAATTGCGAATTTGTAAATACACAACTTCTTTAGTGAGGGAAGTTTAGTTTTCCTCCAGCTGCAAATAAACATCTAACTGTAGTGTGCCATTTTAGAAAGTCTTTCTAAGCCACCCAGCTGCCACTCCCTTTTCATCCCTCCACTGCTGGTTTGGGATGTTTCAGCATGTCCTCAGTATGCGCTGGGAAGCACCTATCATTAGCATTGCTTGCCTTGTTGTTGAGACATAGTGATTTGGGAAATACGACGAGACAGTCAAGTCACACTCACAGTAAATTCAGACTTGTTTATTGTAGCTTCGAGCTTGATGGGACTTTTGCCAGAATTGAATTTAAAAAGGTGTGAACATTTTTTCTAATTAACATATCACTTTCACCACTGCTCTGCCAAACATCTGCAACGTGAAAGCATCCAAAAACAATACATCTGGCACAAGTGTAAGCACAGCACAGTCTACCTGCCCCCCCCACTAACCATCTGACTTATACTCCAACCTCCACAAACGTCGTTATGTTGCCTTGCACTAGGAATGACACTGTTACTCCATTTGGAAAGATGCAGACAAAATGTGAGGGAGGCAGGGCTTGAAATGTAAATGTTGAAATACATTCAGCTTTGTTTAGGTTTTCTTTATCTGACACAAGATACTCAGGGATGGCACTCAGCATAATGCAACAGTCTCTCTTGCTCTAAACAACGCTGCTCTACTCTGGTGTGGTCAAAATGCTTTGTATCCTAACACTGCTTCACGTTTTACAGCTAAGGAAGTCTCATGTCCATATATACATTCTGCTGCTATGGTTGCCACACACCCCTCCTCTTAACCTTTTTGTCACCTGCTCCATGAACGGACTTGGTATTTGTTCTTGTTCAAACAGCAGCTGTGAAAGACTAAAACAAACCGTAACCAAGCCAAACTATATTGAGTTAAATTGGTCAGTTGCATGGCATAGGCTATGTAAGGTTGCTATGGATGTCTGTAAACCTCTCATGATCCCTTATTTATGTGGCAGAACTATGTGAACTTCACTCTCCCATTTCTTTCTCTCTGGTGCAACTATTTATGCCAGTTAAAAATATGCATCCTCAACTCAGTTATTCTGCCGCACTACTTCTCTTTCATCATATTTTTTTTTCTTTGTTTGTTGGCTCTGAAACTGCGAATAGGCACCCCCCTAGGATCACTTCTCATTTCGGAGCTACAGTGAAAATGTTTTGTTTCATTTTTGCAAAAATGGTTCTGGAGTTTTCTTATTGACTGATTGATTGAGTCACAGGTCCACAATGGCAACAGTTTGTGATGCAGCCTAAGTTCCTAAGAAGACAAGGAAAAACTCCCCTTACAACCCTTGTGTGTAAGGAACAAAATGGTAGAATCCCCAGGAGAGGAACTACAAAGTGAGATCCTCCCTCCTTGGATATAAAGAGTTTTAATACAGAACAATGAGTAATGACAGGAGCCAGGAGTTAGCTGATATTTACCGCCTCATACGGCATAGAACCTTTCTTTTACTGTCCGTATGTGAACATGAGGCTTAAAAATAATTTACATGAAAATCAAGACATTGTTGAAATGTACTCTCAACGCAACCCCTGGTCTTGTTTGTGATCTCGTACAGACTTTTCTTCAGTTTTTCCACTTTGTGCCTGACTCCTGCCAAAGTCACAATGGTTTAATCAGCACCAGGCCAAGTTGGCGTCAGTGGGCAGGCTTTGGTCTTATGCAGAACTTGTGGTTTGGTTTAGGGCTATGTGGACTGTGGAGTGCAGACAAGAACCATTTATTTTGACGCGCATTCCTTTTATATGTGTCACACATGCAAAGCCTATCTGCGTTTTTTGGGGAAGAGTGAACCTTCACTGGGGCCTATTATGGCTCTTTTTGTATTTGTTGTGCTTGCTGCATCAAACTATAATGGAGTTAAAGGGACAGGAAGTCTATTCTGTTTTGAAAACTTGACTGATTTGGTCACTACTCCTCTTTCTCTCTCTGCACTGAGACCTTTTTATTTGCTCATAATCAAATCTTATCACTCGCCAGCACCTCTGTGCCTGATTCACTTACAAGCTTTAAAGTATGTGCCCTCAAGCACATACCTAGACCTGGGGTGGGGTGGAGATGGATTGCAGTGATGTTTAGAGTTCTGTTTGTTGCATCTATCTGGTGCACAGATGGAGCCAACTAAAATGATGACAGCAATGGTGATATCGTTTATGAAAATGGGATTTGTTCAGCCGATCTTGTGTTGCTTCTCAGCGTTTATTTGAGAGAGTTGTGTTT
Organism: Micropterus salmoides; assembly: GCF_014851395.1. Taxonomy (NCBI): domain Eukaryota; kingdom Metazoa; phylum Chordata; class Actinopteri; order Centrarchiformes; family Centrarchidae; genus Micropterus; species Micropterus salmoides. Next base: position 20,075,254 of record NW_024044237.1, read on the forward strand.
CAGGGTACCATTAAAATGTGCAGATCTGACTGAATGTGGTGTTCTTGTTTATTTGAGCAGAACCTGGAGGTGGGGGGTGTGGTGTACTGACTGCAGGGTGGTGGGCAACCAGGCAGTGTGCAGGGTGGGCAGCGTAGAATGGAGCTGGAGTCATAGAGAAAGAGGACATTTCTTTGGAGTTATTCACTGAGGGGAGAGGCCGGGCTCCCTTCCAGCTGGCCTGACGGCTCTATCAAGGAATGTGTGTGACTGTAGGCCTGGGTGGGGCAGGGCTGCTTACACAGAGACAAAGCGATGTGATCCGCCTCGTGGACTGTGGCGTGGTGTTTCTACTCTTCAACACAGCGTGTGTTTTTCCGCGCGGTTGCTGACCACGCTTCAACTTACTGTGCATGCCTGTGTGTGTATGTATTTAGAACAGAGGATAGAGTGGCACTTCCTTTTGTTATCTTTTAAGTTTCTGTACTTAGATATGGCCAATGCATGAAAAAATAATTTTTTATTTTTATTTTTATTTTTCCATCATATATCTGGATGTTTTAGCAAATCATCAAAAATCAGAAATAAGCATCTCTTTTAGTCAGAGATCTCATGTACCGTTTTTATAATTTTGTTTTGGGTATCAGTGATCCAGGCAAATTCTATCTCACATTACCTTTAGATTAATACTTTGGTACCTTTGAAAAATGTACCTTTGTCATTCAGTCAGCCCTTCAGATGACTTCCGACATGCCAGTATGATTAATATGTCTCTGTAACAAGAGTATGGGCTAGAGAGTGTACACAGCTGCTGTGGCGCAAGTCACAAATATAATGACAACCACGTACTGGCTGGCATTTATCTCAGCTATGTCCCATCTACTTCAGTGTAGCACCCGTTCAAAAATGCAATCAACAACAGTGGAATGTCAGGCAAAACTTAAAAAAAATGTTTTACAAGCTTTGCTCCAATGTTGCTGATTTTAAGGGGCACGTTTACTCACTTTCTCTCAATTGCATTTAGTGAATAGCACAGGACTGTTTACACAGTCATTTGGCATTATTTTCGCCAAAGTAGTGAGCAATGTTGTTCATTGAACTTGGGTACCGTGGAGGGGAAGGTTAATAATGGGGTTGGAGAGCTTCAGAAGAATTTTTCTGAGGGACATGTTCCCACCGGTAGATGCCTGTCTGCACACACATCAAGTCTGGTTCTGTTTGTACTGGGACTGACAAAGAGAAGGCTTTGTTTCACAATATGCTAGTGGGTTGAAGCAATAATCCTAGTATGTCCTGTAAGATTTTGAGCAAGTTACAGTGGGTAAAAGTAAGATTGACTTGGAATGCCAAATGACACATCCAATTGATGAAACTGGAGGCAGAGGAATTCACAAGCATATTTTAGAGTACATTTCCTTTTAGAATTACTCTCGAACTGGATTTGCTTTATTTCATCTTTCAATTTCAAATTCCATCAAACTGAACTAGATCCTTGATAGATGTAGTGTGTTAGTGTGCAATTCTCTCTTCTCACCTGCAGAAGTGAGGGCCACACCAAACAAGCAGCTGGATTTATGTACTTAAAGGGAGTCTTTTGCATTGTTACTTGCCAGGATCAATACAGATACTATTGGTTGGTTAATTATTAAAGACTCTGAAGGCTCTGATTGGTCATGGAGCGTCCATTTATCATGTACACTAAGATTCTAAGAAATCCTGACACACCTCTTAATGCAACACTAACTGTATGTAAGGAATATGTTACACTGTCTGTCAGTCATTCGACTGAAACATGGTGCGTTACTGCATCAGAGAGCAGTGTGATGAGTTCAGGCTGGGTTTCTTTTGTAACACCATTATAACGACAGAACTTAGTGGCAGGAGTCTTATTGTTCTTGTCATTTAAGTCTTTTTTTAAGCATATCATGTAAATCCCAATCCTGTTTTTGGTTTTCTGTCAACAGAAGTCAAGAATACAAGTACCAGAGCATCAGATTGAAGCCCTTGGCCTTGCTTGAGCAATCCAAGGTACGTGTCCTTACATACTGCAAGAGATGCTCAAAGCACATGTGTTACTGGTTAAGTAAAGAAAGAAAACTAAAGTTCTTATTATCTATCACTCCACTCCAAGGCCATTCTGTCAGTGTCACTTTACAACAGCGTTATATTATGCCGCCAGACGCCAAACCTCTGTTGGAATGTTTGTTGCAAAGCATCCTTTGAACCTAAAGGGTCATGCCGCTGCCATTCAGCTGTGAAAGGCCTGCCTTGTGGAAACCTGACACTTGGCTGCTTCTGCTCCCTGTGCCTCCTCTTTGCCCCCCTCCTTTATCCCCCCAGACACCACCTGTTCCGCTTGAACCCCTTTCCCCTATCTTATGAAACAACCCTGTCAAAGAGCCTGACAAGCTCACACTGTTTTAACTGTTTGTCGTCGGCAGCTGTGGATGATTTAGTCATCATGAATGGAGGGAAAGTTAGCGAAAGCTGCAATACCAAACCCAAACAGTATGCAGGCCAATGGCAGGCCGTAAGAGAGGCGTATCCTGAAAAGCTCTGTGGTTGCACTCTAGTTAACAGAAGCTTTTGTCTGGCTGGCTGTCCCGACGTCCCCCCTTGCTCAACATACCAGGCCATAATAAAACATGACAGATAAACAAGCTCATCTGTTTCCCTTTGCCCTCACTCCCTCTGTGGTTCCCGTCAATGCTTCTTGTAAAAGTCGCATTTTGTATGTGAAAGCTTTTGATAACATCACTAATCACATTTAAGGAAATGTGACATCAGGTATATCACTCATAGGCATGTGGCAAAGAAAAGACGAATGGTTGAGTGTCATGTTGCCTGACTGCTTTGAGCCACAGACTGCCTGCCTGTCTTATGATCCCAAGAACAGAGCCTTACTTATTAAGCATCTGTTTACAACACAATCCATATCTAATCATATGATCTACAAGTTAATTGTTCCTCTGTGCTCTATTTTTAAAAGACGTTATGCTATGTTAGGGAGGGGGGATTCTTGTTCTTGAGGCTGAATTTGAAGAAGAATGAAGACAGAGTGAAGTCTGTAAATATTCTGTATGTCCTTTGCACAGTGTATTTGTATGCTGAGGAGACACTGATATGTTCATTTGTACTTGCCTGTTTTCTTCCCCCTCCTACTGTTAACTTGTAGGCTAACATTCCAGAGAGCAGTTTCCCTACCATTCCTCTCCCTTTTCCACTTGCTATCTTGTTCACTTTCTTTTTTTTTTTTTTTTTTACCATTTCCTCTTCTCTCCATCTCCCTCCCTCTTTCTTAGTTCCTTCCTTCCCTCCTATATTGCTGCGAGCCTCAGCTCCTCCCTGCAGCTTGCTGCCAGGAATATGTCAAAGCTGTGAGAACAAGGATAGTTCACTCGCGATCATGGAGAGACTCAGAGTGAGGGTAAAACGTGGGAGGAGGAGAAGAAGGCTAAATATGAAAGGAAAAAGTTTTTAAATAGATGATAGGGAGGGAAAACAAAGAATGAGAGAAAGTAAGCACGTTGTGTCCTGAGGTTGTCCTTTTGAGATTGACATGGAGAAATTAATAAGAATATCTTTTTCTCCACCTTGCTGTTGGGGAATGTTTGTGCACACATAGATGTTGCCTTTCCCTTCCTCTGTAAGCTTGTTTTTCCCCTCTAAAAACATAATTCAACCAACTGCCTTGTTTGAGAGTTAAAGAGCTTCATAATCACTATCACCCCTCTCAAACACTGAATAGTTCTATGCAATGTCAGTAAGCCCTGAGAAGCATGTGGAAGAAAAATAGTTAGGCAACGAAGATCATGTGAAAGGTTTGCCAGCTATTTTGGTCTGTTCTCAGTGACTGAATCAAGAGAGGAGGTGGATTTGTAAAATGAGCCACATTGTAACCCATGGGGAAAACACATTCTTCTGGTTCAGTCCAAATTCTCTTGAGGCTGGGATCAGAAGGGTCTGGTTAAGATACTATAACTGGCAGTGTCAGTTGACCTGAGTGGAATTTGATGTACATGAGTTAATTGGGTAAGGCTGGGTCTTTGGCACTGCAAAATGCTTTTTTTGCCCCCTCCATACTCACAAATTTCAGTCGTGTTTATGCATGTAATGTTGCGGATACTGAAAGGCTTGAGGTTTCCATAGATTCATATTACTAGCTTCAGTCAAGTCACACTGACAGACAATGAGAAATGAGAAAGAAGGAGAAGGAAAGAGAGAGGGAGAGGGGGAGAAGATCAAGTTGTAGATGCCTGCGAGTGGTTGGTGTCATTGTTGGTAGAAACAATATCCCTATCTCTGGTATTATCACTCTCAGTGGCCCTGGTCATTGTTATTCAGTTCTGAGAGTCTGCTAAAGGCTATTTTAGAGAGAGGGCTTAATATGACCTCAAAGTAATTTACAGTATTCCCAATAATGCAGGACCAGTTTATTTACTGACTTGAGTTAATTGGTATGTTGCTTGCTGTGTGTACTTGGACAGGGTCCAACTAGGGAGACCAGTTTCAAATCACTTAGCATTCCAAACTGTCTGTTTAATAATGCTTTCTCACTCCCCTAACTTTCATGAAAAGTCTGCTCTACTAATGGTTGATATACAATTATATCAGGAGAACAGGCCTCTATCTCACACACACATACATAAAGAAAGAGCTACATGCCCTACATGCACTAGATTTACAGCGTATTGTTTGACGTCCTAATGACAAAAAAATGACAAGGTTAAAAAAGACAAAACTAATGTTTTATTAGTTTTGTCTTTTTTAACCTTGTCATTTTTTTCTAGAACTGTATATCGGCAGTGTGGCAAGAGTGGCAGATGGCCGTTGATCAAGTGATGCTTGTTACAGATCCTTTTGAAACAGCTGTTTCTTTATCTTTCCCTCAGGTTCCTCTTGTTCCCAGCAGCGTGTTATCTTGCAGAACAGTGTGGCAGCTTTAGTGAATGGGGAAGGGATCTGTGGCTTACTGGTGTGGTTATTTACAGTGGTGCCAAAACTGTGTAGAAAAAAGTCTTTATTCAGACCTTGAATTGGTGTTTGTGATAACATGGGAATCCAGTTTTACAGCTACAGTCCCAACAGTGCATTCTTCCTCCCGACTGACTTCTTGATTTGACTGTGTTAAAGGCTAGGTGAGAAGTTTTTTATGAGTTGTCTTATCTTGTTATATATTCAAGTGTATGTGAATTAAACGATCACCCACAGCCTGTTATGTATTATCTGACTACATGTCATCACCTTAAATAATAGTCTTAGAGGAGGCCTACTTCTCTCAGGGTGAAGATAGAGCCAAGGCAAGCCAAGTGAATGGAAACAGATCACACAGACAAAAGAAAACCACTTGTAGAGCAAGTGAGAAAAGACATAATTGTCCCCAACAGCCCCCCCCCTCCAGAGCAGCTGGTCACCCAGAAATTGTATTATGCATTTCTCTGAATAGGTAGGGAGCAGAGTGATACAACTAGTAAAGTAAAGTCCTTCCCAAGTTGTTCTCTGCTTGTCAAGCCCACCCCATAAAAACAAACCACAGGCAACCAGTACCACTATGACTCATTTCATTTCTTTTGTGCCATCCTGTGGATATATCATATTATATTTAATTTGCTGAAACCCACTGAATGACCTTGCCTTTTTAAATGAAATACTTTACAGCCACAGTCTGTGTTGTTTTGGATAGCTTTTTCTAATACAGTTCCACTAATTATTATCTAGATTCTGTGTAGTCACTGGGCCCCTGGAAACTGAATTACTGGTTCATGAATAAAACTATTAAATGGCTGGGCAGCTATAGTACAGGTGGTAGAAAGGGTAGTCTGTTAATGTTAAGACTGGTGACTTTACATACACAAAGTATCTTTGAGTAAGACACTGAACCCCAAATCCCTCTTGATGTGTGTATGTCAAGGAAAAATGTCACTTTTGGATAGAAGTGCATGTTATGTAAAAACATGCAAACCACTGCTGGCTAGCTGGAGACACATGGCTCAGACAGCTTTGTGTAATTGAAGGTGTGGGTTGTGGAGAGTTTGGTATTAATGAAACAATGGTTGTCTGTTCCAAAGAGGAGAGTGGGTAGGGCTTGTCAACATGTTTGAAGAGGGAGTAAAATAGATAGAAAAGCTAAGCATGACTGTAAATTGGTTTGGTATGAGTTTACAGAATGATATTGAATTGTTTCATTGTTTGCTTATTGAAAGGGATTTTGTATTATGGCAAGCAATATTTAGTCTGAAGTCTAATGACCACATGCAATAAGTAACACAAAATGTGCTTTTGTACTGCTCAGTGCACCTTAAGGTGATCATCAATACAGTTACAACAAGTCAACCTAGACTGAAACTAGCTTTCAATTATGAACAGATCATGTGCAATGTGTGTGTGTGAGAATATACAAATGTGTAATTGTTTTAGTATTTTACTACTGTTTGTGGATGTGTATTAAAGAGAGAGGGTGTTCACCAACATGTTGGTGTATGTGTTAATGTGCATTTCTGCACCTCTATGTGTTTTTATAAGGCAAGGCCATACAAAGCTATAACCGTCATTGTTCTGTCTATTGACACTGGAGCTGGGGTGTAGGCACAGGATTAGGCAGCTTTCCTCAGGGCAGGGTGTGGTCCAACTTCAACCATATTTCCAAAATACATAAGGGGAAGGGAAATAAAATTTGGTGTTTTGGTGTTGTCTGAAAGGATTTTATCACCACCTAGTGTTCACCATTGGGTCTTACAAGCCAGACCATCTTGCAGAGCAGGGTTGGTAAATGCTTATTTCAGGCAATATAGGATTTGTTTTAAGGGTGAAAGAAGAATTTTGTCTTAAATAATGTGCAAATACATTGTATTAATGGTTATTATTATCTTTTTATACAGGAAAACCCAGATACAGTTTCCATCACACCAGAGGAAATAAATAGAGGAAATCAAAAACAAGGTATTTTATAAAGTTTTAAGCTTTCTACATGCGCTTTCTGTACTTTCTACATGCACACTTATACATTAAGTTCTTGCCATCTACATTTTTTGTTTCTCTTGAACCAATTATTTACATGGTTATGCTTACAGATGGCTGAAGAGGAGGAAACCAGGGAGGTGCTCTTTCCAGATTGGGAGGGTCCAGACAAAACTGGATTGACCATTGAACAGACAGGAGGAGAGATCTTTGTGAAGGAGGTGAAAGGAGAGTCACCTGCAGCACGGTCTGGAAAAGTATATCAAGGTAGCAAATTCCTATTTTTTATTTTTTTTTTAAATCATCTGGTATGGAGTAAGATTTGTCTCACCTGCATGCTGACTAATTTCTAGTATTCTTAATAGACTTTTTTGCTGCTTACTCTGCTTAATTCATAGGTGACCAGATTGTAGGCGCCACTGTCTACTTTGATAACATGAGCTCAGAAGAAACAGCTGAGCTACTGAAGACATTAAACCGGCACAAGGTTGGACTGAAATTACAAAACAAAGGAGATAAATCCCCTTACTGCTCGCCCTTGAGCACACCATGTCGTTCACCAATGGGAACCCTGACATGGGAAGGGAAGACCCGGTTTGGAGGTTCCAGTCCAGACATCATCCTTGTAAGTTCTTTTTAAAAATTATATGACTCCTGATTTGTTTGTGGGGAAGCAACTGTACAAAATACATGATATAATAACATTTCCATGTTGTATGCCTTCCTGTCTTTTTCTATCAACAGAGTGGGGATGATGATGACTATAAAAGAATATACACAAAAAAGATTAAACCAAGACTGAAGTCTGAAGACCTTGCAGAGGGAGTAGATGTTCGCACGGAGCGGCACAGCAGCACAAGCAGCGATGGCAGCACAATTACTACCATCACCCGCCGCATCACTACCTACACTGTGGATATGCCAGGTGGCATAAGTGAGCAACTTGAACTTTCAAGCCCAGAGTTCAAGGGGCTTAGGCACGAATCTGGAGATGGCTCTCCTCATATCAGAATCTCACATGGCAGCCCTTCAGGTAAAGTGGGAGCAGAAGAGGGAGTTTTTGAGTCAAGCAATGTCTCTTACACTGGGCCCCAAGTTAGTTCCACAGAGACACGCTGGGGCAGTGGGGGAGTTCAGACGACAACAATTATAAGAGAGGGAGAAAGAGAAAGAGTTACAGGTCTCAAATTTAAAGGGCCTAATTTAGGAGTAGCAGGGGGTAAAGGCCAGGGAGGCTTTGAGATCTCAAGAGGGAGTGGAGAGCAGGGAGATGGAAGCATTCAGGTGTCAGAAACAAGCACGACATTAAGAGACAGCACAAACACTGGTAGTAGGCATATTACATTTGGAGGGTTGGGAAATGCAGAGGTAACCTCAACTGATGAGAATGGAGGGTCAGTTAGTCTGTTTTTACCAGGAAAAAGCATGCATATTTTGACTTCAACCACAGATAAAACACAGAAGGGAAGTATTGATTTAGGTGAGAGGACAAAGGTGAAAGTATCTGAAACTACCATCGGTCACCCGCAGGCAAAGGGATCAGATAGTATTGGTATGTCGAATGTAAGACTTGGTGGAGGTCACATAGGTACTGATACTGAATTGAGAGGTGGCAGGATAGGAGGATCAGCAATAACAGTAGGCAGTGTTACCTCAGGTTATTCCTCAGGGCCAGGCAAGATTTCAGTGGCAGGTGTAGATGTCAATCTTACAGGTTCAAAGTTGAAAGGTGAGGTTGACCTGCCAAGCACAATGGGAGGAATAAAAGCATCTGGTATAGACACTGATGTTCCAGGCTATGAAACTGAGGGAAGTGTGAGTGGCATAAAAACGTCAACCATCAAGATGCCCGTGTTTGGAATGAAAGAAATCAAGAAAGAGGGAACTAGTGTTGAAGTTAAACTAAGTGGTGATGCGGATATGTCAGTACCTGTAACACATGAAGAGGTGCAAAAACCAGAACTAGACATCAAACGGACAGATATACAGATCAAAGGTCCTAGTGCTAACATTGCAGGGTCAGTTGGCAATGTACATGACATTAAAGGTCCCACTATAAATATTGAGGGGAAAGAAGGCGATTTAAAAATGCCTCAGATAAAGACACTATCATTTGGGTCCACAGGACCAAAGGTTGCTGTTAAAGCTCCTGAGGTTGACATTAAAGCACCAAAAGGTGATAGTGGGGGCTCTGATGTAAAAACTGAAAGTCTGAAATTCAAGATGGGTTCCAAAACAGGACCTACAATGCCAGAATGGGATATAAGTCTGAAAGAAACTAAACGGGATGTGGATGTGTCAGTTCCAAAGATTGAGGGAGACACAACAAAACCTGCAGTTGAGATCAAAGGATCAGCAGTTGACATCGAAAAACATAAAGGTGGATTTGAGATGCCTAAACTCAAAATGCCATCATTTGGCTTTACAGGTCCTAAGGCGGAAGCTACAGATGTTGATATAAAAGTTACAAAAGCGGAAATTGATGTCAAGGCACCTGAGGTTCATGTTAAAGCATCCAAAGTTAATGTTGAAAGCCCAGATGTAGACATAGACGCTCCCAAGGTGGACATTGACATTGAGGGACCTGAAGGTGGCTTTAACCAGCCAAAATCTACAATGAAATCCACTGGCCTGAAAGGTCCGAAGCTTGAAGGAGGTGTGACTGTATCTGTACCAAAGATTAAGGGAGACATAAAAGCACCTGGAATTGACATCAAAGGTCCACAAATTGATATTACAGGGACAAATGGTGGTGTTGAAATTCCAAAAATCAAAATTCCTGAAGTGGAGCATGAAGTACCAGATGTTGACATTGAGGGACATAAAAGTGGATTTAAAATACCTAAAGTAAAAATTCCATCATTTGGAATTAAAGGTCCAAAAGTGGAGGGGCCAGAAGTCAACGTTGTTTGTCCAAAAGCTGACATGAATGTGAACGCTCCTGAAGTGGACATTGAGGGCAGTGGTAATATGAAAGGATCAAAATTCAAAGTGCCATCACTTTCAGGACAGAAAATCTCCATGCCAGATGTGGATTTACATGTCAAAGGGCCCAAACTCAAAGGTGATGTGGATGTGTCAGGGCCAAAGATTGAAGGGGACATAAAAACACTTGATGTTGATGTTAAAGTTCCGGAGGTGGATATAGAGGGTCCAAAAGGTGAATTTGAAATGCCGAAAATCAAAATGCCATCATTTGGCTTCAAAGGTCCAAAAGGGGAGGGTCCAGATGTTGATATAAACCTTCCCAAAGGAAACATTGACATGAAAGCCCCTGCTGTTGACATTAAAGGGCCAGAGGTTGACATAGAAGGACCGGATGCAAAACTGAAAGGAACCAAATTCAGCATGCCAACAATTTCAGGACCGAAACTTTCCATGCCAGATGTGGATTTTAATTTGAAAGGTCCAAAACTCAAAGGTAATGTGGATATGTCAGCGCCAAAGATCAAAGGAGACGTTAAAACGCCTGAGTTTGACATCAAAGGTCCACAGGTTGATATTGAAGGTCCAAAAGGTGGATTTGAAATGCCTAAAATCAAAATGCCATCATTTGGCTTTAAAGGTCCAAAAGTGGAGGGTCCAGATGTTGATATAAACCTTCCCAAAGCAAAAATTGACGTGAAAGCACCTGCTGTTGACATTAAAGGGCCAGAGGTGGACATCGAAGGCCCAGATGCAAAGCTCAAAGGAACCAAATTCAGCATGCCAACCATTACAGGACCAAAACCTTCCATGCCAGATGTGGATTTAAAACTGAAAGGTCCCAAACTCAAAGGTGATGTGGATATGTCAGCGCCAAAGATCGAAGGAGACATTAAAACACCTGAGTTTGACATCAAAGGTCCACAGGTTGATATTGAAGGTCCGAAAGGTGGATTTGAAATGCCTAAAATCAAAATGCCATCATTTGGCTTTAAAGGTCCAAAAGTGGAGGGTCCAGATGTTGATATAAACCTTCCCAAAACAAACATTGACGTGAAAGCACCTGCTGTTGACATTAAAGGGCCAGAGGTGGACATCGAAGGCCCAGATGCAAAGCTCAAAGGAACCAAATTCAGCATGCCAACCATTACAGGACCAAAACCTTCTATGCCAGATGTGGATTTAAAACTGAGAGGTCCCAAACTCAAAGGTGATGTGGACATGTCAGCGCCAAAGATCGAAGGAGACATTAAAACACCTGAGTTTGACATCAAAGGTCCACAGGTTGATATTGAAGGTCCGAAAGGTGGATTTGAAATGCCTAAAATCAAAATGCCATCATTTGGCTTTAAAGGTCCAAAAGTGGAGGGTCCAGATGTTGATATAAACCTTCCCAAAACAAACATTGACGTGAAAGCACCTGCTGTTGACATTAAAGGACCAGAGGTGGACATCGACGGGCCGGATGCAAAGCTAAAAGGACCCAAATTCAGCATGCCAACCATTTCAGGACCAAAACTTTCCATGCCTGATGTGGATTTCAAGCTGAAAGGTCCCAAACTCAAAGGTGATGTGGATATGTCAGCGCCAAAGATCGAAGGAGACATTAAAACACCTGAGTTTGACATCAAAGGTCCACAGGTTGATATTGAAGGTCCGAAAGGTGGATTTGAAATGCCTAAAATCAAAATGCCATCATTTGGCTTTAAAGGTCCAAAAGTGGAGGGTCCAGATGTTGATATAAACCTTCCCAAAACAAACATTGACGTGAAAGCACCTGCTGTTGACATTAAAGGACCAGAGGTGGACATCGACGGGCCGGATGCAAAGCTAAAAGGACCCAAATTCAGCATGCCAACCATTTCAGGACCAAAACTTTCCATGCCTGATGTGGATTTCAAGCTGAAAGGTCCCAAACTCAAAGGTGATGTAGATATGTCAGCGCCAAAGATCGAAAGAGACATTAAAACACCTGAGTTTGACATCAAAGGTCCACAGGTTGATATTGAAGGTCCGAAAGGTGGATTTGAAATGCCTAAAATCAAAATGCCATCATTTGGCTTTAAAGGTCCAAAAGTGGAGGGTCCAGATGTTGATATAAACCTTCCCAAAACAAACATTGACGTGAAAGCACCTGCTGTTGACATTAAAGGGCCAGAGGTAGACATTGAAGGCCCAGATGCAAAGCTCAAAGGAACCAAATTCAGCATGCCAACCATTACAGGACCAAAACTTTCCATGCCAGATGTGGATTTAAAACTGAAAGGTCCCAAAATCAAAGGTGATGTGGATATGTCAGCGCCAAAGATCGAAGGAGACATTAAAACACCTGAGTTTGACATCAAAGGTCCACAGGTTGATATTGAAGGTCCGAAAGGTGGATTTGAACTGCCTAAAATCAAAATGCCATCATTTGGCTTTAAAGGTCCAAAAGTGGAGGGTCCAGATGTTGATATAAACCTTCCAAAAGCAAACATTGACGTGAAAGCACCTGCTGTTGACATTAAAGGGCCAGAAGTTGACATAGAAGGACCGGATGCAAAACTAAAAGGACCCAAATTCAGCATGCCAACCATTTCAGGACCAAAACTTTCCATGCCAGATGTGGATTTCAATTTGAAAGGTCCCAAACTCAAAGGTGATGTGGATATGTCAGCGCCAAAGATCGAAGGAGACGTTAAAACACCGAAGGTTGACATGAAAGGTCCAGAGGCTGATATTAAAGGGCCAAAGGGTGGATTTGAAATGCCTAACATCAAAATGCCATCCATTTCAGGACCCAAGATGCCAGATTGGGATATTAATTTGAAAGGACCCAAAATAAAGGGAGATGTCGACTTATCAGCTCAAAAGATTGAGGGTGACATAAAAGCTCCCAAGGTTGACATTGAAGGACCTGATGTTGACATCGAGGGCCACAAAGGAGGATTTAAAATGCCTAAATTTAAAATGCCATCCTTTGGGCTGAAAGGCCCAAACGTTGAAGGGCCAGATGTTGATGTCAGCATGCCGAAAGCTGATATTGATATCAAAGCACCTGATGTTAACATTACAGGACCAGAGGTTGACATAGAAGGACCGGATGCAAAACTGAAAGGACCCAAATTCAGCATGCCAACAATTTCAGGACCAAAACTTTCCATGCCAGATGTGGATTTCAAACTGAAAGGTCCCAAACTCAAAGGTGATGTAGATATGTCAGTGCCAAAGATAGAGGGAGACATTAAAACACCGAAGGTTGACATTAAAGGTCCAGAGGCTGATATTAAAGGGCCAAAGGGTGGATTTGAAATGCCTAATATCAAAATGCCATCAATATCAGGACCCAAGATGCCAGATTGGGATATTAATCTGAAAGGACCCAAAATAAAGGGAGATGTCGACGTGTCGGTTCCAAAGATTGAGGGTGACATAAAAGCTCCCAAGGTTGACATTGAAGGACCTGATGTTGACATCGAGGGCCACAAAGGAGGATTTAAAATGCCTAAATTTAAAATGCCATCCTTCGGGTTGAAAGGTCCAAATCTCGAAGGGCCAGAAGTTGATGTCAGCATGCCGAAAGCTGATATTGATATTAAAGCACCTGATGTTAACATTACAGGACCAGAGGTTGACATAGAAGGACCGGATGCAAAACTGAAAGGACCCAAATTCAGCATGCCAACAATTTCAGGACCAAAACTTTCCATGCCAGATGTGGATTTCAAACTGAAAGGTCCCAAACTCAAAGGTGATGTAGATATGTCAGTGCCAAAGATAGAGGGAGACATTAAAACACCGAAGGTTGACATTAAAGGTCCAGAGGCTGATATTAAAGGGCCAAAGGGTGGATTTGAAATGCCTAACATCAAAATGCCATCAATATCAGGACCCAAGATGCCAGATTGGGATATTAATCTGAAAGGACCCAAAATAAAGGGAGATGTCGACGTGTCGGTTCCAAAGATAGAGGGTGACATAAAAGCTCCCAAGGTCAATATTGAAGGACCAGATGTTGACATTGAGGGCCACAAAGGAGGATTTAAAATGCCTAAATTTAAAATGCCATCCTTCGGGGTGAAAGGTCCAAATCTCGAAGGGCCAGAAGTGGATGTCAGCATGCCGAAAGCTGATATTGATATTAAAGCACCTGATGTTGACATTAAAGGACCAGAGGTTGACATAGAAGGACCAGATGCAAAACTGAAAGGACCCAAATTCAGCATGCCAACAATTTCAGGACCAAAACTTTCCATGCCAGATGTGGATTTCAAACTGAAAGGTCCCAAACTCAAAGGTGATGTGGATATGTCAGCGCCAAAGATCGAAGGAGACATTAAAACACCGAAGGTTGACATTAAAGGTCCAGAGGCTGATATTAAAGGGCCAAAGGGTGGATTTGAAATGCCTAACATCAAAATGCCATCAATATCAGGACCCAAGATGCCAGATTGGGATATTAATCTGAAAGGACCCAAAATAAAGGGAGATGTTGACATGTCAGTTCCAAAGATTGAGGGTGACATAAAAGCTCCCAAGGTCGAAATTGAAGGACCAGATGTTGACATCGAGGGCCACAAAGGAGGATTTAAAATGCCTAAATTTAAAATGCCATCCTTTGGGCTGAAAGGCCCAAACGTTGAAGGGCCAGATGTTGATGTCAGCCTCCCAAAAGCTGATATTGATATTAAAGCCCCTGAAATGGAAATCAAAGGACCAGAAATGGACATTGACAGTCCAAGTGGAAAAATCAAAGGACCCAAATTCAGCATGCCAACCATTTCAGGACCAAAACTTTCCATGCCAGATGTGGATTTCAATTTGAAAGGTCCCAAACTCAAAGGTGATGTGGATATGTCAGCGCCAAAGATCAAAGGAGACATTAAAACACCGAAGGTTGACATTAAAGGTCCAGAGGCTGATATTAAAGGGCCAAAGGGTGGATTTGAAATGCCTAATATCAAAATGCCATCAATATCAGGACCCAAGATGCCAGATTGGGATATTAATCTGAAAGGACCCAAAATAAAGGGAGATGTCGACGTGTCAGTTCCAAAGATAGAGGGTGACATAAAAGCTCCCAAGGTCGATATTGAAGGACCAGATGTTGACATCGAGGGCCACAAAGGAGGATTTAAAATGCCTAAATTTAAAATGCCATCCTTTGGGCTGAAAGGCCCAAACGTTGAAGGGCCAGATGTTGATGTCAGCCTCCCAAAAGCTGATATTGATATTAAAGCCCCTGAAATGGAAATCAAAGGACCAGAAATTGACATTGACAGTCCAAGTGGAAAAATCAAAGGACCCAAATTCAGCATGCCAACGATTTCAGGACCAAAACTTTCCATGCCAGATGTGGATTTCAATTTGAAAGGTCCCAAACTCAAAGGTGATGTAGATATGTCAGCGCCAAAGATCAAAGGAGACATTAAAACACCGAAGGTTGACATTAAAGGTCCAGAGGCTGATATTAAAGGGCCAAAGGGTGGATTTGACATGCCTAATATCAAAATGCCATCAATATCAGGACCCAAGATGCCAGATTGGGATATTAATCTGAAAGGACCCAAAATAAAGGGAGATGTCGACGTGTCAGTTCCAAAGATAGAGGGTGACATAAAAGCTCCCAAGGTTGATATTGAAGGACCAGATGTTGACATTGAGGGCCACAAAGGAGGATTTAAAATGCCTAAATTTAAAATGCCATCCTTTGGGATGAAAGGTCCACATCTCGAAGGGCCAGAAGTTGATGTCAGCCTCCCAAAAGCTGATATTGATATTAAAGCCCCTGAAATGGAAATCAAAGGACCAGATATTGACATTGACAGTCCAAGTGGAAAAATCAAAGGACCCAAATTCAGCATGCCAACAATTTCAGGACCGAAACTTTCCATGCCAGATGTGGATTTCAAGCTGAAAGGTCCCAAACTCAAAGGTGATGTGGATATGTCAGCGCCAAAGATCGAAGGAGACGTTAAAACACCGAAGGTTGACATTAAAGGTCCAGAGGCCGATATTAAAGGGCCAAAGGGTGGATTTGAAATGCCTAACATCAAAATGCCATCAATATCAGGACCCAAGATGCCAGACTGGGATATTAATCTGAAAGGACCCAAAATAAAGGGAGATGTCGACGTGTCAGTTCCAAAGATAGAGGGTGACATAAAAGCTCCCAAGGTCGATATTGAAGGACCAGATGTTGACATCGAGGGCCACAAAGGAGGATTTAAAATGCCTAAATTTAAAATGCCATCCTTTGGGCTGAAAGGCCCAAACGTTGAAGGGCCAGAAGTTGATGTCAGCATGCCGAAAGCTGATATTGATATCAAAGCACCTGATGTTGACATTAAAGGACCAGAGGTTGACATAGAAGGACCGGACGCAAAACTGAAAGGACCCAAATTCAGCATGCCAACCATTTCAGGACCAAAACTTTCCATGCCAGATGTGGATTTCAAACTGAAAGGTCCCAAACTCAAAGGTGATGTGGATATGTCAGTACCAAAGATCGAAGGAGACGTTAAAACACCGAAGGTTGACGTTAAAGGTCCAGAGGCTGATATTAAAGGGCCAAAGGGTGGATTTGAAATGCCTAACATCAAAATGCCATCAATATCAGGACCCAAGATGCCAGATTGGGATATTAATCTGAAAGGACCCAAAATAAAGGGAGATGTCGACGTGTCAGTTCCAGAGATTGAGGGTGACATAAAAGCTCCCAAGGTCGATATTGAAGGACCAGATGTTAACATCGAGGGCCACAAAGGAGGATTTAAAATGCCTAAATTTAAAATGCCATCCTTTGGGCTGAAAGGCCCAAACGTTGAAGGGCCAGATGTTGATGTCAGCCTCCCAAAAGCTGATATTGATATTAAAGCCCCTGAAATGGAAATCAAAGGACCAGATATTGACATTGACAGTCCAAGTGGAAAAATCAAAGGACCCAAATTCAGCATGCCAACCATTTCAGGACCGAAACTTTCCATGCCAGATGTGGATTTCAAGCTGAAAGGTCCCAAACTCAAAGGTGATGTGGATATGTCAGTGCCAAAGATCGAAGGAGACATTAAAACACCGAAGGTTGACATTAAAGGTCCAGAGGCTGATATTAAAGGGCCAAAGGGTGGATTTGAAATGCCTAACATCAAAATGCCATCAATTTCAGGACCCAAGATGCCAGATTGGGATATTAATCTGAAAGGACCCAAAATAAAGGGAGATGTCGACGTGTCAGTTCCAAAGATAGAGGGTGACATAAAAGCTCCCAAGGTCGATATTGAAGGACCAGATGTTGACATCGAGGGCCACAAAGGAGGATTTAAAATGCCTAAATTTAAAATGCCATCCTTCGGAGTGAAAGGTCCAAATATTGAAGGGCCAGAAGTTGACGTCAGCATGCCGAAAGCTGATATTGATATTAAAGCACCTGATGTTGACATTAAAGGACCAGAGGTTGACATAGAAGGACCGGATGCAAAACTAAAAGGACCCAAATTCAGCATGCCAACAATTTCAGGACCAAAACTTTCCATGCCTGATGTGGATTTCAAGCTGAAAGGTCCCAAACTCAAAGGTGATGTGGATATGTCAGCGCCAAAGATCGAAGGAGACATTAAAGGTCCAGAGGCTGATATTAAAGGGCCAAAGGGTGGATTTGAAATGCCTAACATCAAAATGCCATCAATTTCAGGACCCAAGATGCCAGATTGGGATATTAATCTGAAAGGACCCAAAATAAAGGGAGATGTCGACGTGTCAGTTCCAAAGATTGAGGGTGACATAAAAGCTCCCAAGGTCGATATTGAAGGACCAGATGTTGACATCGAGGGCCACAAAGGAGGATTTAAAATGCCTAAATTTAAAATGCCATCCTTTGGGATGAAAGGTCCAAATCTCGAAGGGCCAGATGTTGATGTCAGCCTCCCAAAAGCTGATATTGATATTAAAGTCCCTGACATGGAAATCAAAGGACCAGAAATTGACATTGACAGTCCAAGTGGAAAAATCAAAGGACCCAAATTCAACATGCCAACTATTTCAGGACCAAAACTTTCCATGCCAGATGTGGATTTCAATTTGAAAGGTCCCAAACTCAAAGGTGATGTGGATATGTCAGCGCCAAAGATCGAAGGAGACATTAAAACACCAAAGGTTGACATTAAAGGTCCAGAGGCTGATATTAAAGGGCCAAAGGGTGGATTTGAAATGCCTAACATCAAAATGCCATCAATATCAGGACCCAAGATGCCAGATTGGGATATTAATCTGAAAGGACCCAAAATAAAGGGAGATGTCGACGTGTCAGTTCCAAAGATAGAGGGTGACATAAAAGCTCCCAAGGTCGATATTGAAGGACCAGATGTTGACATCGAGGGCCACAAAGGAGGATTTAAAATGCCTAAATTTAAAATGCCATCCTTTGGGCTGAAAGGCCCAAACGTTGAAGGGCCAGATGTTGATGTCAGCCTCCCAAAAGCTGATATTGATATTAAAGCCCCTGAAATGGAAATCAAAGGACCAGAAATTGACATTGACAGTCCAAGTGGAAAAATCAAAGGACCCAAATTCAGCATGCCAACGATTTCAGGACCAAAACTTTCCATGCCAGATGTGGATTTCAATTTGAAAGGTCCCAAACTCAAAGGTGATGTAGATATGTCAGCGCCAAAGATCAAAGGAGACATTAAAACACCGAAGGTTGACATTAAAGGTCCAGAGGCTGATATTAAAGGGCCAAAGGGTGGATTTGACATGCCTAATATCAAAATGCCATCAATATCAGGACCCAAGATGCCAGATTGGGATATTAATCTGAAAGGACCCAAAATAAAGGGAGATGTCGACGTGTCAGTTCCAAAGATAGAGGGTGACATAAAAGCTCCCAAGGTTGATATTGAAGGACCAGATGTTGACATTGAGGGCCACAAAGGAGGATTTAAAATGCCTAAATTTAAAATGCCATCCTTTGGGATGAAAGGTCCACATCTCGAAGGGCCAGAAGTTGATGTCAGCCTCCCAAAAGCTGATATTGATATTAAAGCCCCTGAAATGGAAATCAAAGGACCAGATATTGACATTGACAGTCCAAGTGGAAAAATCAAAGGACCCAAATTCAGCATGCCAACAATTTCAGGACCGAAACTTTCCATGCCAGATGTGGATTTCAAGCTGAAAGGTCCCAAACTCAAAGGTGATGTGGATATGTCAGCGCCAAAGATCGAAGGAGACGTTAAAACACCGAAGGTTGACATTAAAGGTCCAGAGGCCGATATTAAAGGGCCAAAGGGTGGATTTGAAATGCCTAACATCAAAATGCCATCAATATCAGGACCCAAGATGCCAGACTGGGATATTAATCTGAAAGGACCCAAAATAAAGGGAGATGTCGACGTGTCAGTTCCAAAGATAGAGGGTGACATAAAAGCTCCCAAGGTCGATATTGAAGGACCAGATGTTGACATCGAGGGCCACAAAGGAGGATTTAAAATGCCTAAATTTAAAATGCCATCCTTTGGGCTGAAAGGCCCAAACGTTGAAGGGCCAGAAGTTGATGTCAGCATGCCGAAAGCTGATATTGATATCAAAGCACCTGATGTTGACATTAAAGGACCAGAGGTTGACATAGAAGGACCGGACGCAAAACTGAAAGGACCCAAATTCAGCATGCCAACCATTTCAGGACCAAAACTTTCCATGCCAGATGTGGATTTCAAACTGAAAGGTCCCAAACTCAAAGGTGATGTGGATATGTCAGTACCAAAGATCGAAGGAGACGTTAAAACACCGAAGGTTGACGTTAAAGGTCCAGAGGCTGATATTAAAGGGCCAAAGGGTGGATTTGAAATGCCTAACATCAAAATGCCATCAATATCAGGACCCAAGATGCCAGATTGGGATATTAATCTGAAAGGACCCAAAATAAAGGGAGATGTCGACGTGTCAGTTCCAGAGATTGAGGGTGACATAAAAGCTCCCAAGGTCGATATTGAAGGACCAGATGTTAACATCGAGGGCCACAAAGGAGGATTTAAAATGCCTAAATTTAAAATGCCATCCTTTGGGCTGAAAGGCCCAAACGTTGAAGGGCCAGATGTTGATGTCAGCCTCCCAAAAGCTGATATTGATATTAAAGCCCCTGAAATGGAAATCAAAGGACCAGATATTGACATTGACAGTCCAAGTGGAAAAATCAAAGGACCCAAATTCAGCATGCCAACCATTTCAGGACCGAAACTTTCCATGCCAGATGTGGATTTCAAGCTGAAAGGTCCCAAACTCAAAGGTGATGTGGATATGTCAGTGCCAAAGATCGAAGGAGACATTAAAACACCGAAGGTTGACATTAAAGGTCCAGAGGCTGATATTAAAGGGCCAAAGGGTGGATTTGAAATGCCTAACATCAAAATGCCATCAATTTCAGGACCCAAGATGCCAGATTGGGATATTAATCTGAAAGGACCCAAAATAAAGGGAGATGTCGACGTGTCAGTTCCAAAGATAGAGGGTGACATAAAAGCTCCCAAGGTCGATATTGAAGGACCAGATGTTGACATCGAGGGCCACAAAGGAGGATTTAAAATGCCTAAATTTAAAATGCCATCCTTCGGAGTGAAAGGTCCAAATATTGAAGGGCCAGAAGTTGACGTCAGCATGCCGAAAGCTGATATTGATATTAAAGCACCTGATGTTGACATTAAAGGACCAGAGGTTGACATAGAAGGACCGGATGCAAAACTAAAAGGACCCAAATTCAGCATGCCAACAATTTCAGGACCAAAACTTTCCATGCCTGATGTGGATTTCAAGCTGAAAGGTCCCAAACTCAAAGGTGATGTGGATATGTCAGCGCCAAAGATCGAAGGAGACATTAAAGGTCCAGAGGCTGATATTAAAGGGCCAAAGGGTGGATTTGAAATGCCTAACATCAAAATGCCATCAATTTCAGGACCCAAGATGCCAGATTGGGATATTAATCTGAAAGGACCCAAAATAAAGGGAGATGTCGACGTGTCAGTTCCAAAGATTGAGGGTGACATAAAAGCTCCCAAGGTCGATATTGAAGGACCAGATGTTGACATCGAGGGCCACAAAGGAGGATTTAAAATGCCTAAATTTAAAATGCCATCCTTTGGGATGAAAGGTCCAAATCTCGAAGGGCCAGATGTTGATGTCAGCCTCCCAAAAGCTGATATTGATATTAAAGTCCCTGACATGGAAATCAAAGGACCAGAAATTGACATTGACAGTCCAAGTGGAAAAATCAAAGGACCCAAATTCAACATGCCAACTATTTCAGGACCAAAACTTTCCATGCCAGATGTGGATTTCAATTTGAAAGGTCCCAAACTCAAAGGTGATGTGGATATGTCAGCGCCAAAGATCGAAGGAGACATTAAAACACCAAAGGTTGACATTAAAGGTCCAGAGGCTGATATTAAAGGGCCAAAGGGTGGATTTGAAATGCCTAACATCAAAATGCCATCAATATCAGGACCCAAGATGCCAGATTGGGATATTAATCTGAAAGGACCCAAAATAAAGGGAGATGTCGACGTGTCAGTTCCAAAGATAGAGGGTGACATAAAAGCTCCCAAGGTCGATATTGAAGGACCAGATGTTGACGTCGAGGGCCACAAAGGAGGATTTAAAATGCCTAAATTTAAAATGCCATCCTTTGGGCTGAAAGGCTCAAATGTTGAAGGGCCAGATGTTGATGTCAGCCTCCCAAAGGCTGATATTGATATTAAAGCCCCTGAAATGGAAATCAAAGGACCAGATATTGACATTGACAGTCCAAGTGGAAAACTGAAAGGACCCAAATTCAGCATGCCAACAATTTCAGGACCGAAACTTTCCATGCCAGATGTGGATTTCAATTTGAAAGGTCCCAAACTCAAAGGTGATGTGGATATGTCAGCGCCAAAGATCGAAGGAGACATTAAAACACCGAAGGTTGACATTAAAGGTCCAGAGGCTGATATTAAAGGGCCAAAGGGTGGATTTGAAATGCCTAACATCAAAATGCCATCGATTTCAGGACCCAAGATGCCAGATTGGGATATTAATCTGAAAGGACCCAAAATAAAGGGAGATGTCGACGTGTCAGTTCCAAAGATAGAGGGTGACATAAAAGCTCCCAAGGTCGATATTGAAGGACCAGATGTTGACATCGAGGGCCACAAAGGAGGATTTAAAATGCCTAAATTTAAAATGCCATCCTTCGGAGTCAAAGGTCCAAATATTGAAGGGCCAGATGTTGATGTCAGCATGCCGAAAGCTGATATTGATATCAAAGCACCTGATGTTGACATTAAAGGACCAGAGGTTGACATAGAAGGACCGGACGCAAAACTGAAAGGACCCAAATTCAGCATGCCAACAATTTCAGGACCAAAACTTTCCATGCCAGATGTGGATTTCAAACTGAAAGGTCCCAAACTCAAAGGTGATGTGGATATGTCAGTGCCAAAGATCGAAGGAGACATTAAAACACCGAAGGTTGACATTAAAGGTCCAGAGGCTGATATTAAAGGGCCAAAGGGTGGATTTGAAATGCCTAACATCAAAATGCCATCAATATCAGGACCCAAGATGCCAGATTGGGATATTAATCTGAAAGGACCCAAAATAAAGGGAGATGTCGACGTGTCAGTTCCAAAGATTGAGGGTGACATAAAAGCTCCCAAGGTCGATATTGAAGGACCAGATGTTGACATCGAGGGCCACAAAGGAGGATTTAAAATGCCTAAATTTAAAATGCCATCCTTTGGGCTGAAAGGCCCAAACGTTGAAGGGCCAGATGTTGATGTCAGCCTCCCAAAAGCTGATATTGATATTAAAGCCCCTGAAATGGAAATCAAAGGACCAGAAATTGACATTGACAGTCCAAGTGGAAAAATCAAAGGACCCAAATTCAGCATGCCAACAATTTCAGGACCAAAACTTTCCATGCCAGATGTGGATTTCAATTTGAAAGGTCCCAAACTCAAAGGTGATGTGGATATGTCAGCGCCAAAGATCGAAGGAGACATTAAAACACCGAAGGTTAACATTAAAGGTCCAGAGGCCGATATTAAAGGGCCAAAGGGTGGATTTGATATGCCTAACATCAAAATGCCATCAATTTCAGGACCCAAGATGCCAGATTGGGATATTAATCTGAAAGGACCCAAAATAAAGGGAGATGTCGACGTGTCAGTTCCAAAGATTGAGGGTGACATAAAAGCTCCCAAGGTCGATATTGAAGGACCAGATGTTAACATCGAGGGCCACAAAGGAGGATTTAAAATGCCTAAATTTAAAATGCCATCCTTCGGGGTGAAAGGTCCAAATCTCGAAGGGCCAGAAGTTGATGTCAGCATGCCGAAAGCTGAAATTGATATCAAAGCACCTGATGTTGACATTAAAGGACCAGAGGTTGACATAGAAGGACCAGATGCAAAACTGAAAGGACCCAAATTCAGCATGCCAACAATTTCAGGACCGAAACTTTCCATGCCAGATGTGGATTTCAAACTGAAAGGTCCCAAAATCAAAGGTGATGTGGATATGTCAGCGCCAAAGATCGAAGGAGACGTTAAAACACCTGACTTTGACATCAAAGGTCCACAGGTTGATATTGAAGGTCCGAAAGGTGGATTTGAAATGCCCAAAATCAAAATGCCATCATTTGGCTTCAAAGGTCCGAAAGTGGAGGGTCCAGATGTTGATATAAACCTTCCCAAAGGAAACATTGACATGAAATCACCTGCTGTTGACATTAAAGGGCCAGAGATTGACATTGAACGACCTGATGCAAAGCTCAAAGGACCGAAATTCAGCATGCCAACCATTTCAGGACCGAAACTTTCCATGCCAGATGTGGATTTCAATCTGAGTGGACCCAAACTCAAAGGTGATGTAGATCTGTCATCTCCAAAGATAGAGGGAGACATTAAAACACCTACGGTTGACATTAAAGTTCCAGAGGCTGATATTAAAGGGCCAAAGGGTGGATTTGAAATGCCTAACATCAAAATGCCATCAATATCAGGACCCAAGATGCCAGATTGGGATATTAATCTGAAAGGACCCAAAATAAAGGGCGATGTCGATGTTTCAGTTCCAAAGATTGAGGGTGACATAAAAGCTCCCAAGGTTGATATTGAAGGACCAGATGTTGACATTGAGGGCCACAAAGGAGGATTTAAAATGCCTAAATTTAAAATGCCATCCTTTGGGATGAAAGGCCCAAACGTTGAAGGGCCAGATGTTGATGTCAGCCTCCCAAAAGCTGATATTGATATTAAAGCCCCTGAAATGGAAATCAAAGGACCAGATATTGACATTGACAGTCCAAGTGGAAAAATCAAAGGACCCAAATTCAGCATGCCAACCATTTCAGGACCAAAACTTTCCATGCCAGATGTGGATTTCAATCTGAGAGGACCGAAACTCAAAGGTGATGTTGATGTGGTAACTCCAAAGATCGAAGGAGACATTAAAACACCTGAAGTTAAGATCAAGGGTCCTACCGTTGACTTAGAATCTCCAGAAGGACAACTTAGTGGGCCAAAGGTGAAGTTACCAAAAATGTCTGGACCGAAAATATCATTGCCAGATGTTGACATCAATGTGAAGGGGCCAAAGGTCAAGGGTGATTTCAAAGGGGATGTTCAGTTGCCAAAAGCTGAACTTGAGGGACCAGATGTCACCATTGATGTTCCAGAAATTGGTGCAAAGAAAGCTAAATTCAAAATGCCAAAATTTGGATTTAAGGGTTCAAAGATAAAGGCCCCAGACACAGACGTGAAAATGGCAAAAGGTGATATAAGTATCAAAGGGATGACTGGTAGCTCTGAAGGTCTTGATCTTGACCTGGGATTGACTGGTTCAAAAACTAAAGGATCCAAATTCAAGATGCCAAAATTTGGTTTCAAAGGCCCAAAAGTTGAAATGCCAGAAGTTGATGTTAATCCGAACATTTCCATGCCAGATGTGGATTTTAATGTGAAAGGTCCCAAACTCAAAGGGGATTTGGATGTGTCAGTTCCAAAGATTAAGGGAGACATAACAGGGCCTGAAGTTGACATCAAAGGTCCAGATATGGAATGTTCAAAGGGGGGATTTGAAATGCCTAAAATTAAAATGCCATCTTTCAGCATTAAGAGTCCCAAAGTAGAGGGCCCTGATGTTGACATTGATCTTCCAAAAGCTGATATGGAGATCAAAGCACCTGGAATTGACATGAAGGGGCAAGACATTGATGTTGAAGGCCCTGATGCAAAATTGAAAGGACCCAAATTAAAGTTGCCATCCGTACAAGCACCAAAGATGCCAGACTGGGATATCAATCTGAAAGGTCCAAAACTGAAAGGAGATGTGAATATGAAAGGTCCTAAGATTGAGGGAGATATTGAAACTCCTAAAATAGACGTTGAAGTACCAGACATTGACATTGACAGTCCAAGTGCAAAAATAAAGGGGCCAAAATTCAAGATGCCAACTATCTCAGGACCGAAGATTTCCATGCCAGATATGGATTTCAATTTGAAAGGTCCCAAACTCAAAGGTGATGTGGATTTGTCAGTGCCAAAGATTAAAGGAGACATAAAAACACCTGATTTTGACATCAAAGGTCCACAGGTTGATGTTGAAGGTTCAAAAGGTGGATTTGAAATGCCTAAAATCAAAATGCCATCATTTGGTTTCCAAGGTCCAAAAGTGGAGGGTCACGATGTTGATATTAACCTTCCCAAGGCTAAAATTGATGTTAAAGCACCTGACGTTGACATTAAAGGACCAGAGATTGACATTGAAGGACCTGATGCAAAACTCAAAGGACCCAAAATCAAAATGCCATCAGTATCGGGACCCAAGATGCCAGATTGGGATATTAATCTGAAAGGGCCAAAAATAAAGGGAGATGTTGACGTGTCAGTTCCAAAGATCGAGGGTGACATTAAAGGTCCCAAGGTCGATATTGAAGGACCAGATGTTGACATCGAGGGCCACAAAGGAGGATTTAAAATGCCTAAATTTAAAATGCCATCCTTCGGAGTGAAAGGTCCAAATATTGAAGGGCCAGAAGTTGATGTCAGCATGCCGAAAGCTGATATTGATATCAAAGCACCTGATGTTGACATTAAAGGACCAGAGGTTGACATAGAAGGACCGGACGCAAAACTGAAAGGACCCAAATTCAGCATGCCAACAATTTCAGGACCAAAACTTTCCATGCCTGATGTGGATTTCAAGCTGAAAGGTCCCAAACTCAAAGGTGATGTGGATTTGTCAGCACCAAAGATGGAGGGAGACATTGAAACACCTGAGTTTGATATCAAAGGTCCACAGGCTGATATTGAAGGTCTGAAAGGTGGATTTGAAATGCCTAAAATCAAAATGCCATCATTTGGCATTAAAGGTCCAAAAGTAGAGGGTCCAGATGTTGATATAAATCTTCCCAAAGCAAACATTGACGTGAAAGCACCTGACGTTGACATCAAAGGACCAGATTTTGACATTGAGTGCCCAAGTGGTAAAATCAAAGGACCCAAATTCAACATGCCAAACATTTCAGGACCAAAACTTTCCATGCCAGATGTGGATTTCAAGCTGAAAGGTCCCAAACTTAAAGGTGATGTGGATATGTCAGCGCCAAAGATCGAAGGAGACATTGAAACACCTGACATTGACATCAAAGGTCCACAGGTTGATATCAAAGGACCTAAGGGAGGATTTGACATGCCTAAAATCAAAATGCCATCATTTGGATTCAAAGGTCCAAAAGTAGAGGGTCCAGATGTTGATATAAACCTTCCCAAGGCAAACATTGACATGAAAGCACCTGATGTTGACATTAAAGGGCCAGAGATAGATGTTGCAGGCCCTGATGCAAAACTCAAAGGACCCAAAATCAAAATGCCATCAATGTCAGGACCTACAATGCCAGATTGGGATATTAGTCTGAAAGGGTCCAAAATAAAGGGAGATGTCGACGTGTCAGTTCCAAAGATTGAGGGTGATATAAAAGCTCCCAAGGTCCATATTGAAGGACCAGATGTTGACATTGATGGCCACAAAGGAGGATTTAAAATGCCTAAATTTAAAATGCCATCCTTTGGGCTGAAAGGTCCAAATGTTGAAGGGCCAGATGTTGATGTCAGCCTCCCGAAAGCTGATATTGATATTAAAGCCCCTGAATTGGATATCAAAGGACCAGATTTTAACATTGACAGTCCAAGTGGAAAAATCAAAGGACCCAAATTCAGCATGCCAACAATTTCAGGACCGAAACTTTCCATGCCAGATGTGGATTTCAAACTGAAAGGTCCCAAACTCAAAGGTGATGTGGATATGTCAGTGCCAAAGATCGAAGGAGACGTTGAAACACCTGACCTTGACATCAAAGGTCCACAGGTTGATATCAAAGGGCATACGGGTGGATTTGACATGCCTAAAATCAAAATGCCATCATTTGGATTCAAAGGTCCAAAAGTAGAGGGTCCAGATGTTGATATAAACCTTCCCAAGGCAAACATTGACGTGAAAGCACCTGATGTTGACATTAAAGGGCCAGAGATAGATGTTGCAGGCCCTGATGCAAAACTCAAAGGACCCAAAATCAAACTGCCATCAATGTCAGGACCCACAATGCCAGATTGGGATATTAGTGTGAAAGGACCCAAGGTGAAGGGAGATGTTGACGTGTCAATTCCAAAGATTGAGGGTGATATAAAAGCTCCTAAGGTCGATATTGAAGGACCAGATGTTGACATTGAGGGCCACAAAGGAGGATTTAAAATGCCTAAATTTAAAATGCCATCTTTTGGGCTGAAAGGTCCAAATGTTGAAGGGCCAGATGTTGATGTCAGCCTCCCGAAAGCTGAAATTGATATTAAAGCCCCTGAATTGGATATCAAAGGACCAGATTTTAACATTGACAGTCCAAGTGGAAAAATCAAAGGACCCAAATTCAACATGCCAAACATTTCAGGACCAAAACTTTCCATGCCAGATGTGGATTTCAAACTGAAAGGTCCCAAACTCAAAGGTGATGTGGATATGTCAGTGCCAAAGATCGAAGGAGACGTTGAAACACCTGACCTTGACATCAAAGGTCCACAGGTTGATATCAAAGGGCCTACGGGTGGATTTGACATGCCTAAAATCAAAATGCCATCATTTGGATTCAAAGGTCCAAAAGTAGAGGGTCCAGATGTTGATATAAACCTTCCCAAGGCAAACATTGACGTGAAAGCACCTGATGTTGACATTAAAGGGCCAGAGATAGACGTTGCAGGCCCTGATGCAAAACTCAAAGGACCAAAAATCAAACTGCCATCAATGTCAGGACCCACAATGCCAGATTGGGATATTAATCTGAAAGGGCCCAAGGTGAAGGGAGATGTTGACGTGTCAGTTCCAAAGATTGAGGGTGATATAAAAGCTCCTAAGGTCGATATTGAAGGACCAGATGTTGACATTGAGGGTCACAAAGGAGGATTTAAAATGCCTAAATTTAAAATGCCATCTTTTGGGATGAAAGGTCCAAATGTTGAAGGTCCAGATGTTGATGTCAGCCTCCCAAAGGCTGATATTGATATTAAAGCCCTGAATTGGACATAAAAGGACCAGATATTGACATTGACAGTCCAAGTGGAAAAATCAAAGGACCCAAATTCAACATGCCAACCATTTCAGGACCAAAACTTTCCATGCCAGATGTGGATTTCAAGCTAAAAGGTCCCAAACTCAAAGGTGATGTGGACATGTCAGTGCCAAAGATCGAGGGAGACATTGAAACGCCTGACTTTGACATCAAAGGTCCACAGGTTGATATCAAAGGGCCTAAGGGTGGATTTGACATGCCTAAAATCAAAATGCCATCATTTGGATTCAAAGGTCCAAAAGTAGAGGGTCCAGATGTTGATATTAACCTTCCCAAGGCTAACATTGATTTGAAAGCACCTGCCCTTGATATTAAAGGGCCAGAGATTGACATTGCAGGTCCTGATGCAAATCTTAAAGGACCAAAAATCAAACTGCCATCAATGTCAGGACCCGCAATGCCAGATTGGGATATTAGTGTGAAAGGACCCAAGGTGAAGGGAGATGTCGACGTGTCAGTTCCAAAGATTGAGGGTGACATAAAAGCTCCCAAGGTCGATATTGAAGGACCAGATGTTGACATTGATGGTCACAAAGGAGGATTTAAAATGCCTAAATTTAAAATGCCATCCTTTGGGCTGAAAGGTCCAAATGTTGAAGGGCCAGATGTTGATGTCAGCCTCCCGAAAGCTGATATTGATATTAAAGCCCCTGAATTGGACATCAAAGGACCAGATTTTGACATTGACAGTCCAAGTGGAAAAATCAAAGGACCCAAATTCAACATGCCAACCATTTCAGGACCAAAACTTTCCATGCCAGATGTGGATTTCAAGCTAAAAGGTCCCAAACTCAAAGGTGATGTGGACATGTCAGTGCCAAAGATCGAAGGAGACATTGAAACGCCTGACTTTGACATTAAAGGTCCACAGGTTGATATCAAAGGGCCTAAGGGTGGATTTGACATGCCTAAAATGAAAATGCCATCATTTGGATTCAAAGGTCCAAAAGTAGAGGGTCCAGATGTTGATATAAACCTTCCCAAGGCAAACATTGATGTGAAAGCACCTGGCCTTGACATTAAAGGGCCAGAGATTGACATTGACAGTCCAAGTGGAAAAATCAAAGGACCCAAATTCAACATGCCAACCATTTCATCCCCGAAAATATCTATGCCAAATATGGATCTCAATCTGAAAGGTCCCAAACTCAAAGGTGATGTGGATTTGTCAGCTCCAAAGATTGAAGGAGACGTTAAAACACCTCATGTTGATATCAAAGGTCCAGAAGTCAACATTGAAGGGCCTAAGGGTGGATTTGAAATACCTAAAATCACAATGCCATCATTTAACATGAAAGGTCCAAAAGTGGAGGGCCCAGATGTTGATATTAACCTTCCCAAAGCTAACATTGATGTGAAAGCACCTGGGGTTCATATTAAATCCCCAGAGATTGACATTGAAGGCCCTGATGCAAAAATCAAAGGACCAAAATTCAACATGCCATCCGTTTCAGGTCCTAAAATATCCATGCCAAATGTGGATTTCAATCTGAAAAGTCCCAAACATAAAGGTGATGTGGATGTCTCAGCTCCAAAGATAGAGGGAGGCATTAAAACCCCTGGCATTGACATTAAAGGTCCAGAGGTTGATATTGAAGGGCCAAAGGGTGGATTTGAAATGCCTAAAATCAAAACGCCTTCATTTGGCTTTAAAGGTCCACAGTTGGAAGGCCCAGGCATTGATGTCAGCCTTCCCAAATCTAATATTGATGTTAAAGCACCTGAGCTTGACATCAACCTAAAAGGGTCCAAAGTCAAAGGAAAGATGGATGCAACAGTGCCCAAAGTGGAAGGAGATATCAAAGGTCCAAATGCTAACATTGCAGTACCCACCATCACTATGGAAGGTGTGTCTATTGAGCCTGTAAATACAGGTGTTACATTTCCCAAGTTCAAAGGTCCTAAGTTTGGAATGAAATCCACAGACGTGGAGGGGCCTGAATCCATTGTGAAGACACCCACGTTTAGTGTGGGAGCAAAAGATTCCAAAAAAGAAGTTAGTCTCCCAGATACTGAAGCAAGTCTTGATGTCCCTGATGTTGACATCAATGTAAAGGGGAAAAAGGGAAAATTTAAACTTCCTAAAGTCAAAGGAAAGGCAAAGAAACCTGATGTTGACATAGAAACACCAGCTGTAAACCTGGATGTAGACACCCCTAATATTCATGTCAAAGGCAAAAAGGTAAAGAAGCCCTTTTTGGTAAGCTTAATTTTCCTGATGTGGAATTAGATATCAAATCACCAAAAACGAAAGGCGATGGATCGTTATCAGAAGGAATGAAATCATCTGACGTAGATTTGCGATCTGCTAGCTTGAACACGGCCATTGAAGGTTCTGGGACTGGCAGTCCAAATGTTCATTTGCAAGGGCCAGATGTGAAATTGAAGACTCCTAATATTAAAATGTCAAATGTAAACATATCTACCCCTGATATTGATGCAAATCTAAACAGACAAGGAGAGGCAGGTATTTCTGCAGGTTTCAAAGGCAAAAATATAAATGTGAAAGGTGGTGCAGAGATTGATGCAAGTGTTTCAGGGGATAATGCCACTGGTGACCTTCATTACCCAGAGGGTACTGTAACATTTCCCAAAATGAAGGTACCAAAATTTGGTATTGCTCTGCCTCAGTTGGAAGGACAGCATGGTGGAGGAAATGTTGAATCAGAACTTGCTGCTAGTGGAGACATCAACATTCAGTCTCCATCTGTTAGCTGCCAAGTCAGTTCACAAAATATTGAGGTTCCCAGTCCAGAAATAAGGCACAGTGAGGGCAAAGTAAAAGTAAAGATGCCAAAATTTTTGGCAAATCAAAGGCAAAGGGCAGTAGTGTAGGTGACCTTCGGGGACCAGAGGTAGAACTGAGCACTAGTGGAAAAGGCGGTAAGGTCTCTAAAGATGTAAGTGTACATACTGGTGAACTGATGGGTGGAAAATTTGAGGGTGACCCTGGACTCAGTGTGTCAACTAAAGGCAAGTCCGCCTCACTGGATCTATTTAAGAAATCAAGGCATCGGTCTTCTTCTCTCAGTGATGAAGGGGGGCTTGCAGTTAGTTCTCCTTCCGGTCACTTAGAAGCTGAGGGTGGTGACATTTCATTAGACCTTGGAGAAAGCAAGGTCAAAGGAAAGAAAGGAAAGTTGAAGTTTGGTACCTTTGGAGGTTTTGGTTCAAAGTCAAAGGGCTCATACGAAGTGACGCTTGGTGAGGAGAGTGAAGCAGGAGTGGAGGGCAGTGCAGGTGTTTCTCTAGCCTCTAAAAAATCGAGATTGTCTTCGTCTTCCAGCAATGACAGTGGTTCAAAAGGAGGTTTCAGGTTCCCAAGACTTGAACTATCTGTTTCACCAAAAAAAGATTAATTATGAGGCAAATTAAACTCTCTCATGTACATGCAAATGCACTCTCCTAAAATGGCAAATTCATCAAATTGTTTAAAACCTGAGAGGACAAACACAGTCATCTCAGTTTTAATGACTTTTTAATGACTAACTATTATTTTCAGTAATTAGACAGGAGTGCATGAGATTGTTTAAATTCCCTTCAAACTGTAAATAAGATTAATTTGTATTGTAATAATAAATATTTCTTTTTGTACATAGACAAGATTTATTGAACATATGCCATTTCACCAAATTTTCAACAATAGTTTATAACAGGGTTTGTCATTTATTTCATTTTATTAAATGAATGTTGTTAATGAACGGGTGTGGTATATTTGTATCCAGGGACAGAAGAGATAGTTACAGTAGTTATTTTGAAGGAAAATGTTGTTTATACAAAAATATTAAACAGTTCCAATTTTTCTTTATGTAAGAAATGATTTAATTTTCAAGCTTTGATATTATATAATCAGTGCAGAAGCAGAATTTACTCATCATAGAGCTGGTCCTTCATAACACATTCTAAAGAGTGGTGGTGTTGTATATACCATAATTACAAAAACAATCACTGTCAACTCTGTCAATAGTTGTCAGTACTTTTATTCACCCTTAAATTCTGTGCCATTTACCATAAATATGCATTTGTTTCATTTGTTTTAAACATGTTTTGTTTCTTTATCCTGTCATTTTAATTTTCATTTCATATTTTATGATCCTCTATATTTTATTTTCTGTCAATCTGTCTTTGTACACACACCTTATGATTAAGTAAAAAATAAACAGTCACTTTTTGATCTAATTTGTTTGCAAAAAAAATCTGTGTTGATAAGAGAGTTGATGGAGATAAAGCATGATTCTTTGGGTCTATTATTTTGTGTGCATTCTGCCAATCAAACTCAATAAAAAGATTTATAAAATGTATAACATTTCTTAAATCGATATTTGTCAGTGATTTAATCGCATGATATGATGTGATATGAGCAATACTTGATTGGGTTTGTGAATGTTTTGTTCCACATACACATACGCGCAGTCATTTTATCCAATTTTCAATATCCTTCATGTTGCTTAACTAAGGTTCTCATATGTCTAAGGCCATTATACACTTTAAATTATTATTAAGTGGTGAACAGGCATATGAATTAATACTTATTTTTGATTACAATGTACTCATTAGGAATCATCTACCAATTAATCCTACTTGAATTATCATTTGTAGTTTTTGATCATATACCTCTGATGCGGAGACTGCTAACACTAAACACAGCCATATATACAGATAAATTAAGTCAACCGTTCATTAAACACACAACACGCAGTGGCCTTTTCACTCACACATAAAAACATATATTTTAACAATGCACATTATACGGTACATTCATAGGCCATGGCATACATATAGTAGGTTGATTGGCCAATATCCTAAAGCAAGTTGATTGTGCTGCTGAGTGGTACAGACAGACTAAGCGTAGGAGTTGCCAGGCTGAGAATGGTTCGGCTGCGGACAGTAGCTCAGGGGGCGTGGCATGAGCGAGGGGCGTTGCTTGAGAGGTGCTACAGTCCGCAGCTGGACATTATTGAGGCTGTAGGCAAATTACCATATATGAAAAACAGCTCTGTATGACATCATTAAGAGCCAAGAGTAGAGCTTTGGCCACGTTTAACATGAATATCTGACATCGTAACATTATAGATAACACATAAAATATAAGAAGCCTAATAAGTCTCCTTTGCTTGTGCAAACCAACCAACCACCACATTTTATGATAGCAGAGATGTGATCTGAGCATTATTTCCAAAGCTAAACCACTAATAAATCCATCTACTGACCTCGAAATGTGTTCAGCGATCTTATAATTGATCTGTATAAGCCATGTATAGGCTATGCTTACTTGTCAGGGCAGGTATTTTCATTCAGCGCAGGTACTACTTCATTTCAGTTCATTAAGTCCGTAAAACATTTGTGACAGCAATACCACAGTATACTATAGGCTAATAAGCCACAAATTATTCCTGTATACAGATCAGAAGCATTAAAGTGCTGCATAAACTTCTGTTAGTCACCGGTGTTTGATTTCCCCACTTGGGTCCTGATGATGCAGGCTGACAATCGCCAAAGCTGTCCAATCAACAAGTTACCTGTAAGTCTGTGTAACGTCATGGTTACTTCTCTTGGTTCGTTTGTAAAATTGCAGTGTGAACATGAACGGGACCAGAACTAAAATGCAACAGTGTATTATTTTTTTCACTTGGTCCGGACCAAATGAACCGAACTACAGGTGTGAAAGTGCCCTTAACTTCAGTCCACCAATCAGAACAGAGGACCCAGTCCTTTGATCTTTCATCAGCTGATTTACGTCACCAAAGTAACCAGCTCTACAATAGAGACAGATAGGAAAATCCCTCTGAAACTTTCTGTCAAACAAACCTCCATAGAGACTAAACTATAGGTCGTATTGGCAAAATGAACTGACCAGCAGCGGAAGAAGGCATTTTTGGACGATGTGATATGTTTATGTTTGTGTGGATAAAGTAAAAAAAAGTGAGCCCTTCAGCGAGTTAAAAAACTGGTATGTTCTGCTCTGGTCCAGAAATTTTGACACAAACTTATAATGGCTGCCAATGGAGGAGCTGGCTGTCACTCTTGTCCTTTGGAAGGACGCCAAATCTATAAGTCTGAGGGATTTAAAAAGCCCATGTGAGGACCACAACAAAATTTACAACGTTTCTGCTGTAAAATTAACATTCCATCCCATCCGCTCCCATTATAAACTCAGAAAAGAGCTCAAAAAAGCATAACACTTCGACAGTGACCGTGAACAAACCATAAAATACATCAAAACGCTGAATACATCATTAATAGATTAACTTCTTGTGACCAATTTACAGTTTAAATCAAGTCTGTAGCTGAAAGTATGCTGAACTGGTGACCTTTCAAAGTGGAGTAGGTATCATATCTCCTCCACACCGGGCTATCTGCATATCTACTACATGGTAGGAAAGGTTAAAAAAACTAAACAAAATGAATGAATAAAATGGAAGAAGAAAGAAAATACAGAATGATGATATCATGTGACATGGCAAAATGGTTATGCTGTTGCCAAAGGTAGCAAAGAAAAATATGTATTGACACAATGTTTCGGTACTAGACCTTCATCAGGCAAATAGTGTTACATAGTGAGAAGCCATCTTTTGTAGGAGGTGACTTATTTGTCTACACCAATCACCTACTTCCACATAAAATAAGGCAGCCACTATGCTGTTGCCAAACCAGCAATAAGAAACTTGTTTTGAAATAAAAACTTATGGGATATAACTGACAGGGCATTTAACACTAGCAAAAGTATTGCACTCAATCAAAAAATAAAAAGCATAATAAAAAAAGCAAAAGCTACTTGCTGTGCTTCCTTCTCACAATAGTGGAGTACCACAGACAGACTGTAGGTTACAGGTGATGTCACTGAGGTGAGTTATGAAGACTGAATTTGGCTATTTTTGTTGTACTTTGTTTCATCTAATTTGGGTAAAGAAGAAGAAACAGTGCGATACTTATAGACAAAAAATACCAACAAAACAAAGAATTTTGAAGACATATGGCCTGTGTCTATGTAATACCATTTCACTTACCATGTAGTATGTCATATCATATCCCCGCCACTCCACATCAGGCCACCAAGTGATCTCAATTTTCTGCTTTGTTATTCATCCATGGTTATGAAATTGCAGAAACAAGATCATTCCACAGGAGAGTTAAAAACACACACACAAAATTTGGGCAATCTGCAATGCCCTGGCCTTGGAGAAGATTTGTTGACTTTCAAAGTTCATGTGATTATTCAAAAAGAAATAAAATTACTTGTTGTGCTAGCATGCATATCAGAAGAGAATCTGCAGTAGCTAGGCACCTTAACTATATAATGCCGCCTTCTGGTTTGATTGCTAAGCAGTTTCTGTGCTTATGCAGCTGTTTGTTAGCTAGCTATATGTAATGTACTAGCCTATGTAGTTATTAGCGACGTTCACATTTTCTCCACATAATAAGTTAAGCATTAAATAATATTCCAGATCTAAGCTTGGGTTATTTATAACTTTGTTTAAATATTCTTACTGTTCATCAGGCACACTTTGCCAGTCTAACCTCATATTTTCGGCCACCTGCACATAGCACTAAAATTTACAATAATACATGGTCTAAGTTATTTGTGATTATTTATATGCATAAATTAAGTGCTATCTGCTGCATTCTCACCTTCTGCATAGTCAGCTTAGCTTAAGATGCCCCAACTGGTTTCACTGTGGTACAACAATGAAACTTCCACTTCTGTGATTCAGAACAAGAGGTTGCATGTCAAGAAGCATTAATAACCGCAAAATGATTTATTACAGTTTGTTGTACAGTTGTGTTATATAATTAAGATATTAGAATATTACACAGAAGAAAAAAGACTATTTATACACTATATATGGATAATGGATAATTTACTGTTTATTATACACTGTTATACATTTTTGACATTACATTGTCTACCATAACAACATATCATCACACTGTATATATTAATATAGCTCAAATTAGGCTTGTGGGAATGCAGATAAAGAATAGTAAAAGTCAGGCAAAATAAAAACAATTTCAATCCCTTGAAATGCCTGACTGAATGATATACAGTAGGATGTGGGTCTTCTTACGGAAAAGGTTAAATACGCCACCCAGTGGTTACACTGATTTGATAAATCAGTATTGGGAGTAGTATAAATATAGTCTTCAGAAACTTGTGATTTTTGAGTGCCCTTTTTTTTGCAATGAGTTAATTCTGCACTGTATTTATATTTGATTAGGCTTACAGATTCATACAAAGCTACATAATCACATGCATTTTTTTTGAAACATTTATTACTGATTACTCTTTATTTGATGTTATTACATAGGCCTACTTGAACTCTATCTGCAACACAGATATGGACTAGTGTTGGTTATAATGGTTTTAACAAGCAGCAGTTAGACATCTTGGTCATATTACAATGTATTAATGCAAGTGCTCCAGAAACATGGTTTGTAGAGTGAGGCTTTGTGAAAGCAGTGTTTTGCCTCCATGTCAGGATGTGAACCCAGTGTTCCTGGTTACTTGAATACCATTGTTGTTGTAGTGCAGTGGAAGGAACTTATGATGAGTTTCCTTTAAAAGAGGAAAGTGCCCCCTTCCTTTTTGGAGAGACAAACATTTTTGTTAAAAGAGGGACAAAGGAGAAGAAAAAGTTGGAACAGTCCTGCACAGTCGGAATGTGTAAATTATTGGATTACATGCAGGTTGTCTTTATAGGCCATCCATTTTAGAAGATATTTCCACTGTTTGAATGGTGAGGAGTAACACTTCAATTTCTCAGGTAAGAAGAAAGATTACAGTTTATTGTGATGTATTTTTCCAACTTTTGTTGAAAATGTACATGTATTATACATTACTACAGATGAGGGCATTTCCAGAAAGAGAGGTTTTCATTTACCCAGTAGCATTAATCAGACAAAAAGATAAAAAAAAAGATTTTTTTACTATGCAATTTAGTTATGTCCTTGGTTACATTCAGATGCTTAAAGCAGTGTATGCTTTTGATTCAGGAGGTACAGTAACCTCATCTGCCGGTTGAGCCATAAATGGAACATTAAATGTAATTTTCTCATATATTTGAACTTGTCCTTCCTGACAAAGGAGACAGAAAGCTGCATCTTGTTTCTGCTCCCCGGTCTTGAACATTTGAACATCTCAGGTCAACGATGTTAAAGCAAAAAAGACATTCTTACATTTTAAAAGTAGTATTTTATAGTGTTGACTGCAGAAATTTCAAATCAGCATTTGTGTGTGTATGTATGAGTGTGAATGCCGTGCGTGTGCTGGTGAATAGGTGAGCATGTGTTAGTGTGTGTGGTTGTGTTGTGCGGTTGTGTCATTGCATTTTATTTGTTGAGCTATATACTTTTGTTACGCTGTTGAATGTGAACAATTTTCAAAAATGTTTGAAAATTCACTGCCCAACACAGCATAAAATTTCTTTCTTTCCTTCATGTTTCCAAAAAAGCATATAGCCTACTTGATATTTATGCTAGGATCTTAAAGTTGTAGCGGGGTGGGGAGGGTTCCCATTCATGCTTGTATCCCACCTTTATCCAGAATACTCCACAGTATAAACCTGTGAATACAATGTAAAATACACAAACCTATATATAATTCCTCTCAACCATTAGATAGCAGATCACGTTACCAAATTTCTGACAACTCCAGCAAGGCATGAATTTAGTAGTTAATGTTTTTTTTCTTTTATGGTCCTTGGCTTTTCATTGATTTATATTCCATAATATAAAACACAATCTTCCCATAATAAATTTAATCTATAATACTGCAAGATACATTTAAGACATTTAACTTACAGCTTAATTGCTAGTACAAGCAAAGTATATCAACCCATCTTACATACTTAAAGACTTGCCATGTAGGAATGTAGGTATGTTCATTGGGGAGGCAGATGTTGGATGATAATGTGGTTTACCACACCAGTCTGACATCTGACATCTCATATGTCATGCGGAGTGCAGGCAGATGGTGTCTTTGACTCCTGCAAGAAGAAAATAGGTTACCCATTGTGATGGCTTGTTACTACACATTAGATCATATCTCACTGTAATGAGCATTTATCATTACGATACACCTAGACTTTTTAGAAAAATAGTGTCCTCAAAATCCCCTATTTATTCTATAATACAATAATAGGCGTTTCATTTAGTATCCATTTTCATGTACTTGTAGATAACGCGTTAAAGCTAAAAGGATTTGGATTATATTGAATAGTTTCTGTATGAGCATGTTTTCACTGATAAGATACATGTGAGGGAAATTATAATTTTTGCTCCCTTTCATTTTTCATAATGAATGTGTTTTGGGTGTAATAACGCACATGTACAGCTTTATTTAATGATGATTGATTAAAAGATGCGTTTATATCATTTTTGATTTACAAAGATATCATGTGCAAAGTAGGATCAAGAATAAAATAAATGCATGTGGAAGAAGAATATCTGTCCAATAAGAAAACCAGGGGATATTAAAGTCTTTCCTCTGCTTATGCATATCGATAATGCTATCTGCAGTGTTAATAACATTTCGTGATTACCAAAAGATTAGCTAGTAGTATAATACAGTATTAACCCCAGCATGGGCAATAATATAGACAATACTATTCCTTATTATCATTTTGTTGAGCTCAATAAAAATATTTATATTTATGCCTGTACTAGTAAAGAGTGTACTATTCTTGTTGTTGAACAGCAGATTAAGGTTGGAAACACCACAATTATATGTACATTTTAAGCATAATGTATTGCATGTTATTACACTTCTTAATGAGACTGGTTATAGCAATCACCGTAACAGATGTGTGCAATATATTCAAACTTGTGATCAATAAATACTGCACATCCAAAGGTTTTGTTGCTTTTAATTAATGAAAATCATTACTTTAGTTGTGACATCAAAGATTATCACTATCCATGTCGTGAAATAGTAAATGTCAAATGGTGAAGCTCTATACAGCAAACCAAGATGGCTTCCTTTTCAGGCAGGGGAAACCCTAGAGCAACTGAACCAGTTCTGTGGTGGATACACAAACCAAAAGCATATATACAAACCCTTCCAGTGATCAGAATCCCCAGTAGGGACCCGTTGCTCTACGCTGGTCCTTTTGGGCTCCAAAATAACATAATAAAATGTAAGATATTTTATATGCAGAGAAAGCTTTTATTAATAATTCAGTGTTTTTGCCTATTGACTGTGAAAATAATGTTCATCCATTCTTGGTGTATCATTAACATAAACACTTGGATATGAACAAAGGATGATTGACGAACTTCATGCAGTTTCTCAACCTCCTGTAGATTCTATAGAGTTCATTTGAATAATGCATCGACTTCAACATTTTATAATGCGTATTTCTTAATCTTACAGTAGTTGTAGGAAAATCCTGGTCTCTGTAGTAATCATAATCTTTGTCTATACTGTGTTGTTGTTTGGCACACACAGTCATAAAGTAAAAGTGATATTCTCTAATAGTAGGAAGGACTAGTTAGCTTTAACTTCTTAAAAATGCTTGAGGCATGAGCGTTTGTAATAAAAAACAGTGTCACGCTCACCTTTAAA
Source organism: Micropterus salmoides (assembly GCF_014851395.1). Lineage (NCBI taxonomy): Eukaryota > Metazoa > Chordata > Actinopteri > Centrarchiformes > Centrarchidae > Micropterus > Micropterus salmoides. Next base: position 20,115,303 of record NW_024044237.1, read on the forward strand.
TATGTTATTTATTATATGGGAATGGGGGTGATATTGAGTCTGTGAGTGGAAAATCAGTGCCTGTCCCCATTAAATAACATGGGCACAAGTAGACAAGATAGCTGGTTGCATCCCCTCTTCCAAACCTGCAGTGGGAGGTGGTGTAGGCGGATGAGAGATTTTACAATACTGAAATCCAGCAGTTTGAGTGCAAAGTTCTCCTCTCACCTTTGTCATGGAAGTGGAAATGAGGAACAAGTACAGAAAGGCTGTGCTGCGTTTTCATTTTCCTCTATTTCACAGGAATAGAAATTAAGCAGTGTCAGTGTGCAGAACATCAACATTGGTTGGGTTATTCCAATGTCAAGCAGGTAGGATAAGGCTTATTGTGTTTCACAATCTTTCATGGTGCACAATTCATTTTTAAATCCAATTACCTCCTGCCCAATAGGCATATACAGTTCCCTTTAACAACCAGATCCTAACTAAATGCCCAAAACACCCAGATCCAATAGTGTTGACAGAATACCAGACAGCAGGGGTTCTCAACCCTTTTGGATATGAGGAACGGCAAGCTGGAAAAGAGTGGTGTCACAGCCCATTGGGGGTGTTTCCTGTCATTCACAAATCCAGCATATTCAATGTGGCAGATATGTTGGAAACAAGATGTCTCCTACTTGACTGGAAGTCCATTCTCAGTCTACAGGTGCACTGGAGGCATCACGTTTCCATATCACACTTGTTTACTTGGTGAATGGGGGGTGATGGGCTCTTGTCAGATAAGATTTTGCAGCCCGGTAGCCTACACTATGTGGCTGCAGCCCGGCCGTTGAAAATCACTGCCCTACAGCATACCACTATATCACTCTTTTCATATGCTGGTGATGCTGTCAGCAAATTACCTTGTACGGTGTTTCCTTTGCCTTTGAAGTGTGAGTTAAGTTGTGGTATCTCAATTACCTGCAATGGTGCAGTATTAAGCTTATGCAGGGGCAGGTTCTATTTTTCAAATGTAAAATGTTTTCTGAAGCCCTGACTGGGAAAGAGAGCTTCCTGACCTTGAAGGTTCATCAGTATGTAGTTTTTCACTTGTAATTGCAGGGGGCTTTCAAGACGGTGACTGAAGGAGAATATTTTTCCGCATGGCTAAATACACTGAGATATTCCCCCATGGGATTCTTTTTGATGTGAGAATAGCAGACTGCGCAGATGTGTGTTAGTGTGAGATAGATTTCACTTGTCAGTGTGTCTTGGTTACTTATGAGGGAGTTATTAATGTAACCCTGCTTCTCTGTTTATTGATGAGCATGCGTGTGTATCCACATACATTAATCTATTAAAGCTCATGTTTAAAGTCTTGACAGTACAGTGTATTTGGTAGTCTTCCTCTATCCCTCCTTGAGTAGGCAGTGATTTACTTTGTTAAGGTGTGACCTCATCATCCTTGCTCCATGATACCCCACCTCCCCCTTGCAGCAAGAGCAGACACCCTGTTATCACACACGCGCACACACACACACACACACACACACACACACACACACAAACATACACAGAACAGCAGCAGAGGGGACGAGGCAGGGCTTGGGAGATTTTCTAGTTTTATTTCCGGAAAATACATTTGTCTATCTCTGTGTGTGTGTGTGTGTGTATGTGTGTGTGAGAGTCTGTCTGTGTAGTGTGTGTGCACAGGAAAGACAAGCAGAGACAGACAGAGAGAAAGCGAAACAGGGAGGCAAAGGGGAGGGAGTGTGGATCATGCATGTGCATTAACTCAGCTCCAGCGGCACAGCAGCAGCAGCAGCAGCAGCAGCAGCAGCAGCAGCAAACAGAAACAGCAGCAGAATAGGAAGGAAAGAGAGAGAGGAAGACAGAAAGGAAGAGTTGGAGGGAGGGTAGTAGCAGCAGGCACAGGAACAAAAGCTGCAGAGGACTGCTTTCTATCTCCACTAAAAGAACATCGGAGGAGTATTAGAAGGAGGGGGTGGTCATGATAGTAGGGAGACAATAACGGAAGAGAAGAGGCACATTGTAGTCAGTGAGGACTGAAACCAAGGCTCTTCTCTTCTCTGCTCTCCATGTTTTTGGGGACTCAACGTACCATTGCCTTCGTCTCCAAACCCAAAGGAGGATGTCTGTGTCGGGGAAGAAGGAATTTGATGTGAAGCAGATCCTCAGGCTCCGCTGGCGCTGGTTCAGCCATTCATCCCAAGGTTCTGCTGGCAGTGGAGGTGGAGGTGGAGGTGGAGGCGGTGGCGGGGTGGGAGGCTATATCCAGCAGGATGGCCTAGACCACAGAGGGACGCCTGTCCAGGGCCGGCTTAAGAGTCACTCACGGGAGAGAGGTGTTGGAGGACTACGGAAGACTAACAGCCCAGTCCACAGCATCCTGGCGCCAACACCAGGGCCCACACCTGTGTATGTCAGAGCAGGTCAACAATCATGGCACCATCAGCAGAACAACATCCAGAGTCTCCAGGTCAACGAGGAATCTTCAAAGAGCAGTTCGTCGCCCAGCAGCACAAGGAAAGTGGATGCTAACACTGGCCAGGAAGATGTGAAGAACAGCATAGAGGAACCTGCAGATGTGGAGGCCAGAGAGAGGTATGACTGTTGGTGTTAGATACTTAGGAGACAGATCAGTCCCTTTGCATATGTGCTCAATTACCAGAAAGCAGATTACGTGATTTTGGGAACACATGGTTCTCTTACATTTCATAATATATAGCTGCTAAAAAAATCTGCATGTAATTGAGAAAGTCTGGTGCCTCAGGCAGCACCCCCGGACTAAAAAGTGTGAATGTTTTTTTTGTGATCAGTGAAGATGAGCACTACCCTACTATAAACAGTAAATGTTGTTTACTTAGCACAGAATACTTACTTACTTAAAATCTGTTTTCAATATTTCTGAGACTACATATATGAAGAGTATATCTGCAGCGTTTTAACTTCATTCAATATTGCACTGCCATTTTGTATGTAGATCCTTTAATTAAGCTAAGATTAAATTATCTGCACAGCTATCATTTTCCAGTTTACTCAGCCTCACCAGCTGCCACCATGGCTCACCTGGGGACAGCTCACTGTTATTGTCCACAGCATGTTAGGCAGGATAAACGAATAAAGCATCCTTTAATTATTTAGTGGACCAAAAGGCAAGGCCTTTTCCGCCCCCTTGTATGTGTTGTAGCCCAGATTACAAGCACGGTATGACTTTGGCCTTTAATTTTTTACACATCACACTAATTCATTCTTCCATACAGTTACGAGTAGATAGTGGGAAAGAGCCATTACATCACATAACACGTACTTGACATATAAAAAGAGGAAGCAGTGCAATATAGACTGCCACTACAACCACTTAATAAGCCAGAGTTATCATAGCTAGTGGATGGCACATGTTCTATTCTCATTTTTTATTTTCTCCCGAAATCCTTTTACAAACCTTGGCACATGTCAGGGTCATAAATGTTTTTCCAGCCATAAATCCCACCCCCTGCTTTACTAGGTTGTCTTCTGTGTGATCTTACATCTTCCAGGAAGTAAACAGGTTATAGATGTGTGTGTGCGTGTGTGATGTCTGGCAAAATACTGAAAGCTCCTCACATCTAGGATGAAAAGATCCAAGTGTCCTTTTATCTTGTCTGTGACATTCTAAGGTGATTGGTCCTTAAGCTTTGCTGATTCCTGCGTGCTTTTGTTCCGTGCACCTGGTGATGAAATGAACAATGAAAGTGAACCTGGGCCTTTGTTTATGAAACAAAGGGACAGGTTCACTTTCACCGTGATTGGACAGATAACTGTAAATACATACTCTCTGTTTACGGCCAAAAATATGCCAATATGGATTCAATGTATACCACGGGCAGTGGACGGTTGAGTTCCCTGGAAAGAATATGAATTATTCTGAGTTAAGATACAGTTTTGGAATTAACTTGACGCTCTGGTCTTCATGCTGGCATAATTGGCAGATGTTCATGTTTTGGGGTCCTTGTGTGTGAAAAGTGCATGCATAAAAGATGTGCCTCACCGTAAAAATGTGTAACTCTCTGGCTCTTAGGAGAACCTTGAGTTCAGGCTGGCCATGTAAAATACAGAACCGCCATCCTAATTTGACAATGATACTGAAATATTAAAATGGTTCTGCTCCATTGGATCATAAAATACACCCTTGGCCTAGCTGTACTTGATTGTAGTGATATCCATTTATGAATTTGATAATCAGTGATGTAACCTGACCGGAAAAGTCTTTTCCCACCCAAACTGTTAACAATGTACACAGTAAATAAATCTTCCGTTCTAAATAGCAGGGTAGCATTAAGACTATTGACAGAAAGTTCCATCACTTCTTACTTCATATAAATAAATTACTCATCCTGTCACCAACTGCTTTACATAATTATTAAATCTGTGTTTTCTGATTATTCAGTGGCTTGAATAGCAAGAAAGGCAGCAAGTTGTTTTGACATTAGTACTTGTCATGAAAACACATGCGTGTTGCATGATGCCACTTTTCAATCAACATTGTGTTTAATGGAAACGCAGTCACTCGATCACTGTGAAAGACTAGTGGGTGGAAATGATGGACAAGCACTGCGTCTGTAAATGTACAAAGTTGCACAGTGAAGTAGTGACTGTGTGACACACCATGGCTTGCATAGGCGGCTAAGCAGATGTGTGGATGTCACTGAGATATGCACATTCATTTACTCCACCAGCTGGGTGGCCCTATTACGTCTCACATCATAAATCCTTGACACATAATTTGTCACAATCCCTCAGGCTGAATGTAGAAATGAGCTCTGCCGGCAGTAAAAAGAAAAATACAAAAATTTTCGCCGTTCTTCTGTATTTGGAAAATAGTTGTCAGTCATTTTGTGCTACATGCCCCTCAGTGATTAGTTTCATTCACACAATGTCTACAAGAACAACATCCCATCAGTTTCTCCCATTCTTTCACTGATTTGGTTTCTCACTTTTGTTATAAATATTTGAGATTGTTGTCAAACTGAACCAACTGACAGAGGCAATGGAAACAGCTCATCTTAACTAGTGGGTGTACCTTATTGCAATAATATGGTAAAAGTATACATTCAGGATTTTGCTTGACTTGAAGAATTTACATATAAAATGCTTGCTAAGGATGAATCAGAAATGTACATGTTCACATTAATCGACATGTATCTGTGTGGCAGGAATGTTGCAAACATTAACAATGAGCTAATGAAACATTATATTTAATGTAGTTAATTATGTTTTGTACACAGCACATTCTAAAAACCTGCGTGAGTGCCATTAGTACTGAAGATAACTCAAAAAACTCAGTGATTCATTTATGTTGTCGTCTATTTATAGTTATTCTCGTTCTCTTAGGTTTCTCATGAATTTAGTTAACCTGTTGTTAAATCAAATGTAGTGTAGTAAATAGGATATTATACCTTGTTGTTTCCCACCCTTGCTCCTAATGTCCCTGCATCTCTATATTCTGTATATATGGTCTGTCCTCATGACTCTCATTCAAATAACCTATTCCTATCGTTGGCAGAGAATATACGACTGAAGTTAACCTGAATGGAATGGAAACCCTGACCTCTCGCACATAAACACTAACAGAGGCTTGAGTCAGCTGGCTTTTAGTTTGAATGATACCTCAATTCCCTCTCCATCCCCTTGGAAAAGAAATACCACCAACTCTCCCCCTGTCAACAGCGGTAATTCAGATATTTGTTGGATGCCTCATAACACCACAAGGCTTATAGGGTCTCAGTCTGTGGAGGTGTCCTTAAGATGCTGTAAATTGCAAAATACAGTATGTGTTGTAATCTTAAAATAAAAGGCATTAGGGGAGTTTGTAATAGCATATAATTAATTCTGAATGTTCTGTAACTTAAACACTAAATCAGCATTCTGTACGGGACAAGGCCATCTTGGATGGAAGCTAAAGATTAAGCCAGAGTTTTCAGTAGCACTTCTTTTGCTTTGAACAGTTGTAAGAAGAGCTACTGCAGCAATACATGGTGGACACATTCCCTAATTTCTGTTCAAATGCGGATCCATGAATTTTACATGGGTACTATTAGTAGGGGCCATGACTTAGAGGCACTCACATCCAGCAATTTGCATTGAAAAAGAATCATATAGGCAACAACTGTGATCAGGTGATTTTTGTTTCTATAATATGCACAGTTAGAATTAAAAAAAAAATTAAGGTCTGTGATAGGATTTTGGAAAAATGAATACATTTTTACTAAATTATTGAATTAAATAATTCATCCAGTTTTAGGGTCCCCTCAATTTACATTAATATATTAGAACTTATAAGTCTTATGGTTTTAGGCCCAAAAAGCTAGATAGGTTGCAAATGCATCTAGGATCTAAATACCTAGATATATAAATATCTAAAATATATAGTAGACCATGTGCACAAGGACCCACTGCTTTAATAACATGGATTCATTTGTTTACGCCCTAACATCAGATGTAAATAAATTATAGAGAATCCAACAATAATGACATTCTCAAACACTATGTGACTTAACTTGCCATCAGCAAAACAGTAAGGAGCTTTCTGCTAAGATCTGCACATTTTTCACTTACAGGAAGCCCCCAACCCCCAGCACATACACACACACACACACACACACACATACACACATACAGTACATACACACAATATACACCAAATTCCTCAGCATTAGAATGCAGAGCTCAGCATTGTAATCGCAGTTAATCTACAAATAAGGAATGGAAATCTCAATATGGAAGTAACATTTACCATACCAATGAAAATGACCATGCTTGTACCTTTTCAAGGCAGCCCCAGCATTAATATGCTGTGCTTCGCGACATATAAAATGTAGTATTTATTTTGAAACATGTTCATCCTCTGGCACATTATTCCTCCGCAGCTTCAAACAGATATCTCATTTATGTGTCTAAGTCAGTTATGAAAAGTATCCTTATTAAACTAACATTTTGACTGATGATTTTTCATTTTCACTGTGCAAGATTTAACTCCTCTTGACGTGATATTCAAAACAGGAACCAGTATCCCACCTGAGATGTTAATTATTTGTTCACAGACATTGTGCTGACATGACTTCTCCACTTTTTCTTTACAACATGTGCGGGTTTTGGTAAAAGCGGAGGGGAAAAGCTATAAGAAAGTAATATTTTTATTTCTCCTCATAGCTGTGGCAATTTTCCTCTGCACTCCCTTACATAAAGGGCCCACCAGCCACATGCGGAGCAGATTCAAAAGACTACATTTCCTCCATCATTATCAATGTTTAGGTGGCATGTTCGGTATAACAATGGCATCAGAAGAAGAATGTCTGTCTGAGCCATGTGAGATAGTGAAAGTGCAGAGAAAAAAATCTATTTCTGCACAGTTATCATCTCAGCCTCACTGCCAGGATCAAGTTATTACAGTCAGTGTATATATTTCTCTCCGCACAAAGCTGAATAGCAGTATACTGACTGTCAAAGTACAGAGGCATAAAGATCTCATGGAATACATAGATTTGGCACATGCTCCATGAGGCTTTGTAGGAGATGTTGGATTCTCAACCCAAGCTACTGAGTAGCCTTCAGGGGCAAATGGCTGTTATAATACATTTTGAAAGAGACATTTCCCATTTGGCCCAGGCAGGCACGACTTTCCCTCTTCTAGAGGGATGGAGTTGACACTAGTTGGAATAAGACTGAGATTCTCAGCAACACGTCTGACTCACAACCTTTAGCTAGGGGCTAATCTGAGTTGACGAAAGCACATCTTGAATTGTCTAACCCTTCATCTGGGAGGGCAGTCTCAGCACAGTGACAAGTCAGACTGATTAGAGCAGACGGAACAGAGGAAGGGACATTTAACATGATATTTATAAATAATCCTTCTGTATTATTATTATTATTATTATTATTATTATTATTATTATCATGTCATATCAAGTGTGTGTTTTCTTCATATTAGCTCTGCATCTGTCTCTGTTCCCAATGTACAGCCTACAGGCTCCTAGTCTTGACAACACAGGCAAGAACCACATAGCCTCGGCTTCACCTGAATAGACCTCTGAATTTGCAGGGTCTTTCTTGGATCCAATTAGTCATGGTGAGGTGTGATATCTTTGGAAAGGTGTGAGGATCAAACAACAAGACCTCAGGTGACATGTGCAGGAAACGTCATGTGCACTGTAGAATAAGGTGGGATGAGAAATAGAAGCCCAATGTGCTTTTCTATTCTGTTTTATTCTTTTTTTTATAGACTAATTTACCATCTCATTGTTCTAGGAATGGAAGTTGGCACATTTAAATAGTTTATAGACTATGAGAAATCTACAAGTCCTGTTCGGCTCTGTGACTCTCTTTGAGTTGCTTAGTAATTTGCTATGTGCAGCAATGTCCCTACAGCAGTTTTTCCGGAGTAAGGTGTCCTCTGGCTTTAGTGCCTCAATAAAATTGGGCTATACCTTTGATGATCCAACCCCCTACTGAAAACGAAGCATACACCTCAGAGAAATTTACTGCTCCCTTGAATGTGATACCAAAGCAATTAGTGTCTGTGAGATTGGTAGGCATGAAAATCCTTACAGCATGCCTTGGAGCCAATACAAAGGCAATGCATCTCAGTTTTATAGCCCCATTGCTTATTCGGTCTTGTTTGGTGTTCCTCTCCAAGACTCCAGAGTCAGTGGGGAATTATTGTGACAGGGCAATAAATCACTCTTGCATTTAGCATAAAGTCTCCCAATAAAGATTAGACTATAGGATACTACAGTGACCAGAGGGCAATATAAACAATTCCTCGAGGGAAAATTTTGTTGCTTTTGGTAAATAAAAGAGGAGAAAGTCACACACTCGGCTAAAAAGTTTGTAATAGTTTGTTAATCAGGACATCAATAAAAGCCCCCCATCCCTCCTGTGTTATCAGTCTTATGTGCCAATACATTGAGTTGCCTAGCATTACAGGGTTTTCAGTTGATTTGTATTGACAAATCTATAATTTCACTAATTTATGCAGCTCTCATGAGTATGAGTGGGTACATAAAGTGTCACTTTAAATAACAGTGACATTTTTTCTTGAGCACCATCAGTCTTGCAAAAGGACCTGAGATGACAGTGAATTCTGTGGGAGAGGATGCTTGCGTCTGTTTATGTAGCGTAACAAACAACCCTAAATGTCAATGAGTGGACTTGCTCTGTGAAGGACACAAGTGACTGGGCAGCATTATTTGCCACGACTCTGGGGGATTACTTGGATGCCTGTAAAACAGCATGTAATCTAGCAGCCTGTGGGGACAGGGACTCAGCCTCGCCACAATGCGGTGAGGAACAGGCTTGTTCACTTGTTAAGTCCCTGTCATTGGAAAACACACGTGCACGCACAGATATGCAGGCGCACACAGGAACAGACACAAAGGCATGCACACATGCAGAGACTGGGACATTGTGTCTGGAAAGCTGTTACATAGATTGTGGTTCTTGCTTGTCCCATTGGACTGCAGCGCTTAGTTATCCACTTATGTACGGAGTTTAGTCCATAACAGTTTTAATTTCAGCTTAGAGTGGCAAGAAAGATGCAGATGCACCTCAGGGAGTAGAGGATTCAGGAGTGCCATGTGTCCAAATAAGCCCATTTGTGTCTTCCAATAATTTGTCGCTTATCTTGCTGCGGACAGATTTTTGATTTTTATTTTTCTATTTCATATTTATGATAATGGACAGGGAGAGGAAACAATGAGTGAAATTAATTAATTTGTTTAGTGAATTTGTCTCACTAAATTAAAATGTCCTTGTTTATTTCACCTGAAATGTCTAATGAATTTTTTGTCTGAGTTTTGTCAAGTCTTCATCATGTAAAATTACTGCGTATGGCTTACTTTATCTTCTCTCTCCAAATTAAATAGTAAAGGGAATGCATAATGCAGCAAAACCCCAGCAAAGTCTTCTGTTCATTTAGAAGAGATGACATGCAGTCTTCTTAAGAGCAAATTGCCCAAATGTTGTTGCAAAAGTGCAACAATTTAAATTAAAATTTGTACACAAAAGGCGCAAAATGTAAAATGCTATATTTCTACAGACAGGGTCCATTGCATTGGTCCAACATTCCTCTTCTTTTCCTCCTTCCTTGCTTGTCTTCACACAGGTTGGCTCTGAGCACCTTCTCCAGAATGAACACCAACTCCTCTGATGAGTTTTTCCAGGCCACAAATCATGCAGAACAGACTTTCCGCAAAATGGAGACCTACCTCCAGCACAAGCAGCTGTGTGATGTCCTCCTGATAGCAGGGGAACATAAGATTCCAGCTCACAGGTAGGTGTTTGTGCTTCTGTCCGCTTTGATTTCATTAATTACACCTGCATCGACTTTGGTTAGGAGATGCTGAAGCTCATCTGGATTCACTTCATTCAGTCGTCGATGCGCACGTTCAGGTTTTGGTCTGGACCTCAGTTTGGATACCGAAACATATTTTGTCAGTCTGATCCATCTGAGGAATTATTGGATAATCTGTGAAATGCAAAAAACGATTCTTCTGCTTTTCAGGTGACAATTGACAGGAAAGATATGCAAACTCCATGTTCACTGTTTTGCATCCAAACAATGTGCACTGCTGTGATCTCATTACCCCTCTGCCCTTCCTCATTTCCACATTACATTTGAGACGTGGAAGAACACTGTGATCCGCAACATGGAGATGTCAATATTTAGGTGTCTGGCCCTTAGTTTAATGGCAGAATTGAACAGATCACATGACAGCCCCTGAAAGCTGTGCGCGCATCTATCCACAGGCAGATTTTGCTAGTTCATCCAGACAGACTCATGAAACGGAAACCAGAATGCTCCACAGAGAGACAAAAAAAGTATCAGTGACTGACCTAGTTTGGTAGAATTATCAGCTTTCTGACTGCCTGTTTCAATGTATAGTTGCTCATAGAACACAACCAAGTAAAGCAGGAATGGTGCATAGGCACAATAAATTACGCATGATATAATATTGTATGTATATATATTTATATATCTACGTTAGAAACCAGAACATTATGGAACAATGGATGTAGACGGTTGGACTCACTTGATTCCTTGTATTGTGTTGTCATATGATCTCTATTTCCCTCATGAGTCAACCAGTGTGTTATGAAAGCTAGACAAAAGAGATAACATAATTAGAAATCTGACCAGAGAAGCTATTAGAAACATGAAATATGTGGGATAATTTAATTTATCATACACTGACAAAGTGGAATGATACGGAACGGTTAATTACTCAGTTTCTCATAGTGATGTCAGTGTAAAAGCACACAAGCAGTATATAATTGTCAGGAACAGTACTACATGGAATTGTTACACCAATAATACAATGTGATACAGTACACTGAGCAGATATGCCCTTTCTTATGAGTTACATTTCAGGACACGAAACACAATCTCAGGATTGATTCACTAACCACTTTAATCCACATATAGATCTCCCACGGACACGTAATCTGTACTGTACAGTACAAGAACATCAATTCACTGCGTTTGCTTTGTGTCAGACTGGTACTGAGTGCTGTGTCGGACTACTTCGCTGCTATGTTCACCAGCGACGTGAGAGAGGCAAAGCAAGAGGAGATCAAGATGGAGGGAGTCGATCCGGAGGCTCTCAGATCTCTGGTTCATTTTGCCTACACTGGTGAGTGCTCGTAAAGCCATTCACTGGCTCGTGTAAGTAGTTATGAGACTTCAGAAATCCTGGGTTGGGCTGACTGGCTGGACAGCACTTCAACATCATATTGCTTTATTTAATTACTTAGTAAGTGTTGTTGATTGATATTTCCACAATATTTTAATTGTGAAATATGGTAAAATAACATAATGATGATTATCCAGTTTATTTTGCTGTTGGAGGTTGCAAAATAAATTATGTATGGATGATACATTGAAAGATATTTTTAATACAAAAACTGCTTTAGTTTAATGCCTCAGCAATTTAAAATTGTAAATAAAATATTCCTCACTATGGGAACTTGGATTGTTTATACTGAAGTGTGATTAAAATGTTGATAGCAACACTTCTCCCACAGCTGTGTTTACCATTAAGGCTGCCTCTAGTCGTGACATAAAAATATATTTTCCTTGTCCTGACATTGTAGGTGTCCTTGAGCTGAAAGAGGAGACCATTGAGAGTTTACTGGCAGCCGCTTGCCTCCTCCAGCTTTCACAAGTCATCCAGGTTTGCTGCAACTTCCTGATGAAACAGCTTCATCCCTCCAATTGTCTGGGAATACGCTCCTTTGCAGACGCCCAGGGCTGCGTGGACCTGCTCAATGTGGCTCATAACTACACCATGGTAGGAGGGCGAATAGAACTAGACCACATTTACATGGCTGGGTGGGCTCAATTATTTATTTTGTAATACGGGATTGCACTCTTACAGTGACTCTTCATTGCATGAATACACAAGGGAAGCTGTAGTAATGAGAGCTATAACAGTATCAAGAGTATTTAAAAATTTTGTTTAATTACCACCATATGTACTTTCACATGAAAGGCAGCCCACTGTGAATCAAATGAACTCTGCTCTACATAAGCTATGGTACTGACAGGATTTACTCAGAGCCCTTTTCCAGTGTGTGTCTAATTTTTATTGTCCTCATATAAACTCTGATTATACCCTGTGTAATTACTATTGTTTTGCAAAGTCAGTAAATGCAATATGTACATCATGGCTAAGTTGACTGTATATAACAATATTTATCATCATCCTCTGTTTGAGGCTAATTCATTTAAATAACCTGTCATACATAACCTGTAAAGGAGTGAACTGTCTTGGTTATTTTTATAATCTAATTTCAGCAGAGAAATAGGTGGCATCCACATTTGAATAGAAATTGAATAGTTTCATGCTTTCACTTTATCTAATTTAGTTATGTGGCTGTCAGCAATGCTGCGCATTGATTAGCGCACTGCCAGACTTGTGAAATGTGTATATGTATACACATATGCGAGGAATATTTGCATTGGATTAAGATTCATGCACATGTTTATCAGATAACGTTTTGCTGGCCGTGCAGAAGTGACAGCGCGAGGCAGGCGTTATCTCCTAAAGGACATCTGCTCAGCCTGTTTACGTAGGCCCCATCCAGGACCAGGAGGTTAATCTAATCATCAAACTGCACAAGAGGGCCAACTTCCTGTTCAATCACTTCAGTAATGAGCATCGAGAGCTGTGGGCTTCCTGGAAGTCCATCCTCTGGGTTCTGAGTGGAGCGAGTTGTGTTTCGATAAGCTTGTTTTTCCTGGTTGAGCATGGCAGCAGAGACCCGCCTCTGACTTCCTTTTCCTTTATGAGCGAGTTACCCTCTTTGTGTTGCAGTCGATAAAAATGTAAGGTTTTGTTGTTTGGTGTATTTTTCAGCAATAAGATTATGTATATGTACATCTGTCATGTTACAATATAATACATACAGTTTATATGAAAAAAATACTTAAGCCATAAATACTTACTTACTTAATACCCAATTTTACAAAATAACAAAATAAAGCAGTCTGTCTTTACCAGCCTCTGCAAATTGCACAGTAATTGAAAAGTTCTTGAAAGGTAATTCTCCAAGCCTCATGCCGATTAAACATAAGCGTTCCTCCTCCTTAGAAAACACTGTTATTACACAATTACTCTTTTGCAGTTGTTAAATCAATTAGTATCCTCTCCCGCTGATCTTGTTTTCTGAGCAGTTTACTCACTTCTGAGTGACACATCCTTTTAGATGCTTATAAAACAAACTCGGTTGAGCTTTCAATTTTGTTGTCAGCTGTTCGGGACTGGTAATTACAATTAATTGGTCTAAACCAATGTCAGAGTTGGATGGAATTTCTCTCTCAGGGTTACCATAGCAAGATCAATAGATGTCCCTCATTTCATTAAGGCTGTCTGTGTTAAGCTCTTAAAACCTGCTCTCATAATAGATTGGGCCAAGACACTGTAATTTGTTGCAACTTGATGATCAATAACGCACTTGTTTTTCTTAATTGTTGAGCATCCTTTCTACAGTGAGTGTTTAATGTGTTATTGAAGTTATTCTGGCAGCTTAATAATTAATGCTCAGATGCCTTGTGCAAAATGGAAACAGGGCGTGATTATGGCCACGGATTACTCTGTATGTCTTTCAAGTGTTTTAATGTTGGAGATAACATACTGTAGAGGAGCAGGGAAGGGAGGGCATTTATATAGCATCATCTCTAATGGAACAGCCCAGAGACAATGTCCTTGAAGACGTAGCCATGCAGGGCCGTAATATAGTCCGGGCTTCTGGCCAGTAAATGGAAGATCAATCTTTAGTAAAGCAATAGTGGACAGCTTCCACAAAACCTGGAGCTGGACACTGCATTGGTGTGATGGTAATATGCAGTGCCTTTCTGTTTCTCAAAAGGCTTATTATAAAAGCTTAATGGTGTCACATATAATCAGCAGCAAAAATGCCTTATAAGCCTATGAAGAGGCCTTTTTTGGAGATGCTTTGTGCCAGATTGATTTGTAGCCTGCTGTTGTGTGGATCATTTTATTTAGTGGGCTAAGTGAAACAGATGACAGTTTCATTTGCTCATTCACAATGTTTGAGAAATGGAGAGTATTTCACTGTGGTTATCAGTTATGTAGGAAACTGTCGATAGAAACATTTAAATTGGCTTTCTCTATATACTTGCATTGATTTTTCTTGACCTCTCCTGCCATTTGGTCCTTATAGGTATAGAAAACAGCACACATGCACACAGACACACACTGCTGCACCAAGTGCCCTCCTCAGCTAATGACTGATGATTATCTGCCTCCTTCCCATCTCCTCTTTGTTCCAGGAACACTTCCTGGAGGTCATTCAGAACCAGGAGTTCTTGCTGCTCCCCACGGCGGAGATTGTTAAGCTGCTCTCCAGCGATGACATCAATGTCCCCGATGAGGAAACCATCTTCCAGGCTTTGATGATGTGGGTGCGGTACGATGTCCAGCATCGACAGCAGGACCTCGGGGTGCTTCTCGCCTTCATCCGTCTGCCTCTTCTTCCTCCACAGGTGAGAAAGTGGGTAAACGGGTGGAGGCGGAGGTTAAGCAAAAAGGTCTAGTCAGGATCATACACAGGGTTCGAGTTATAATCTGAGCTTCGTGGGGGTCTCTAATATACTACTTAACGGCGGCGGGGGGATCATTGCTTATTAAGTGAGTCAACATTTCCCTTTCTCACACACACGCCAACGCACAAACACACAGAGCAGTCCACTACTTGTCCCAGATGTCTGTGATATTGCAACAGGGTGTAGGCCTACTCACACTAGGCAATCCATTAAGTTTCAATCGCCTGAAAAAATGCCATCAAAGACAATTGCTCAAGCAGAGACCGCAATTCCACCCTTTGGTAATATTAAAGTGTCATTATTTGACGCACTCCTTGCACACAGTAGCAAGCATATTATCATTTGTAGCACTATTGGAGGATACAATAATACTAAACAAATAAGCTGCAGTCAATACAGAGTTATACAGTAGGCTACAATACAACTTAGTTCATTTTCGCGTGTCGCAGTCTCAACCTGTTCGATCAAAACTGTGCGCACGATAGTGGCTGATGGTGGAGAAGTGCAGCCATCCTGTCAGTCATGAGATGCGCAGCTTAGTTCATTTAAGTCTGTTTATCTAGTTTATGTAAATAATAGTAGGTACTAATTAAAATGAAAAATACATTATTTGTGATTAAAAATAATGGTTGTTGATAAATCAATTAGAGACCCCCACAGATGATTTTACTTCTTCCATGGGAGCTCAGACCATCTTTATGGGAGCTGAGCTCCCACTGGCTCCCACTAGCTCGAACCCTGATCATACACTTCTGCTTTTGCTTGAGTTTGTAGCTGACAACTATGTAAGTCACAAGACCTCCCGTGTCCTCACAGTCAACAGGACATATTTGCCTCTGTGAGTCTGTCCAGGGTGCAATCTGCTGGATTAGTCTGCAAAATGTCAGAAAATGGTAAAAATGCTCACAATAATGTCCCAGAATATGATGTATTCATATGGCTTGCTTTGCCCAAGCAACTGTGTAGAATCCAGAGATATTCTATCATATAAGACAAAGTACAATAGCAAATCCTCACAGCTGAGATGCTGGAACCAGGGAATTTTAAGAACTTTTGCTTGAAAAATGACTGAAACGATTGTGGAGTTCAGTTCTAAAAACGATAGTCAACTTACAAATCGATCAATCGACCACTTGTTTCAGCTTTAAGTCCCAGATATTTACTGCTAGAGAACCACCCAGTACACCTTCGGTCTTCCAACTGACCACTGAATGGCAATGAACTACTGCACTGTCAATAGTCACTTAGTTTATGTTAGTGACTAAAAACATTCTCGCCCCACAGTGATAAATCAAACTGACAGTATGATGGCTGCACATGAGTTTTTATATGCATTGTCAGGCTATAAATAGCCTGCTCATGTTTGAATTATTGCTGTTTTAAACACTGCAGCTCATGTTTTATGAATGCAGTATTTCTGAGAGGTATTGTTTTACAACTGTGTCATCCCAATTTACATAACATCAAACCCAGATAAAAACATTTTGGCAGATATAAAGTATGAAGTTATCTCCCTTTTTATGTTAAATCAGCTTTCTTCTCACTGACAGATTACTTTATAAAATTAATTATGCACAATTTTATATTTCTCTCTACATTGGGTGAACCCACAACATTTTTGTTTGCAGACATTAATAAAGTATGTTTTTATGAATGGAAAAAAATGTGAAAAATATGATACGCAAGTTATCTCATCCATTGGCTGGGGAAATATTGTTCGCTGTGAGGCAAATAAACAGAAATGAATCATTGTACTTGTCAAAACTGGTACTGTATTTGGTTGAAACGGAATAGATGAGCAGAGTAGTGCCACTGACATTACTTGCAGGCATAACAAGATCAATAAATATATACAAAACCTTCATTTCTTTAAATTTGGATTGCAGTCCTTCTTATGTAGTCTATTAATGTGATTCCCTGAAATGTAGCTCCTTGCAGATTTGGAAAACAACAAGATGTTCTCTGATGATCTGGAATGCCAAAAGCTGCTGATGGAGGCCATGAAGTACCATCTTCTGCCTGAGAGACGTCCCATGTTTCAGAGCCCGAGAACCAAACCTAGAAAGTCCACTGTGGGTGCACTTTACGCTGTAGGAGGGATGGATGCTACCAAAGGTATGACCCACAGGCAGCAGTTACCAAACACACAGCAACACAATTTATTTAAATTGTAATACTTGCTGTGCCTGTGGTTTTAGGCTCCACCACCATAGAGAAGTATGACCTGCGGACTAACACTTGGGTCCAGGTTGGAGTCATGAATGGACGCCGGCTGCAGTTTGGTGTGGCAGTGATAGACAACAAGCTGTATGTGGTCGGAGGGAGGGATGGCCTCAAGACGTCCAACATGGTGGAGTGCTACAATCCGGTCAATAAAGTGTGGTCCACCATGCCCCCCATGTCAACACACAGACATGGACTTGGTGAGTGTGTCTTGCGTGACAAATGTAGCTCCACTTATTTCAATAAAAAGAAAGTAATAACTGATAAAATTATCTAATAATACGGACATAAAATATATGCTTTGTTTAGGCCAGTGAATCACATTAGAATCATGATTCATGATTGTCAAAGATCCACATATGATGTTATGTGTAGTTTTCTAATATTTGAGTAAAATTCCTTCTAACCTTATGTTTTCAGAGGATGTTGACAAAAAAACACAATTCTAAAAATGATTTCATTTGCTGACATGATATACAAAAATCCCACATTTCTTTTTGAGATAGACCTTTGATATTTTCCCATTCCCCTATCAAAGCTTGGCAGGCAGTGCTGGTCCTGTACTTCCTTACCCTTCCCTGCCCAATAAATCTCATATCAGAAGCATTTTGATTTACAGTTGAAACAGGTCTTGGTAACAGAACAGCGAGATCTTGTCAAAGCATTCAGCTCACTCACCCAGTGTGGTCGGCGGTATCAGCGAGCCCAGGGGATCACACTGTACAGATTACCTGTGTTGTCTTTGATCTTTCCTGTAGCAACTATCTCTCACTGTGTTGCTTGTGGCATGCATATTTTGAGGCTGAATATATTTGAGCTTAGTGTCTACCAACATCCCTGCCCATTGGCCATTGCCTGCTGTGTACATTATGGGTAAAGCCAAGAAGAAGTAGTTATTTTATTATTCCAAAACCACCTGTCAGTAATAAAAGAGAGTTTCACTACGAGAATTGTTTCTGTCTGACAGTGTTTATGTCATTTGAGGTTCTCTGAATGCGGTCTTGTCCTCATGTTACCCCAAAATAATTGAACTCTCACCAAAGGAAATAACGGTGGTAATATAAAAATGCATTGTGTTAAAACATCCCCTGCAATATTTCTGGCGAAAAATGATTTCTTTGACATGACTTTGGGGAAGAGGAACAACAATGCGTTTTTAGTCTTCCTGTTTTCTGAATAGATGTGGTCAGCTGTATGACTCACTCTGCTCAGTTCTAAAAGGAGAAATGTACCTCCTGCTCCGCTCTCTCCAAGATATGTTGCAAGAAAAAAGCGTTTGATTTTGGAAATGTCATTTCATTTCTTCACATTGATTATTCGCAAACGTGTTGTTTATATTACCTTGTGCTTCACAGTATGCTTCATGATGAAAAGGAAACTGCTTTGTGTGATTTGGAACTATAGGATAGATTATAATTTTAGTTTTGATATTTGTGTGACCGTACCCCAATAGTTGAAGGTTATACACATTACAATATACACACAATAGAATTATTATCATGACATAAAATGTTCCCAAATTATTTGTAATGCTAATGATGATTACAAGTGTGCTTTACTTTTGCATAAACAAATACACATATTAATACACAAGTATGAAGCACAAGTATGTATCATTGGTCATCTATTGACACCATTTTGACAAAGATGTACATTTATTTCTTGTTTGCATTCATATAGGAATTGCTGTGCTGGAGGGCCCCATGTATGCTGTGGGAGGCCATGATGGCTGGAGCTATCTCAACACAGTGGAGCGCTGGGACCCGCAGGCCAGACAGTGGAACTACGTGGCCAGTATGTCAACACCACGGAGCACCATGGGAGTCACAGCACTCAATGGGAAGTAAGTTGCTCTATCGAACCTGCAGACCATCCCAACTTGACTTAAAGACAGAATGATGTTATGATGATGTTATGTTTGTAAACATAACATTCAAAGTTGGCCCTGTAACCTGCTAGCAACTGTTTTTTGGAAGTATTGAAATAGAAAAGCCGATACTTTAGCAAGCTAACTGCCGGCACCTACCTGCCCAACAGAAAACAGACCAATTCCACGTCGCTCTTCATCCCCATCCTCTCCTTCAGTGCTCGCCAGCTGGTGAAATCCCCAGATTTCCTCTCGTCTTGGAACAAGCTTTGCCATTTTGCCTCGCTGTATTTGCATTTTGTAAACCACCATTTTTCAGCTTCCTCTTCGATGCCTGCTTACAATCTGGCACCTGGTTGCTACGTTTTCCTGCACTCACACCCGCGCTGTTGGCTGGAGGCTACACACTCACTGCCCAAAGGTTTACGCCCAGAAACGTCCTGTATAGCGCAAAATAAGAAAATACAGGCAGAGGGCAGGGTCTGTGCAGAAAGAGACACTATCACACACTCTAGTGGGTCTTAAGTGATGATTGACAGGGATTTTTTTGTATGAGTCTATACACAGTTTTTTTTAGGAAAATCCTACTCATTCTTCCTTTAATACTAAAATGTTCAGCCTCTTTGAGGTATGTTGTTGTCTTTCTACTTTGAAATATGATGAAGCCTGGTTGAGATCACTGGCATCTGGAAAGCCACAACAGACACTGAGGAGGCAGACAAGTGTGCACAATTTACAGTTAAAAAGGAATGCTAGTGTGACTGCATGATTTAGAAAAGGCCGTCTGCCTTAAATACCAGTTTGCATCTTAAATGTAGATCACTATATACAAGTCTATTACACAATCATCTTGTTATTATTTAGTTTATGTCCACCATTAAATCTTTTGAAATATGGTTTGCAGACTAAACTAAAATTAATAAAAATGAAAAACTGAAAAATCTATAACACTTGCTTTGGAAAATGGTCAGTAGTAATGTAATACGTAACTTGGGATATAGCAGTAACAGACATGTAAGTCATGTTATGTAACTCACTGAAGTGCAGCATCAGTGCAGTAAGAGTTTGACAATGTTATACTTGAATGCAGAATCGAACCTTTGTGGTCTGTCTGAGATAAACCACATGAGACTGTGTAGTAGTCAGCAGCTCGCAGCAAAGGCTGGACTGATTAGTGTGGTAATTTATACAGCGCAATCTAGACTCTATAAAAGCAAAACACTTTATGTATTTGTATGTATTAAATGCCTTACAACACCATTTGAAAGTAAATTAAGCAAAGAACAGACCGGCTCTCTGCCTAATTTAAATATGTTTGTGTGCCGAAGGAGAGAAGAGGCTGCTGCTCAGCTACATCCAGTATCCAGTGTTGAAGTCGATGCTGAGTTATTTCTGCATCTAGGTCAAAAATAGACAACAAGGAAACTGTTTCCCTAGCCTCTACTTTCTTGCTGTCGGGCCTGTGAGCTACAAGCACTTAAAAGACTGATGTGATCTTTCTGGGAGAGAACACTCTCAAGGAAAGGGTCTTTGAAAGATGCTGTCCACTGTTCATTGCTGTATCTTATAAAATCTGTCACATTATCACTGTTCTGTCATTGTTTTTACAAACATGTGAGCTACTCCTGCCAGATCCAGTAGTACAGAATGCACATGTCAGAATTTTTGAGATTTTGAACCCATTTTGTTTCTCAGATTGTTTGCAATTGGGGGTCGAGACGGCAGCTCGTGTCTGAGGTCAATGGAGTGTTTCGATCCGCACACCAACAAGTGGAGCATGTGTGCTCCCATGGCCAAGAGGCGAGGAGGAGTGGGTGTGGCGACATACAACAACTTCCTGTATGCTGTAGGTGGCCATGACGCCCCTGCGTCCAACCACTGTTCTAGACTCTCCGATTGTGTAGAGAGGTTGGTCCTTCTCTGGAAAAAACATACAAATGTTGCGTAAGCAGTTTAATACTGCAGTTGATTAAATTCGGTCATGGGTGAGGACGAGGCTCCAGGCTTTCTCATAAGAACAAAGGGCAGTTAAACCCACCCTGTTCCTGCATTTTTAGACATGTCTATATTACACTGCTTGATACTCCACTGAAGAGATAATAGTTTCCACACATAGTTAAATTTTACAGTTTCTGGCACCATCTGGTGGCCATAATATCCTCCTGAATCTGAACCCGATGAGATTCTCTGTAGAACACTTGCAGTTGTACACTTTTAATAAATTCAATTATTTGTTTGTAGGATGGGAACACAGGTGGTATATATTTTCCACCATATGATGTTTCATTTAATGTTCCACACGTTCCCAAACTTTCTAAAATTGTGGATGATTAATGTAAACAGATATCCTTGTTTGATTTCTACATTCTGTGACAGCAGTTCAGTGAAACAGTGATTTTACTCACTGCAAAGCATTTAAAATAATTTGTATTGTTTTTTTTAATAATTGATTAGCCTCTTGTAATAATGTAGCAGTGTCCAACAACAGTATTTTGCATATATATGATTAATAATATTGTATGGAGACTCACTTTAACCAATATCTCCTATCAAATCATTTACTAGCTAGTGCATATTTAGTCACACATTTGTGAGATTATGTCTGTAATCTCATTATAAAGTGTTATCGGTACTGTAGTTGCATATACTGTTTAAATATATCATACTTAACAATTTACTGATTGTAGATCACATTCTATCACATAATTTTTTGTGTTATTTTGCATAAAGCTAATATAAAACTGCTTAAGGCAGCTCCAAAATTTGGTAGTACCAAGTTCCAGCAAGACATGACTGAATGTTTGAACATTTAAATGACTTCATTACCCAGACACCATTGAAATAAATCATGTGTCTTCATTTTCCTAATCTTAGTGGTCGACATGGTGAAAAAAATTACTTTATTCAGCAACTTGTATCTGCACTGATGAGTCCAGCTCTCTCTGGCCCGCCAGCTGCCATATTTGCTTTTAAGTTTCAATTTGGTTCTCTGTCTGTGCCACTGGTGACCACTCAGACATCATTAAAGAGGGCAAACATGAGGATGTTGCATTTAGAGGGGATGGGACACTCACTGGGATCCACCTGAGACTGAGGCTGATTGGATAAATTCATTATTACAAAAAAAATGGTTTCAACATACCAACCATAATGCAAAAACAGTCATTTGACCGAATATTGCAATTATAGGTATGACCCAAAGACAGACACGTGGACAACAGTGTCCTCCCTCAGTGTTCCCCGGGACGCGGTGGGTGTTTGCCTGCTGGGTGACCGGCTTTATGCTGTGGGTGGATATGATGGCCAGTCATATCTGAACACTGTCGAGTCCTATGATGCACAGAACAATGAGTGGACTGAGGTAATCACATCAACCAAAACTAATTCATCACAACTACACAACACAGTTTTGTGTTTTAGAAAGAAGTAAAGATATTAAGATGCAGATTCACTTTGAGGGAACTTTTGACATTTAAAAATGTTAAAATGTGCTTGTTTTGGCTGAGTTAGTTATATATAACATCATCGTTCAAGAGCAAACATCTACTTAAGTCACTGAATATCAATATTTTATAGCTTGCTTTTTGCAATGTGTTTTTCCAGTCATGACTTTGTAACCCTCTTATCTGCAGGAAGTAAATTGGGATTTTTTGAAAACAGCCTCAGATGACAGGCTGCACGTTAACCTCTCTGTCTTCCTGTAGGAGGTCCCTCTCAACATTGGCAGGGCAGGCGCCTGTGTGGTGGTGGTGAAATTGCCTTGAGCATTTTGTCTCACGGCAGCATGGGAAACAAATGAGAGCAGTGAAGAAGAGTGGACAAACAAAACAAGAGATCAAGGACACATCCTTCGAGAGTCATGTTTTCACCCCCCCCCCCCTTTAACTCGGCTCTCCAGATTTTTCAGAGGGAAACGCAAACAGAGCCTTGGCCATAAAGCATTGTTTGAGTCATTAGTGGACATATCTGCACACAGGGGAAGACTGTACATTCTCCACATTCTCAACCGATCACTAAATTTTCATAGTCTTGGCTAAGCCGTAGCAAGTGCCAAGCCTTTGTTGTACTCGTTTGTTATACTAGTTTTATGAAAAGTTCTGTGTATGTCTGTAAAATTTAATGTAAAAGTTACATTTTGAGTAAACAAGCCTGAAGGTTCGTTTAAATCTATACAGATACTTTTCTTATCAATGTCATCACATACAGTATATTTTGGGGTTTATATTTCACTTTATAGCCACACAAACAAAAATTGTTACAAAACATAAATGTAATCATGTACCAATGTCTTTCCTTAGTGGGTGGTCTGAACATATTTTTACTCTTAAGGGAAGAAGACCACTGTGAACACTGAGGGTGATGAGTTTGTTCAGACTGGCTTGAAGAACAGGAACGAAATCAAACTTTTTGCTAAATAATATATTTCTTTTCTCTCTTTTCAGTTCTTTTTATTGAGCCTGTAGCTACAGAACACCAAAGTCATTTGCTTGTCTTTGCAGTCTTGTTACTCATTAAATAAAGGTTTGCAAAATTGTGAATTACAGAAAATATATCATATTGATATTTCACATGGCTGTACAGATTTTGTGAACTTTCCGAAACTACATTTGTGTTGATAGAATCATGCCTAAACTACTGCACTCTGGTGACTACAGTTATTACGATTCTTTTGTCTTTGTTTCTGGGCATGCTAGCTGAGTGAGTTGTTCTATTTGATTTCTGCAGTATTATATATCAAGATGACTGTCTGTTCTGTATTTTTGAGGATATGATGCCTTTTGGCCTCATTCTGCACAAGATACCCATTGGATTTACCCAGAAGAAACAGCAAACTATGGCTAAGTGGCACCAGGTGCACCCAAACCAGCTGTCTGAGGTTATAAGAGAATTCCAAGCACCATTTTACACGTGCAGAACTCACAAAGCAGATTTTGAGTTTGCTCATAAAAGTTGAACATTACCAACTTTATCACAGTGAGAACAATTTGCAACTGTAACTATAACAAAATGTGCCAAATGTGACTTTTTATGCTTTTATCATAATTTTGTACAGCATGCAAACCTACAAATAAAAAGACTTCAATCTTCTCTGCATGTTCAAATCCATGTTTAGAGATGAATGTGGCCCCATCAGAAGGCATATTCTGATTTCCCTTGTTGTTCTTGCTTTACTTAAACTAAAGTGTGTCTTTGACTAAACAGTCTTGGAAGCTACTTTGATGTCAGCATTAACCTCAGTTTTCTTCTCATTGCAGTACCCGTTTTTTAAATCAAGCAAGCGTGCTAGCTGACACCACTCTGGTTTTCTTTCACTTGCATCAACAGACTGACGACCAACTGCTATTGCTTGCTTTTGTTTTTCTCATTGTTTACCATCCAAATAGTTTCCAAAAGGTCCCTCCAACGCTCCCTCCTCTTGCTTGTTTGGTTATATTTTGACAGTTCTTGCACACAAAATACTGGCTTATGTGTCTACGTGTACAGTTGTAACTTAGAAATGTGTAGGTCTCTTCAGAATACACAAAGTATTAGACGTACCTTTATCTTTTTGATTTTGAAGTATAGCCCTTTTTTGCACAATCCATATCTCAGTTGATATACAGATAAATCTTCTCAAACTTCCAATTTCTGTTTATCTGCATCTCCTCCTGTCAGATCTTATAATGGAAATCAATAAAAGATAATAGCTTTCACCTAAGTTCACCTCTTCAGAATATTACAGAAAGCCCCAAAGTGTAGAATACTTACTCGATATATCTCTATCCAGTTAATTCAAAAGCACAGTGTAAAAGCTGTAGACACACAAGACCATAACGATGAAAATACTTTAATTCAGTTTGTACCTGCATTGGATATGACTGTCGCAAATGTGCAACACTCCATTGTTTTCCCCGTTCATTTCTGTTATATTCTTCTCCTGGGGGTTAACTCAGTATTGCCCAATCTTAAATTCCACATCTGTTAGACTAAACTGTTTTTGCCAAGTCCAAGTAGTCAGTGAGAAAAAGTCAGCGTCACGTGACACTATGATGCAATACACTACGTCAGAGTCGTCAGGTTTCCAAGTGTGATTCTGGCTTAAAGGGCCCAAGGAAAGATGTGCTTCACCACACAGTACGTTATTATTTTACTGAATAAAGCTGGAAGAATAAACAACACATTAAGATGGCATCCGATACTCTTTCACAAGAGCAATTTGACTGTTGCTAAATTTTTTGCTGGAAGCAATAAAATTCACTGATAATTTAGAAGTAAGATGGTACAGCACTGACTTGCTGATGCATGCTTTGTTTTAGCTGAAGCTGGAAAACTCAGATATAGAAATCCTATTTTGATTATCCTTACAATCCTATTATTTAACCCTTTTAGGTATTTAACACAACCTAAATCACCTGAAATAAAACATCTTACCTCAGTTTAAATTTAATCCCAAGGATTTAACATGTTGGCTAAATAATGCTTCACTATTATTGTACATTTGAGTCACCTTCAATTTAGTACTGAAATTATGACTGCACTAATTAAAGTATGCCGTCTCAATACATCCCAAAACAGTAAAGTCTTTTCTGAAAATTGTAGATTCAAACCATTAAAAATTAATGACATTTCAGGCAATTTACCCAAATACATAGACTGTAAAATATGAATTTAAAAAAATCCACTTTAAAATGAATTTAAATAAAATCCACTGTCCCTTACTGATTTCCCCTTTTAAACGCAATCATTACAAAGCAGCAAATTGAGAAACAAAGAGAATGGGTTTTAAGGAGGAACATACGGAGATGTGGAATTTGGGCAATCAATGTTGAACAAAATAATACAGAAAGTGCGAAATGGATAAGGGCTTTGTAGATCATTTACAATGTCAACTCATAATTCAGGCACTTTGTATTAAAATATGTATTCATAAATTCTGGGTATGATAAAGAGTGGTCAACTTAGTTCATCTTATCAGTTTGAGTTTTCACCAGTATCACACACTCTCATACTGTGTGCTCCGACATGGTGATGTCATCATTTCATAAATTATCAAAAGAGGGTGCTGTTGCACTGCAGAGAACATACCCAACCACACTTACCACCGCAAACGGCAAATCAAAGATCTCCAATACCATTACTGTTCATAATAAATGTCAACCGGCATTAAGAATGCCAAGGACAAATACTTGAGCTAATAACCCTGCATAATTATTAAGACACGATGATGAAATGTTCAGAAATTGGATGTTAGGCGTCTCCTTCTCCTACTTTCAAATCAGCATGTGCTGAGTTTTAAGTGAAACATACGAGGAAGATCAGTTCTGACTTGAGAGATGATTTGTCAGGTTTTAAAGGGATTCTGGCATCACAAAACTTTGAACAATATCTCATAATTGTGTGACAAATGTAGACAGATTGTTCTATTTTTGAGCTGTGCTCCCAGTCTTTTTTATTTCAATATTTATTTTAGGAGTGAGGCAGCAGCTCTCCCTCTTATTTTATTCTTTTTTGTGTGACAGTGAACAGAAATGGAAAGTGATGAGAGAAAGATGCAACATCACAGCATGAGTTGCAAACATTGTATTGTATTGATTGTTGGTTGTGAAGACATAACATATGTGCACCAGGTTGCTTTCTTATATAATATATATTTTGGGGAGTTAGGAGAAATGAAAATTTTCACAAATTACAAATCATTGCATTACAAAGATAACATGTTACAGGCACAGAATTTTGGATTTCATCAAACACCATTTTCATCTGCCAGATAAATAATAGCACTGCATAATTGTTTGCTGTCAAAATACAGCCTCAGAACTTCAGTGCAGATCAGTTGGGCTAATGCTTACTGAAAAATGTCTGGGAAAAAAAGTGATTTGAATGGTTTATTTGTCAAAACACAGTGTTCGGAGAAAGACTGAGAATAAAAAAAAAAAGAAACAGCATGTGAGGGATCATCTTCACCACAGGGACAAAAGACAAGATGGATCCCTCTACAAGTGCCACAACAAACTGTCAACTTAGAAGAAGATTGTCTCGTCAAGCATGCATAAATAAGCCTGTTAACACGGCACTTTTGACATCTTGCAATGAAGTGCCATGTCAGGCAAAATGTTGTGTCTTCTCTTCCCAGGTGATGGCAAATTGATTTTACACTGCAGCAATTTTTTGTCAAGCGGCTAGATTCAGAGAGAGAAAAGATTTAACATATCACACAGGTAGCAGGACGGTGTCTTACCACAGAGATGTGTTCCTGTACAGCTAACAATCCAGGTGGAAAAATCACCAGCTTAGGGGACAACACAACAAACAATGGCCTTAAAGTGACACTGACAGTGACAAAGTAGTTAGCTCAGCTTTCATGAGTCCGGCACTGACACAAGGAATGACAGTCGCTTTTTCTCGTCTGATCAAAGGCTGCAGACGAGTGCTGTAGAATGTTTCTCCCTCCATCCTCCCCCCCAAACCCTGTCTCTATCTAATGATAGTTGAATACATTGTCATCTCATTATCTTTGAAGAGGGGAAAGATCCCTCCCGAATGAGTGGGCACTGTGTCTCTTGCCATCAGACGGGCCTTAAGATTGGTGAAGCGCATTCTCGTCTCATTATGTTGAGTGAGAGATATCAGACACATCCCATCTGCCCAACGCCTTCCACACACATGCCGCCATGCCTCAGCCATACAAGCTGGCTGCGAGTAGTTTCTGTATTTCTATAACTCAGCTATGAGACTGCTATTCTAAGCAAGTTCGGACACTGCTATTAACTAAATCACTGCATGGTTAAATATCACTGTCACTATTAAGAGAATCCAGACTCACTTTGATTGGATGAGTACATGCAGGGCTAATTTTTAAAGTGGTATCAGTTAAAGAGCCCTCGACTCCCAGACATTTGTCTAGTCTGCATCTCTTACCGTCATTAATATTGCACCATATCAAGCAGTTTATTTAAGGGTTTTAAAGCAGTACACAAAACCCATTTACCCCTCGGCAACTGGCTGCAAGGCTTTTTCTGGTTCCTTCTGACAAATGACAAGAGAACAAAATCTGCAGTCCCTCCCAATTTTCCAATTTGCAAACCCTCTCTGGGGTAAAGAAACAGAACAGATAGGGGGCTGGGGAATCTGGAGACATTACAGAATCACACAATCTGAGGCAATAGCACCACAAATTGAAACTTCTAAAATGAATGAGTAAGATTAGCTTCATATACAGTTGCTCATATAAGCTCTTTTTTCATTTTTCAGTTAAGACATTGTACAGTTACAATCGGGGATAATTTTGGTACTTGTTAGATTATTATAATATGAATGAATAATGCTCAAAGCCACACAGCAACAATGACTCGTGACAGAAATGCCAAATTGGTCCCAGTTTCTCTTGACTGGCTCTAACAGATGTCATGGGCCGATTGCCAAAACATCTTATCGTGGACACAGTACAGTGAAACCACAACACTGATCTACATGATGGATGTCAGATCAAAATGAATCCAGCCATGGTTTTACCAGCTTTGAATTCATGCATGGGGAAGCCTGTCAGGGGCGAGAGATGATGTGGACACTGGCTCTCACTGTTTGTCAAGATTTTACATCCCTCCCCCTCGCTACTCGTTTGAAGCTAGTCATCTGCTGTCTAGCAGCTTGCTGCCAATACGCCTGAGAATCTAGATTCAACATTTGTGGACTTTTTACAGGAATGAATGCAATTAGACTGTTTTGTGGGTGTAAAGCATCCCTTCTCATACACCACGCAATCTATCATTTTAATGGGCCTCAACTTTCCCTGGGAACACGCTTTAATTTGGGAACTATCCTTGTATGTTCCTTATTTTACGTGTCTAATTCAGACAGTACACTAGTGACCCATCAAGAGCACTTTTTTTTCCACAGCAGTTTTGCCTCTTTGGTAGGCTGTGTGGAATAAAAAAACAAACAAAAACAAACTCAGAACTAAAAGCAGACTTTTGAAAGTTGAGCATCAAATGATGTTTTGACATCAAATGGAATAATGAGGAAGAATCAGATTGTGAAACACATCACCTACGCAAATAGTCCAATTTTTGAAAATGAGATGTGTTGGTTGTTTTTTACTGATACAGCTATGACGACAACATTGCTTTTGTCCAATTCACTTTCTAAGCCTGCAGCATCTATAATTCAAAGAACACCATGTCCACTTCAAGAACACAAGCTCTCGCTCCATGAAGGACACACACACACACACAGTACATTTTGCTGCCTCTTTTTTCAGATAAATCTTTCCAATGGAAAGAAGTCTAGGGAATCTAGCGTTGCTTGTGTGCTACTATTGTGTCTGCTACGCCTCTTACTTCATATGATCTTTCTCTCCGCACATTACTGCTGCCCCTGCAACACTCGCTTACGAATTGCCTCCAGAACTAAATCACTTCCTTTGTCAGACACGACTGCCTTTCTTTCCCCAGACCCATTGCTTACTGCTATTGTTAAAGAAGATGAACAGCCCACGACAATTAAAGGTGTGGACCATTACTTTTGCTGTAAGGAAGGTTAGGCCTCATGCTTTACAGCCTGAGGGAGAACACCTCTGTATCTACATCTGTCATCCAGAGCCATAATGGAGAGCCTTGGAAAGGATGATGAGCCAACAAATGTCCACTGCTCAGCGTGATTTGGGTCAGGTTTTGGCCATGTTGGAGGTCTAGAGGATGCAGTTATTGTGAAAACTTAGTGAAATTAAGTTGGAGAAATGTAGCCTACTGCAAACACAGAAAACACACGCATACAGAAATGTTAGTCCAACACAAAATTTCCAGGGCACACTAAAACTGATAATTTGTCTGCTACAGTTCTTGTGCTAACAGCTAATAGTGCTAACAATGTTTTGTTTGGGGGAGGGATTTAACAACCTTACGCTAATTACTAGAGTGCTCATCAGTTTCAATTGTTCTTTTGTAACTGTGGCCCATAAGGGGTTTTGCAGTATTAAACCATTTTGCAATGTATTTGTGGTGAACATTGCAGTAAATGCATATGAGATGAACTGATAGACAATTTGCAGTTTTACTGCATTCCTTGTGAGAGTGACAGCACAATAGGTGAATAACTACATAATGAGTATAAATTTCAATATGGCTACTGTACCCCTTTATTCTTTTCCAGACAACCCCCCCCCCCATGCATGGTGACAAAAGACAGTATTGACTCTTAAATAATTTAAGCATGTTTTGGTCGCAAATACTGTAAAATTTTGTTTAAGTGCAAAGATGGAATACATGAATGTGCTTGGAAGTATTAACATAGCATAAATGGAAGCGATTAGTGCTAGCAATTAGCATAACTGACTATTGTTAGCGATTAATATAACCAATTCAACTGTTGGCATAAATGGTCGGTCACTCAAGTCCGGTAAAAGATGCTTTTATCCAAAGTGACTTACGTTTAAGGAACATATAAGCATATCAGTAAAGAAAGCGATCTACCAGTAAGTGGCGCTCCCAGAAAATTTTTCTAGGGGTGGCCCAATGGGGCCACTGGAAATCCTTGGGTGGCAAACTGAAACTAAAAGCCCTAACTGAATTTCAGGAATTCTATTATGCGGTTTATAGAATAGTTGAAAACTATGTATAAATATGAGTTAAAGAATCATAGACTGATATACTTTGGTTTCTTATTTTACAGTTAGTGTTCCTAATGTCCATAGAGTTAAAAATGTTCAGTTAACATTTTGAGTTCGATAAAATCCTTTTTTAATGTGTTATGTATCTTTACATGTTAGGCAATTAATTGTTCTTTAAATAAACTAGTTGGCCTTTTACTTAAAAAGACTAATTAATTAATTAATTAATTAATAAAGCTTTTATTTGTAGGAGTGCACCGACTGCCAAGAACAAAACATTTACTGGGAACAAGCCTACTCAAGATTACTGACATCACAGAGCATAAAAATGTTTCGTTTCACATTAGCCTACATAATAACAAATTCAAATATACAATATGTGCTTGAATGGTGTTATGTAATTTTATTTACCATACCATTTCATTAGTTTGGTGTTCTTGTTACAAATATCCCACTTTAACAGATTTGACCAGTGGGGCATCAAAACATAGGCTTCAATGCAATATTCAAGCAGATACATCCAAGTCCTAAAGAAATGAGCCTACAAGGCCATCAGCAAACAAAAAAACCACAAACACAAACACACAAAGACACAACCAGCTGAACAGCAGCAATAAACAGCTGACATAAGACAATTGAGAGAGAAATGAAAATGAGAGAGAGAAAAAAAAAATCAGGCAACATAAAACAGCACCGCTAACCCCCTATCCCTAACATTTAAATAAGTAGGGGCCTAACTGAATGAAAAACATCAAGAATGATTCTACCAGGGAGAACCTTTGTGTGTCTGTGAGAATGTGTCTGAGTGCCTGTGGGTGAGTGTGTCTGTATGTGTATATGATTATGTACATAAGCCTGTTTTAGAATGTAGTTCATAGTGAGAGTGGGATAACACAACCGCGCCACACCGACTCCAGCGACAAGCAGGCAAGACCCCCAGTAGCCAATAGGGGTGGGAAAGAATTCAACTCCCAGACGAATCGCGACGCGAACGCAGAAGACCCCGATCCGACCAGCAAACGCCAAAGACGCATTGACAATGCAATGCCGTCGGAAAGCAAAAGGCTGAACCCGTAGAAGAGCGGCACCCGGACCGACCGCGGCACGCACACAGAGGCCAGTGCCACCCCGCGACCGGCACCCCACCGCCGCGGAACGGGCAACCAAACCGCCAAATTGCCACGCAATCAGCGTGCAAGTGATGACCCCAACCCGCACAACGCACAGTGACACCCACCGCCCGGGAGACCCCCGCGTAGGCCTATCCCACGCGCGAGGCCGAGCAAATGAGAGAAAGCAAGCGCCAGAACACAACGCGAAAGCCAGCAGAGAAA
Organism: Micropterus salmoides; assembly: GCF_014851395.1. Classification (NCBI taxonomy): domain Eukaryota; kingdom Metazoa; phylum Chordata; class Actinopteri; order Centrarchiformes; family Centrarchidae; genus Micropterus; species Micropterus salmoides. Next base: position 20,147,393 of record NW_024044237.1, read on the forward strand.
AACACCAGCAGTGAGTTAAACAGTAGCGGTTCTAGACCAATTTTATTGAGGGGGCCAGGCTGGGGCCAGTTGTTTTGTCAGAGGGCCACATTCAATCAGAGACAAATGAGACAAAGGCAAAGTTCAAGCTTTCAAAATGTCTTGTTTTGTATATAATGTAATGTTTTAGTATGTTTCAGCAACTTACAGTTATTTGTTTTAGTAACAGGATCTTTTCAGTGACTTAGTAATATATTTATTAAAGTTACATTACACAAAACAAAACATTCCTGTTAGACCAGTAGGCTACTGTTATCGAAAAGTGATGTTTAAATGCAATGCATTATTAAATTGTTGACACACTTCTATTGGTATCAATGCTCTTGTTATCAGTCCTATTTATTACTAAATCATTACATATATTATTAAAAAAAATTTTTTTAACTACATGTTGTTTCTAGAGCAGCAACAGGATTTACAGCAGCAAAGTCACTAATATCTCACTGGAAACAAATTTAACATGTCAGTAAAATAAATCATATTCCTGACATCAATATACTGAGGGAAGTTTAGAAATTATGAACAACTCAGTCCCTCTTGCCCTCCTCTTCCCTCTGCTGCTGCTGGTAGAGAGGAGGGCTGGTTTGTCTCAGCCACCAGCTGAGTTTATAATGTGCCATATTTTAATGTACAGGCAAACTAACCAGAACAGTTACTAAAGACAGACAGCTTTCACTTCAGCTTGTTTTTAACAATAAGCTATTAGCTGAACTAGTGCTTTGCCTGTGTAAAACCTAAATGATATACAGTAGCTCACTCTTTAGATACTTTCATACAATATACATGTACTGTATATGTGTACTTTTGTTGTCATATGTCATTAGATTATGTGCTGGGGCCGGATGTGGCCCGCAGGCCGCTAATTCATTAGGGCTACCATAGACTTTTCGTTCAGCAAAAAAACTGCCACAGGAGTTAAACACTTCCACAATGAAGCGTGCAGACAACTTCTTAGGGATACAGACCAGGGGCTTTTTTTGGTTCTTCAAACATTGGGGGCTTAGTCCAGCCCATAAAACTTCATATCTTCACATAATAATTGACCCCTGGGTCCTCTGACGTTTCCAGAATAAAGGATATTTTGAGAGGTCAAATAGGATAAATTGTTGTGGTGGCAGCCCAGCTGACGGTGAGTGTCCTGGTTATTTCTCCTTTTTTTCGTCTGTTTTCCCTGTTCTCTGCCTGCCTCCCTGTGTCTCCTCCCCTGTGTGTGCTCTCTCTCCCTCCGCTCCTGAGCCCAACCAGCGACCCGCACCTGCATCTCGTCAACCTCCTCCTCTATGAGGGACTAAAAATGACATATCTATAAATGAATAAATAAATAAATGCAGAAGTAAATAATTAATTGCAGAAAGAAAATCAAATCAAATTTATTTTGGTCATTAAAAAAGGCTATTTCTGTATTTATTTATGCATTCTACATGCATTTATTTCTGTATTTCTACATATATTTATATATTTGATGTATTATTTATTACATTTATTTATTGATTTATTTATATATTTATTGATTTATTTCTACATTTATTTATATATTTATTTCCACATTTTTTTATGCCTGTGCGCGTATGCTAATTGAGTGGGTGGTGCCGACATCAGTCTGAAGCAGGATTGGTTATAATAATAATCTTTATTTGTAGAGCACTTTTTAAAAACAAGTTACAAAGTGCTTTACCCAAGAGACAATAATACAAAAACAATACAAGATAAGAGCATGAAAACATTAAAAAGACTAAAATACAGATAAATATAAAATTAGTAAAATACAATAAAATAAAAGGGATAAAATAAAGTCAAATAAGATCGGGAAAGGCTCTCCTATAAAAGTATGTTTTAAGAAGGGACTTAAAAGAGTTCACTGACTCAGCCGACCTGATTATATATTATAGAGATGTGATCAGATCTACTACTACTGTCTTGACTTCACTGGAGTGGGCTGAAGCCAATTCTGTTCCGCTGCCACTAGTAGCACTAAAGAAAGTGGTCAGGGCAACACGGTCACTGTCACCACAGTAATTCATTATTGCATATATCACCAGTATACTTTTTATTTAATGGTGTAACATTACATTAACACTAATTTATACTAGTTACTCATTCAGGTTGTGCCTCTGCAGTATAGCATCAGGATGCCACTGTGCTAATGTTCTCCTTCAAGCTTCAAGCCAGCCTCCTCCTTGTGTGTGCCAACCAATACACACACCAACATGTGAATGGGGAGTACTGGCAACTACTTTTTCAATTCAAGCACTGAATGTAACAGTTGAAACTTCCTGTTTTCAAGCTGGTCAGCCACATCCCACAGCAGGTCTGCCAGCAGCCTCCCTCTCGAGTCCATTGTGTGAATAAACTGTCTATTATAGTACAGGGTTAGCTACTCAGTAAAGTCAGCAGTAAGTCTGAACATTTAGAGTGTAAAGTTAACATTTAACACTACACCAGACTAAGAAATGCAAATCAAGTTCTACACTAAAAAAGACAGAACATTCACAGTTATTCATAATTTAATCTTATTATTTCACTCTTCATGAGTGTTAAACCTTTTCATTGACTTCTGCAAATGCTAAAATTCACTAATATTTACTCACCGTAAGTGTTATTCTTACCAAACACCTTGTTGAAATAAAAATCTAGTGTTTTACAATTTTCTACTTTAGCATGTCCAGCTTACACTTAAAACAAGTAAAACTTTTAATGTGTGCAGGGGGAAAAACCAACAACCACCATACATCCATGTAATCCATACAATTTCTTAAAAATAAAAACATTTTACCTCAAGGTTTATTTTGTAGTTCTGTTTCAGTGCGACAGCTCTCTTAGCACTCACTATTATAATGTACTGTAGGGCTGAAATGATTAAATCGATAAAATCGATTCATTAAATGCTTCGACACAAATTCTTTGCATCGATGCTTCGTTTAATCCATGCAACTATACAGAACAGTGTTTCGCAGGGACATTTGTTACTGTTGCACATAGCGCTGTGAAAGGAGTAGAAGACAAGACAGTATTCACTAAAATAAATAATCATGAACAACTTACAGTAAATACACCTACAGAAATAGCTACCAATCAAAAAACTGTGCAAAGGAGGCTCTCACAATAAATCTCCAGGATGACTAGATCATTTGAGCCACAAGCTGAAACTTACAGTGCTGACTTGGTTACGACATCAAGCAGTGGCCTGGTGGACTGGGAATAGCTGGAAGAGGTTGTCCCCTTGGAATCTAAGTCTAGTTCAGGAGAGAGAGGGAGGAGAGAAGAAATAAACACCATTTGTTGGTTTTTCACAACTAAAGTGTAACTGGGTCTTAGTCATAATCCATGGTCTATGGTAAAAGAAATGGGAATCAAGTTTACCATTGTCAGAGCTGATAGTAAATACACCAGCGTTGGGTTGCTGTGGTACTTCTTCAGAGACGTCTGCATCCACATTAGTTCCCATCTCATCATAAACTCGGATGCCTCTGCTGCCAGCTGGGATGGAGAACTCGATGAAAGCTTAGGGATAAAACACAAACTGAGTCATCCCACATGAAATGCTCAAGATAACCAAAGGGCATACCCCGAAACACACTCAGTGATACCTTTTAACCATGATACTAATCACTAGTCACGACAAATCAGTGGTAAAAACATGATATTGCCATATAACTCACAATTAGTGTGGGAATTATTATATAAGAACTTAAATTTCACTGAATAAACTATTAAATATATCACTATGTGAAAGAAACTGGGGTCTGTAACAAAACAAACATGACTTCTTAAATCTCAAAAACAAGATTTGTAGGCCAGAGCATCTCATGATGCAGTTTTTTGACACATTTCACCTTTATCAAAAACATAAAAGGAGGGTGACCGTGACATGAACCGAACCGTGGATCTAAAATCGAAGTCTGAACCGAACCGTGGATTTGGTGTATCGTTACACTTTGTGTGTGTGTGTGTGTGTAATATTTAACTTATTAGCATTACCACAATAGACACAGTTACTGCTCTCTGATAAACTGACTTCAAACCAGCGTTCACAACCGCAGCCTGCAACACTTCATTAGTCTGTAAATATTAACTGCGAGCACTATCTCTGGCTTTAAATGAAATGTGTCTGAGCCTTTGACCATTTTGCGTGTTCAGCCATCCTAGCAAGCAACCAACAGACCAAATAAGAAATGAAGCGAACGAGGGCGTGAGGAAGGCCTGAACGATGAGAGGAAAATCTGCAATAAAATTGTTATATATTCAGATGATGATATCACTTGCCATAAATAAAAAAAATATTGAAGTGCGTATGTTGGCTGTCTGGTTGTTTTTAAATTCAACATTATACATAGTTTGTGTTGAATATTCTAAATACAACTAAATGCTGTTTGTAGAGCAGCAAAATGAATGTTAACAACAGCAAAGTCAATATAAAGCCAACATCTGACAAGACAGTACTGAGTGATGTATACAAAAAAATGAAGAGGTCAGTCTGTTTCAGTCTTTCCTCCTGTTCTCTCTGCAGTCATTTAACGTTACTGCCAGTGTGACAGTTTAACTGGTGGAAATTAACTGGTGATTGTCCCAGATGTGTCACAGGCATGAGTTTTAGGATCCACTGACCGCAAACGTCCCGAAAACTTTATCTACGTAATGTATCGTCATGTAGATATATGCTTCTGAGTGTAGTTTGTAGGCTACATCGTTGGTCACAGGGACCTCTCCCTCCTGCAGATTAGTTCAAAGAGAGGACTGTGAGCTGATCATGCAGGTGACTGTGTCGCTGTTCAAAACACTGCAAAACGTCAATAAACCATCCAAAAGTGCATGCTGTCTTTCTGATTTGTGCTACGGTCGGTTTACATGTGTTCTTACATGTTCTTAAGGGAAACAGGCTGAGGTGTTTGACGCACAGATGGACTGCAAAGTGAAGACGCCGTTAGCTGCGGCAGAGCGCCCAGATTAACCTGTGACACAGCTTCGTACCATCGATCACATTTACATTCCGCTATCTTTGCAATCGTTACCAACATTGTCTTGCCAGTCAACATTTGTATCATGTATCATTATTTATCTGACGTCGAGCTGATGTGAGAAGTTTGTCACGCGTAAGAGAAACAGTCTGGAAGTTTAGAGTAACGTTACGCTCTCTCCGATCACAGCATGGAGTCAGCTGTGGCCATGGTACATGCTCAAGTTAACTTGTGATCCAACAGCTGTATCTACCGTCGCTCATGTCCCATATCACCTTCATTTAGCAAACAAACACACACACAAGTTGGAAGCATCGGGTGTAGAAACTAAAATCAGCTGAGAATGTGGGCTACGATGTAGCTAGCATGGTCTGTGCTCACAGTTAATTTAGCCACAGTTAAACTGTCACACCAGCAGGTAACCTTACCTGGTACAGGAACAGCTGGTTCATTTCAACCAGTTTACAACAGTGTGCCAAATTGTAAGCTACAGGGCAAACTAAGCTAAACAGTTAGACTAATGTTACAGATAGACAGCTTTCAATTTAGCTTGTTTGTAACATTTGGCTAACTTTAATTGCCAAGCTTGTAACGTTAACACAGAAGATGAGAGACTGGAGGAGAGGGCAGTTTAAAATAACGCTTTCTACATTTTTATACTGCACACAGGTGGACTGGTAAAGTAATATAATTTTAGTCACGGAGGTTTTATTGCACATACTTACACTAACGAGTGTAGCAGTGGTAAACTGGTGTAGTTTAGAGCTCCCTTCCTAACACGGTGTACACCGCGGCCTCGCCCTCTGCTGGCCGACACAGAGCAGCAGAGGCTGCAGCCTGAACAGTAACTTACGCTGTAGCCCCGGGCCAGTTCAAGACCGCATTTCGGTGCCATCACTAATAATATTAGTTTTCTTATTCATCACGTTTCAAGTTAGATCAGTTTTAAATGACACTCTGGGACATGAGGTCTGCATTAAAGCACAAGCTAGACTGGATAATGTTACCTAATGTTATGCTCTGAAATTTTCAGGTTTTGAGAAACTGAAACTGATCCTATAGAAAGCTAAAGTCATTAAGTTACGTTAAGGTCCTGCTGCTGGAGCATCAGTTGTCATGTTGCATTAAATTATTTTTTAAATTGAAATATAGTTTAGCAGGTTGGATTAAGTTAAGGCTTTTTACTTTTGCTCGTCCATTTAATGGCACATTGGAGCTAACATTAGCCATCAACTCTGTCAACTCTGTCAGCCCTTCAGAATTCTGTGTTTTAAGACATACAGCCAGCTGCAGTGTAGGTGGACATCAATATTCTACATTGCTGCTTCTATTGAAATGCAAAACAATGATTTAATAAGTCATTTAGAGACACTTACCACAGACTTTCAACGAGGAAAATGGCGCACCACAAAATCCGGTTGGTTGAAGGTTGAAATCGAGAAGGAGTTGGGCGGGCCTTCCCGGTGTAATTCTTTCACCAAGTCTTTTAACTACGAAAAACTACACTAACAGTGTAAGAATCTTACACTAGCTGTAGTTGTAATAACCATGGAAGAATCCATGTACATAGACACTGAATATGTCTGACTAAAGGAATCTACTGTGTAGCTGGCTTGTGTCATGTAGATGAATCGCTTGCTTCTGTCTGGTTTGCAATGTGGCCCCCAGCTAACCAATCCTGCTTCAGACTGATGTTGGCACCACCCACTCTATTAGCATACAGGTGCAGGGAGAAATAAATGTGGAAATGTGGAAATACAGAAATAAATAAATGTATAAATAAATCAATAAATATATAGATAAATAAATAAATGTAGAAATACAGAAATACAGAAATATATAAATTATTATTATTATTATTTATATTTAATTTTAATTTATTTCTGCATTTATTTATTTATTCATTTATAGATATGTCATTTTTAGTCCCTCATATTCCTTTGCCGGCCACACCTGCCAGCAATCAACTCCACCTCTGCCAGTACTTCAACCCTGGTTCTCCACACTACCTCTGTTTGATTGTCATTGCTCCTTACCCGGTGCCACTTCACCTTTCAAGCTCACACATATTCAGCATCTTTTCGATTTCCCTGTGCTTTGTCTCCGCTGTGTCTGACCCTGTTTTTCTGTCTGTCTCTACCCAGGTTCACTTACCCTTGTCCTCAGCCAAGTCAGCTGGGCTCGTTCACCTGCCGCCCCCCTGCAGACTTCCCCCCACGGCGTCCTCCTAGTTCTCCCGTGCCTCCTCTCTTCCTCAGCCCCCAGTGTTCCCCGGCTCTCTGGTCACGGTTCCCCGTGCCTGCGTTTCCCCGGAATCCACCTCCCCCTCAACTCCAGTCCCTCAACCCCATTTTTACCCAAATAAAACCTATTAATCCCCAGAGTTGCATTTGGGTTCACTCTGTCCCCACACTTCACAACATAAATCATCATAAACTTTGCAATCAATCTGCGGTCCACCTGCGTGCCACACCGTGTGGGAGGGATCCATACCACGGATTCTGCAACCCGTTGCACCACTGCTATCCATGGTAGTGTGGGGATTTAATTCTTAAATGTTTTGTTGTGCAGGATCACAGTCCCTATGTGTCCACATGAGGAAAGGTCAAGATAGGCTATCAGAGTAAGAATGGACTGTCTATTGCATTAGACTAGGCAACTTGATGAGTTTATTTTTTTAGTAGCCCATTAAAATATTCCTGCAAATGCAGTGAAGAAGCTGAATATCTGTAATTTAGCTAGTTCTACAATTCTATTTCTACAATTCTATTTATTATTTTCCTTTTTAAATCTCCATGAAGGTGTTTATAAGATCACTTTAAAATATCACTTTTGCTGCCCAGCCATCTTTTATCTGTGCCTTTTATTATGGAGATATAGCCAACCAAACTGCTTGCTTTGCAGTAGCACAGGCTGCCAATACAATCTGATTACTCCTGAAGCATCTAAATAATCTTCACAACACAAACAATTATTGTGGCAGTAACACCAGAGCAGCTGGTTGTTGAAGCAGGTAAACAGAGGAAGCTGTGCATCATGCCTAAAACCCAACAGAACTATTTTATCCACCATATTCTCTCTCTCTTTCTCTCTCTCTATCTGTGCATCTCAAATATAAATAACTGCTGGTAGCTGCTGAGTCAAAGATTAGTTTCACCGGCGACATTCTGTTTATGGACTCACCCTCGGACATCGCTATAAAACAAATAGGAACCAATGTGTATTAAAGAAAGGAAACAGGCTCATGTCCACAGCGATGCTCTGATCAACAACAGGACACGTTTTTATATATCTCAATCAATGCAGTCATCGTCTGACATAGATCTTACAGTGTGTAGTCTTCGTTTGCTCTGCAGAGACTAAAGACGCTTTTAATGCGCCGTTAATGGAAAGTGAAAGTATTTCACTTGCCGGCTTGTGAAAGAGCGACGCAGGCTGCTTTCCAACAGGCCACCAGTGCCATGGTGTGCGCTTACTAGATTTCAGTTGCATTAGTAGAACATAACCCCTTAAACTGAAAAGATATTTGCCTGATTTTCTAAATGTTTGCATCTGTCCAGCTCTGTGACTGTGACAAGCGCCCGACCAGTGCTTTACTGCGTAACTGCGCGCACACAGCCTGGATGACAGCTCATTTCGGTTAATGAAGCAAAATGCAGATTACAGACTGGTTAAGTTATAAAAGGTATGAATGGAAAATGTAGCGAAATTATGAGTAGGCCTACATTAGATGTACCCACCCCTGCTGCAGACATCATCACTGCTGCCTTCAGCTAGAAGTAACAGCAGCACAAAAGAAGAGTCTGTAATATTGATGCACTTTGCTGCACTGGCCTCCAGCAACTTTTTTTCCCCATCCTCAACATTTCTATAGGCTACATTTTGTCCGGGACTGATGTGGAGTGTGTGAGTGATTGAGTGGTCACTTAGTAAACTGCCTCCTATATGAGCCAACTCCGAAATCGCCTGAGCCAGGAAGGCAATGCGAAATAAAACTTTACATTAGGAAAGAGGGGGGGACAAAACATGGATTTTGAAATGGAATAGGCCTATGTATAATGCCTCCTATGCCTATCAGGTGATTAAACTCAACACAAATCCTCACAAGTTAATTTCAGCGCCTCTGATAAAGTGCAGCTCACAGCCGCATCAGGTGGAGCAGAGAGGACAGACACAGAGCTACAGCTGGATCATCTTATTCTCTGCTAATTTGCAGGAAAATAAATAATAACTATAGCCCTGGATTTCCAGGCCTAACGACGCCGCTGATACAGACCCATTCTGTAGCCATTTCACACAGAGATCCTACAATCAATGTGGAAAGAATGTCCGCCCATATGCCACTTTGGCTCACTTATACTGAATATATTGCAGCATAATCCCGCATCCATGTGTGCTTACACACAGTGATCCAGCTCTCCGGCTTAGACTGAAAAAAAAAAAAAAGACTGGCTTGTAATAGCATCAAAACACTTTTTACATTGTTCCGGCTGTGATACTACCGGCTCAGAGGTGCCTGCCTCAACACAGTACAATACACAAAACTGTAGCAGTGTGACAAACTTATTACAAACTAGCCAGATTACTAACCTCTGTATAATACTTAAATGACACTTGTCTTTCTTCTGCATCTGGTCGCTACCTCAAGAGAAACACACACTTGCTGCAGCAGGCTGACCGGTAACGCCTGTTATTTCCTTACCTTAACCAATCACAATTTTAGAAATGGGATAGCCATCTACGTGGACGAATCGGAGGCCTTTCTTAAAGGTCCAGCGGGCAATATTCCTGAGGATCTAGTGACAGAAATGCTATATAATATCCATAACTATGTTTTCAGTGGTGTATAGAGACCTCTCATGGTGAACCATTATGTTTGATTACCTTAGAATAAGCCATTTATATCTACAGAACTGCAGTTCCCCCTTCCATGTGCGGCACGGAGGACCAGAAAGGTGGGAATTGAATGAAAACCAAGGCCACCCAGGGAATTGCACCCCAGGAAATACTATTTAAACCTTGACTGATTGAAGGAGAAGAGATAAAAAGGCACACAGGAACGTTACTGATGAGGCAGAGATGTGATTCAGAGTATACCAAAATATATTTTGAATCAGCAAAGAAAAAACACTCAGGGAGTGGAATTGCTGAAAGGAAAAGAAATGTGAACCAGCAGTAAAACTTATAAAATGCTAGGTAAGACAACTTTTTTTATTACAATAATTAGTTAAAAACAACTTTAATATAAGTTCAAATAAAGAAATATAAATCCAGCACCCCAAAATAACTTTAACCAAAACTAAGCAGAGGTCACTTGTGGAGAGGCAGACCACACTGAGGAGTGCTACATTCGAAAAAGAAGAAGAAGTAATTGTTTAAAGCAGGGGTGGAAAAATAAGTCTTTCATTTGAGCATTTTTTACCCATTAGATGGTGGCTGAGAACATAAGACGTAATATTTAAACAGAGTGCTACAGTGTTTGTGAAAGAAATTGATCATGAAGTGACTGCTTCACATGCTCACAATAAAGCATGTGCTGTAGCGTGTGTTTTCCAGTGTTTGATCCGCATCAATCAACCTAGGATGCTTTTTCATTTCCCCAGCATCTCTAGGCAGAGGACATTTAGGGGAATGATGTTTTCTGACACTTATTTCAGAGGTGTGTCAAGCAGGCTACAGATTCTTTTTAATGTCGTTGGGTAAGTTTTTCAATGTAAAAGTTGTCACTTCAACTAGAAATAAAGTTTTGCTGCAAAAAACGTTTGTACGTTTTATTAAAAACGTTGTATTACAAATAGTAATTATTTGCCAGATCTGGTTACAAAAAGTATCGATTGAAGTACTTGTTTGACTGGAGATGTTTAGATTCTACTGGCCTGTTTTGGTCGAAACCATAAAAGTATGAAGTAGTGATACCCATCCCTAATACTGGTGCATGTTGTTTGGTGATTTGAGTAATATGAGTTACACAGCTTATCAGAGCTGAGCTGAGCTTTGTTTAGAGTGGTCAGACGGCGGTGTACGATAGGAGATGAGAGATATCTAGATGGCAATAACTGCAGCCATGTTGATAGAGTGATTTATGTTGTGATATAAGCTCATTTAAATGCTTGAATGTTTGATGTGTGTTTGGTATGGATAAAAATGGTTGGTTTGAGATTCTATCAGAGCTACCTAGCTTCACGGAGGTGTGTAGCATGGATAGGGTGACAAAATACTGGGATCAGACATGGATTTCTCATTTGCATTTTGCACGAAAATTGATTGTCCTCCCCGGTAGCACATATGTCTGTGCTTAACAGGAGAGACAGCTGTTTGATTCACTGACTGGCCTGATGATTGTTTGGCTTCTGACATTTTGTGCCAAGTAATCTTTGAGACAGTAAAAGTTAACAGTAAAATACTGATTAAGTCATACGTTGACTACAGTTTAGTGGCTTTTTTCTTGGCATCATCTTTGGTACCAGCCTCTTGTGTCTTTGTGCATCACTCCCCAGAGAAACTGCTTTTGATGATGAGTGCTGTAATAGGTGTAAAAGCTGGGCTGTTTCCTTTTCTTTCAACCACAGTGGCCAAAACTGCTTTTGTGCTACTCTGTCCTCTTGTCCCTCTGTTTACAGTAAAAAATCCATAAAAGTAAAATATATTACTTCCTGTGCAGCAAGGGATTTTTCCCAGGAAAGTCCTGCCAAACATGAGTTATTGGAGTAACAAAAAGTAAATTAATTCATGTAAAAATATAATGGATTACTTCAATCTTTAAATCACTTTAAATCCTTCACATACTGTATTTTACAGTAATAGGAAAGACTTGTTACATCAAACCTACTTTAAATCACTGAAAACACTGCAGATGTAACACATGCACAGGGATGAAATGACTTGAATACAACAAGAAAATGAAAGTTCTAAAGTAATAATGTGCAAGTACAATTAAGTGATATTGCAAAACAGAACACTTCTGCTACAGTTTTTCAGCTGTAGGCAATAGTCTATAACTACCTACAGATGGGATCTTAACAGAGAAACACCAGGGTAGATTTAATCAATTTTTAGAACATTTTGTTTCTTGCTTAACCCCAGGCAATCAGCATCACACAGGCAAAACCCACATGGCAGCCATATTGCCAGGAGGATTGCCCACGGTGGACAAAAGTTGAACCTTTCTTATCCTCCTATAGCCTGGTGTCTGAGTCTGATAGCATATGCATGCAGATAACAACTTCAAAAGATTAATTCTCATCTTGCTACACATTTTTTTTCTTGTACTCAGAGTAGCCTAAGTCTTTTGTTACATAGCCTTTAGCTTGGTAAAGAACTTTCCCTTAAAATTCATCCTGAGGCTCATGGCTGATAACCCTGTTTGACGTGCAGAGTTGTTAAATTATTTAGGTTGAATCTGTATTTTGTTATAGAATGGAGATGGAAGGAATACTAAAACATATCAAGTTACCAGCTATGAAGGCTTGGGTGAATTAAATACAAGATATTGACCTTGTAAATAGTGAGTTTGTACACCTGATCATTACATAATATAATGTTTCCCCTGACTGCCCTTAAGCACATCACATTTTAGTAAATGAAGATGCTCTCAAGAAAAACGTCTCTAGTGAGTAGTGCATGTGAGCTGGCTTTTAATGACTATAATCTCAATAGTCAACACATATGCCGGATTTTCACTAAAATGGCAAAGTTAATGTAGTACCATTTACAGTCTTTGAAACAATAACAGGATAAGAAAGTAAAGTAAAAATGAATAAAAACCAAATAGAAATTGGAATATAGTTTTTTAATTATGTTCAGTCTCCCTGTTCTCTTCTGCTGCACTGCACTGTATGGCTTATGTCCTTCACAGCATAGGAAACCATGCATAAAGACCAGACTTCCCAGCATGCCTCAGGCTTACCAACATAGTTGCCAGCAGGATGCAACACTGCAAAAGGTGCTGCCTCTTTAAGTCTCCTGTGTGGCATGTTAAGCAATGGTAATCTGCCGCAGTGCAGACAATAAATTCCACTGCATAACTAAGCGTCACCATGACATCGTACCTGAATGGAATATCATATGGGCAGATGGAGGGATAGGTGGATGGAGGCCATGCCCCTTGCAGAATAAATATGTGTCCCCAATGTTGACACAAAAGGGGAAAAATCTGACAACTAGTCTCTGTGTCACCACTTGTCCATGCGTTGTATTATAGAAAAAAGAGGACTGTGCATTAATTATTTCCCCTAGCTTAGTGCCTGTTTGGTCAGCATGCGATTCATCTGTTCAGTGCAACAATGGAGCTCAATGCAATGACAAATCTGAAGGCCTGGGCTGTCTTCCCAGTTCCCAAAAGCTTAATAGTATGCCATGTGGAATGATGTAATGGTAAAACACTGCAAAAGTAGAGAGCTCACCAGCTTTAGTGAAGGCAGGGGGAAGAGGGAGAGACAGACTGGAGAGAGAGCTAGAAAGACAGAAGGAGACTCAAAGGGCCTGATTACTGCATATCATCTAGAATACAACTTGTACCACACAAATCTCCAGTGAGATCCCCATACTGTTGGAGTATGATAACAGAAATGAAAAGCTAGTTTGTGTTGGGGCTCTCTTAACGCCGCCGCCTCGCAGTGTTGAGGAAAGTGATCTTCGAATGTTCACTGCATGACTTAGACAGCAACTCTGCAGTTATTTGAGAAACTGAAAGCCATTTCAGGCTGTCACAAGCAAAATTATTTGGAACACCCTGTAGCAAGGACCTATAATCCCCAACAAATAAATGTTATTATTCACAACAGTGTGAAAAGAGACACACTAAAGCTGTCCTGCACTAAGTGTCGGTTTTGCTACGGGGTTCAGATTATGTTTTCTCAGTTTTTTTCCTGAAAGATATTAGACTGGCTTCCTATTTTTTTCACTTCTTTTAAGAACATAAAATTAAAGGGTGGTAGCAACCACAGTAATACTTGATAACAGCTCTTTGCATAGATGTCACTTACATAAAGTGAACCAGTCAATGCAATTTTTACACGTGGCTGCATGTGTAATGAGAAATGCTAAATCAGATGCAATGAAATATAGAGATTGTTTCTCAATTGTTTTAAACCATTTCTACGATCCCAATGAAAACACCATCTCAGCATAACATACTAATTTAGATTGTTTAGAGGATACACTACATAAAACATTGCCTGAAAGTCAACTTTTTGGGGTAAACCTGAGATATTAAAATGTAATCAGTGACTGGTTTAAACAAAAAAAAAGGTATCACTGCTTACAAGTTATTGCTACTTCTTGACATTAAGGCTAAACACCTCCATTTAATAAATTTCTATAAATGTTGGTGAGGTATTACAAGAATAACATGTAGTTCCCAGAAGTTCATGCAACCCACACCGCTGTGGCATTTAAATCACTTGCAATGAAAATCTGATTATTATTATCTACCACTGCAGTCTATGGGCATATTTCAGTCTCAGCTCACGCTGAGCACAATATGCACAAGGAATACATATCAGATCTCGATCAGAGAATTCCAAAGAATAATCGCCGTAAGCTGAAGTTTTTTTATTACATTACCAACCAAATTACATTATATCATTAGACAACATAATTGCAGTTTGTATTTTAAATCATGATTTAGAGAAAAACATTAGATCCGAGGTGTAATGAGGTCTGATTCTTAAAAGGTCTCGTAAGAGTAGTTTCTTTGTGGTAAGTCTTTATTATTGCATGGCACGGAAATCAATTACAGTTTTATAGAGAATCTTGATCCCTTGTGGAGAATTCAGAAAGGAACACTTCGCAATTTTAAAGGTCTTCAGGATTTAGGCAGCAAAGAAAAATGTTCACTGGTGACATGTTCAAGATGTTTCGAAGCCAAATGCATGCTGGGACAAGCCTTTTGTTATAATAGTACATATAACAAATACAATAATACATATTAAAATTAATTTATATTAAAATAATAAAATGAAAACCACCTCCAGTATAATTGCTGCATCCAATTACTAAAAGTCCACCCAACAGTATATACTGAAATATTTTCTGTGGCTTTTTGGTATGGCTGTATGACAAACTTGGTATCCAACATTCATGGTTGATTTTCTATTTCAGTTCATATCCCGGACCAATTTGTTGCAGCCCGTAGAAACACGCTCCTTACTATGCATGGCATTCTAATACCTTTGCCCCTTTTTGGACAAAAGGCAGAGGAGAGAGCCAGGGGCATTTCATTTCATGCTCTGCCTCCTCAACCCCAGATGTTCGCCTCGAAAACATCTCCACTGATACAGGTAGAAGCTTAATGGCCTGCAAATTGCCCCAAGCTCAGGTAATGAAATGCAACCTCTGTATAATTTTAATTGAGAACTCTGGATGGAAATCAAATGATAATGTGCTCCATGCATGGGAAGTTTTCAAGTAACAGTGAAATGTGTGTCTGGTGTGTAACTGCAGCTTGGGCTAAGGTAAATGGCTTCTTCCTATTGAGTCTCTCTTCATTTTAATTGTAGATTGCATGGTGTAATAAACGGGTTGGTCATGACTTAGCATCTGTTAAATGAAGCAGAGGATGTATACACCTCTGAATGCACAATAGTGCTCCATATTTACAATTCAATCCGACAGGGTGCCTATTAGAAGCCATAAAGCTGCTCAACTGTTAGATAAGATACCCTCAATAACCCTCACCCCTCTCCCCCTCGACACAGACACACACACTGACTCATTCCCTGCACTTAACATTGTTCAGTTAATGGGTCTTCATTTATATTACATGTTTTCTCTATGTTGGATATTGCAAGTATTTGTTTGCTTGATTAAGACTAGCACAGAGCAGTGCCCTTATCACCCAATCTTCTTTTAACTGCAACCCAAACAGCTGGCACCTGTGGAATGAAATAGGAAGGATGAGGCTTGAGTGTCCCACAAGTGGTGGTATCAGAGCTTCTCTGAAAAGCAAGTGTCCCAAATACATGTTAGCAAGCTAACATTATCTATTGTTATTGGCAAGTGAAATTACATTTAGTGTATTTATTTCGGCCTGTTGTCTCGTGAAACTACTCTGTAGTTTTCCTCAAGTTTGATTATGACATCTTGCATCAGGGGCGATTCTAGCATCAGCCCTTAAGTGTGCTCAGCCCCTAATGACAATGTAGCATACATACAATACCTTGCAAAAGTGTTCACTAATTGGTGGAGAGAATAAGTACAGTGCCTTGCGAAAGTATTCGGCCCCATTGAACTTTGACCTTTTGCCACATTGCAGGCTTCAAACATAAAGATATAAAACTGTAATTTTTTGTGAAGAACCAACAACAAGTGGGACACAATCATGAAGTGGAACGAAATTTATTGGATATTTCAAACTTTAACAAATAAAAAACTGAAAAATTGGGCGTGCAAAATTATTCAGCCCCCTTAAGTTAATACTTTGTAGCACCACCTTTTGCTGCGATTACAGCTGTAAGTCGCTTGGGGTACGTCTCAGTTTTGCACATCGAGAGACTGAAATTTTTGCCCATTCCTCCTTGCAAAACAGCTCGAGCTCAGTGAGGTTGTATGGAGAGCATTTGTGAACAGCAGTTTTCAGTTCTTTCCACAGATTCTCGATTGGATTCAGGTCTGGACTTTGACTTGGCCATTCTAACACCTGGATATGATTATTTGTGAACCATTCCAGTGTAGATTTTGCTTTATGTTTTGGATCATGGTGGCTTGTGGCAAACTTTAAACAAGACTTTTTATGGATATCTTTAAGAAATGGCTTTCTTCTTGCCACTCTTCCATAAAAGCCAGATTTGTGCAGTATACGACTGATTGTTGTCCTATGGACAGAGTCTTCCACCTCAGCTGTAGATCTCTGCAGTTCATCCAGAGTGATCATGGGCCTCTTGGCTGCATCTCTGATCAGTCTTCTCCTTGTATGAGCTGAAAGTTTAGAGGGACGGCCGGGTCTTCGTAGATTTGCAGTGGTCTGATACTCCTTCCATTTCAATATTATCGCTTGCACAGTGCTCCAAGGGATGTTTAAAGCTTGGGAAATCTTTTTTGTATCCAAATCCGGCTTTAAACATCTCCACAACAGTATCTCGGACCTGCCTGGTGTGTTCCTTGTTCTTCATGATGCTCTCTGCACTTTAAACGGACCTCTGAGACTATCACAGAGCAGGTGCATTTATACGGAGACTTGATTTCACACAGGTGGATTCTATTTATCATCATTAGTCATTTAGGTCAACATTGGATCATTCAGAGATCCTCACTGAACTTCTGGAGAGAGTTTGCTGCACTGAAAGTAAAGGGGCTGAATAATTTTGCACGCCCAATTTTTCAGTTTTTTATTTGTTAAAAAAGTTTGAAATATCCAATAAATTTCGT
Source organism: Micropterus salmoides (assembly GCF_014851395.1). Taxonomy (NCBI): domain Eukaryota; kingdom Metazoa; phylum Chordata; class Actinopteri; order Centrarchiformes; family Centrarchidae; genus Micropterus; species Micropterus salmoides. The sequence goes on from NW_024044237.1 coordinate 20,164,753, forward strand.
TCCACTTCATGATTGTGTCCCACTTGTTGTTGGTTCTTCACAAAAAATTACAGTTTTATATCTTTATGATTGAAGCCTGAAATGTGGCAAAAGGTCGAAAAGTTCAAGGGGGCCGAATACTTTCGTAAGGCACTGTAAGCCTACTAGAGAGGAGCTGGTGCAGAGCATAGCAGGTCAGTTAAGGGCGTCACTTTGTGTTGAAAAATGGTGGGTACATAAGGGCTCAGATTAGGGGCATGAAGATACATTTGGGTCATGCACGACAACAAGAGAAGAAGATTTTTAGCACTATTTAGATAAAATATTTGATGCTGAAATATGTGTGAGGGGGGTCTGGGTGACCTCCACCAGAAGACTTTGAGCATTAAACTGGTAATTTCCTGCATTCTGGAGACATTTTCTGCTCCAATTTACAGTGGAAATGTCTTTCTTTATATGAGGGAAAACTATATTGCATTGCATGTTTTCTTATTGTGCAAATCAACCTTTCTCAAAGTATTTTCATTTGTTAGTTCACATTGGTGCAAGCTGTTTTTCAGAACATATTTAACAAATGCTTTCAAAAAGTGATTGAGTTTAATTTGTCATTATTATTTAATTTTTAATAAAAATCTTTATTTGGTTATACAGAATCTGTGGAGTATAAATTATTTCTATTAGTATAATATTCTAATATTAAATTAAAACTAATTTCATAGTTAGGCCTACTTTTAGCAGTGTTGGGCAGGAACTGTACTAATATTTATTTTCTCACTTTACATTTACTGATTTTCCCAGTAAGTAGTAGTGTAACAGATTACAATTTTCAAACATTATGACATTTACTCTCACACTCCTGGGAATCAGCATCATAGAGAACCTGACATGGTCATCTCACATCTCCATGCTGGTGAAGAAAGCTCAGAAACGTATTTCTTGAGGAAGCTTAAGAAGGCCAAATTCCAGTGACAATATTCTTGTCAGCATTTACAGAGGAGCAATAGAAAGCATCCTGACTGGAAACATCACAAACATGGCATGGGATGTGCACGGCCCAGGACCGGAGGACTCCGCAGCGGGTGATAAAAACTGCTCAGAAGATCATTGGTACCCATCTCCCGAGCATCAGTGATATGGGTGAGGTGAAGTGCCTGCGCAGAGCCCAAAGGATACTAAAGGACCGTACCCACCCAGCCACAGCCTGTTCACCCTGCTGCCTTCTGGGAAGACATAGAAGTTTCTGCTGCCACACCACAAGACTGCAGAGCAGCTTTTCCCCCCAAGCTATCAGGCTCTTAAACAAATTCATCCTCAGCACTGCTCCATTGATTATAGTTTATTTCTGTTTACTATTTTTATAATTGATTCTGTATTAATGTATAGGCTATTGTCTGTTATGTTGCAGAAGGGAGTTACAAACCACAATTTCACTTAATAACTTGTTATATTGTGACAATAAACCAAACTACCTACTAATCCAAGTAATGCTGTGGTACTGAGTTACTGAACGCACCATCCTTGGCATGAATGAAGTGCAAACTACTGATATCATCTCCAAACATTGCTTATTTGTCACCTGTCTCATCTATCCCAGATGTTCACGAGAGTCCTAATGATGCGCACTCTTTCCATCCCTCTCGCCCCAGTCTTCTTCTGAAAGAGGATGAAATCATGCTCTGCCTGAAGTTGACTCTCAAGTCTCTTGCACATGTACACAAGCACACACATACACACACATAGATACATACACTTAGGGCATGGATGGACCATATTTGAAAGCCTTCTGACAGGCAGCAGGTGATGGCGCCAAGGCCAGCTGCTCCTGCCCCACCTCTGCTCAGCTGTCCGAGCCCAGAGCAGCCTTTGAACAGCCTATTACCCCGACACAGCATCGGGGGAAAGCAATCAGCTCCAGAGGTACACTGCTCTCATACCAGATGGTGTGGGAGATGAATCGAGCCATTATATTAGTGCTGGATAATTCCTCAGATGAAGCTAATTAAAAAGAAAAATAAGTGCTATCCTGCCTCTCCTTACCTCCTTTGCAATCTGAATGGGAACTCCTCTGACGCTCCTCTTTCACTTCAAGTTAAAAAAGAGAGAAGTAGCCTGTTTTAATCAGAATCTTACCGCCAAACATCAAGAAATGAAAAGTTTCTTTATAAAACGAGATACCCGATGTTTGAAAAACACCTGCTCTTAGCAAGAATGATTGGCAGCACAATCTGAGGCTTCTTTTTTAGACAATAAAGGAATGCTGTAGATATGCTTTACAGCCTGGAACCTGTGTATTTTAATCCAACTGAATAAGATCACAGTCTGATGAGATCATCAGCTCATAATTGTTTTTATCCCAATATGTTTATAATGCTTTGAGATGTAACACTTCAACTGCATGAGCTGTTAGATTATATAAATATATATAATAATTATATATATATATATATATAAATATTCGGGAAACATGAAATTCTTATTACAGACTATTAACAGTCAATATTTTTTCAGTAACCTTTTTTCTCCATTCACACTGAATGTCAAAAACACTAATTAAAGTACGAATAGAGGCACAGCACCTTCTTACATGCATCTTACTTATTTAAAAAAACTCTGGATGTAGTTCAAGTTCATAGCTGTGGAGCTGTGAAATTAACTTTGTCCCGGCTATTGTTTGCAGTCACACCTTGAAAAATACAGCTGAAAAAGTATGTCAAAGAGCTTGGTAAATATGGTACCTGCATTGGCTTAAGCCCAAGCAGACAGAGACGGGCGACACCAGAATGTGAATCTCAGTTAGCTTTAAAGGATTTAGGTAAACTCTGAAACAGTGCTTATTGCTCTCTTATCCACTTTTGTGTTAATGAAAAGCATGTCCTGAATCTGTCAAGGGAGATTAGGTGAATATCATTACTATTGTCCTTTTGCCAATGTAGATTCACTGTATCCACAGGGATTATCGTTCAACACATGCCAACGTGTATTACCTCTCTCTGCCAAGGGAACTTAAGAAAGGTTGAGCTGATGATAAGGACTAGAAATCATGTGTCACAGGAAATTCAGACTGCATCAAATTCTGAGAGGTGCAATGCAATCCACTGTGCCCAAATAAAAGTACTGGACTTCAGATGGAAGAAAGGACGCCTTGACCATGATGTCTGTACACTGCAAACGCAGCCATCTCCAAAACTGATTCTCGTGTAATGAATGTCTGATTTAAATTTTATCTTGACAACTTTTTTCAGATGAAACTGAGACAGGGCCTAATGCTTTTATATTGTATCACGTGATCAACTCCCTCCAAACTCACTCCTACCACTGCGACAACGTCCACCACACCGACCCGGTCGGCCACAATGAGCAGTTTGCCGTTTGCTGAGAAAAAAGGATTCTGAGGCAGTAGGGACACCGCTATTTATAGGTCACGCACATATCAGTAGCGACGTCCTATTGGTAGGCTACGTGCACGATAAAATTTCAGTGGGCAAGTGCGTGTGTGTGATTGGAGGAGGTAGTATAGAGTCCATTAGAGGGCGGAGCCTGTGTGAGATAAATGGAACATATTAAATGTATCCATTAAAAGTAAATGGACACATGTACTTACTTACTTTACCGGACCATCTCGGGCCTTGGACCCACCCACCATAGTCTCTCCAAATCCTGTCGGAATTACTGGGTAAAAAGCACATTTTGACTATTTAATTTATGTAATGTTAAAAAGAAAAAGGCAAAATAAATGAAAAGAAATCTGAATGTTCTTGTTTGGGCTTGGGCCAAGAATTTTCATTTCAGTGCATCCCTACTAATATTGGTATGTACATAATGTAATCCAAATCCTTGATAAAGAGAAATCAATAATGCCTTTTGTCTGGGAGATCCAGTCAGGTCTGTAATCGACACACAAGAAGACATATTTTTATAAGAAATGTCTTATATTATAACTTTTATGAAGGGATAATACTCAGGTTTTTTAATGCTTGAGTCCATTAACTACAATGTATGTGCATTATTTCCTCTAAGCAAGTACCATCAAGTTAATTTGCTCAGACAACTCATGATCACCATTTACATCAGTTCTACATACTTAGTGTGTGCTAAACCTGCTTTTGTCTTTGGTGGGAGAAGTTTTCAGTGGTTGCTCCCAAAAATAATGTGCACTGTCTTTTCCAAAATCAGTCTTTCAGATACTCCGGAATACCACAAAACAGACTCGCTGTGTTGATGTTTCCTTTAAATACCACCAAAATCCATATCAAGACAACATTATTTGTATTCAGCACCGTGCTGTGCTGGAGCTTAACTCTCAACTTGGGCACAACATCAGAAATATTTAAATCAGTTTTCTCTGCCCCATAGCTTTTGAGAACAGTGGCAAAAAGCCTTAATTCCAAGAAAATGGACAGGTTCACCTGCTAATGCCTGGAGATACCTTAAGGGCTTTTCCATTAAAAATGCAGCAATGAATTATATTTTTTAACTAATTTAATTAACTATTACTTTTGACATAGTTTATTTTAGATGAAGCCATATCTAGACTACACATTTAATTCATTTGTAGTTTAATAATTTGATGATTTGCTTTAACATTTCCCACTGATGAAATATTCTGTAACAATTTCATATCCTTTTGAGATTGGTTTTGAATAAAGTCAATCTTAAAAATGCAGATCATACACACACACGATGTCTTTTTTCAGACATGAAGGTACTTCTTTTACAGCAGCAGTATGGCACATTTCAGTTCAAGGGAGGGAATCCCAGTTATCAAAGGTCATCCTGCTTAGTCGAACACTTCCATTGCAGCCAAAGCATTGTTTGGAGTTGAGAGCAGTATGTGTTCTCCGCACGTGTTCAGCATTTAAAAAAAAAACAGACAAAAAAGCCAGCTGAGGATGTCAGCTCGAAATAGAAAAAAGTTCACAACACATCCACAAAATGCAAAGCAGCCAATTATGTGGTGTGTGTAAGTTGGTGTTAGTTGAAAATACATCACAGGCATGGCAGTTGCTGTCTGCGAACTGTTACACCACATAAACTTTACTTTTTCAAGCAATTGTGCAGTGGTCAGCAGTGGAAAGGATTCAACAGAAGTGTTAACCATAAGTCTGTAATTGAAATCCTACCTTATTCTGATACTCTGCAAAGCTTAAACCTGCACTTTATAACTGTTCACTGTTATTTCTCATTTAACTAAAATGGAGGAATGTAAAACTGAATCAAGCCCCCCCTCTCCAACATTTTTCTTTTACTGACAGGAGAGCTAGGTCTTTTTTACGGATCCATCAAAGGCACTGAAGTGTTAGTCTAAACACAGCACAGAGCTGAGGGAATTTAAAGAATGAACACAACTGTGCAGTGTGTAAGAATATCTGCAGGTTCCCAGAATGCAATTTCTTTTAAACCACCACTGAAATGACTGAAACGGAAGAAGGATGGTCCATTTCAAATATGAAAAAATAAGTCTTAAATGTTATTAACAGTTTTGATGTTGTTTTATATTATAATTCTGATATTACGCACTGAGGATCACCTGCCTGTCTCTTGTCAGGATAAGTTTAGAACTTCAAACTTAGGTCTTTTAGATTTGAAGAGGACTGAAAGCACAAATGGGATTCTCAGTGGCACAGGTTACAGGCTATCCCCGAAGCTGAGGTGCACTTAAAAATTCATAGAGTATCGATCCTTACACTCAAGTAAAGTAAAATACCACATATAAAGACAATATTGATGTATACAGTACCTGAAGTACAATGTTTAAGATATAAGTTTCGGGAGACCACATAGTGTAGGACCAAGAGCAGGTCTGCTTAGGTGTTAGCTATTTCTCATGTGATGCTTTGTGCAGGACGGCATTTTTTATAGTTGATACAGGAAAAATGCTGGAAAATGTAGGTATTTTGGCTGTGTGTAAATGAACAGATTTTTGAGTGTGCTGCTTGCACAACAGCAAATATATTGAGAAATGTGGAAGTGGATCTGGATAAGCCCTCCGCCCCTCTACATAGGCACATATTAGCTGTAGAAATACAAGTTGGGTTGTTCTGATTTTTTTTGTTTAGGTGTTCAGAAAATCCATCAAGCTGGTCATTTGCTTTTCTCTGTACAACTGTAATTCCAGGCCAGTGCTCAGCCCTGTATAGCAATAACAACTAATCATGCAAATGGCATCAAGAGTACCACTTTTGTCTCTTTCAGAGGTGACAGTCTGTGCCCACACAACACAGACATTTACATGAGCACGCACGTTTATGTCCACAGGAAACCAGCATAAGCATGCACTCAAGAATATATACTGTAGACAAACATCACAAAATCTACATACAGTTGTCGTTAGCAGCAATTCCATCATGCAGCGGCAGTTGGACTACATGAGTGGTATACAATCAGTGGCAAAAGTAATCTATAAAATAGCCATGCACTTGTCCAAGGTGTAATTTCCATTTCAAGATTGTGATTGCATGCAGTTGCTGAGTGAAGTCAATTGGAATACTGTTTAAATTTCTTTTCTCGATTGGTTCTCCTATAACCAGCTGGATACCACATGATTTGGAATGTCTTTATGTGTCTTACCACACAACATGTGTTTTTGTTTCACAGACTCAAAAGTGATGTTGTTACTATTTAATGACCAAGCAATTGCAAACACTTTGGCCAGAGATATTAGCAACCATATAGATGTAAATTTAAAAAACACACAAAAATAGTATATGCAAAATAGAATTGAACATAGTGTAAATGCGACCTTGAAATGCTAATATTTTGCAAGTCTCAAGAGTTTCCCTGACAGATACTCATAAGAATAGTTTGATGTTTATGTAAATCATATCTTGCTGACAGATGTAATGCTGTCTTTGGAAGTGCAAACAAAGAAAAAAGCGGGGAAGGGGAAAGTAAGCACTGAAGAGCATGTCTATTGTTTCGACAGCTTGTGTCCCCAGCATCTGGCATCAAGCAGGAACAGCATGTCAAGATTAATGAAATGTTACTTTTATTGATCTACAGCATGCAGTATATAAATATATACTTCTTTAGAAACTGCAGACGCTCATATAGTACCCAGCAGCGAGAGCAAACACAGTTTGTAAAGTTTCTGAAGTTTTGGGGCTGCAAACTCAAAAGACATGGTTTCAGCCATACTGTACCACAATTTAAAAACAAATGTTCAGCGCACGGTTTAGAGAATAGATAATCTTAATGTCTTCCTTGCTATATTCCGGGGCTTTAAATTCCAATCAATGAAGTGAAATTAAAGACCATGTGAATGACTTTCAGGGCGAGTCGACTGAGCGGACTTGTTAGTGGGAGCAGGGGCATGGTGACAAGAGCGTGGCAGAGACTGCTCCCTCACTCTCCTCTCCCCATTTAATTTTCCAATCCACTTCCTCCACATAGTTAGGAGAAGTGAGTTTTGTTCTGGTTTGATACACCATCTAATGAGAGCTACTAAGAGCCTGTTGAAATCATTCCCTAATAACACATTCTGAAGGCTGCGAATAAGAAATATTTTTCCTCTATCTCTCTATTCAGGGTTTAATATATTCTTTCACTCACCTCTGTTCCATTTCCATTCCTCCGCTGTGTTTCTCCACTTTCATTAACTGTATTTCAGGGAGAAAAGAAAAAGATTTTGAGAAATCATTACACTTTGATTTGATATGATTTTAACAAGCAATGCATTTTAGTTTTACAGCATGTGGTCATTGGATGCGGATATACCTGCTAAAAATAAAACCTAGAAAGAAATCTCTGAAACTGCACACAACCACAAAATGAGCAGCACAGGCTCTTTTCTCTATTCAGAGATTCACAGATTCAAGTGTGGATGTAAGCATAACTCCTTATCTCAATACGGCCATAAGCTTTACCAGGTAAGCTCGATTTGATCTGAAATTGGTCACACATCTACCATAAAATTGTGAAAAGATCCTGTTTATCAGGCATAGACTGTACAGGCATGATTTCTACAAATAATTAATTATTCAACGCTACGCATAAACAGATGCCCTATTGAACTGAATGGTACATGATAGCATAGCCTGTCCACCCTTAATCCATTCTACTTGCTTGACACACTCCGGCTGTAACAAGAACAAGTGACCTGACCTGTGCTGCTATACGCCGTCTGCTTAAAACTCCTCTGTGGTTTAAATGTTATCTTTTCCGCCCTTCCTTCCACTTCCTTGGGCTGTGGGTATTAGTTACAGCTGAAACACTGGTTGGTATTCTGCTTTGAATCCTGGAATTGTGTCTTGCACCTTGACGTTTGATTGGATCTGTGCAAATGCATGTATATGCAAATTTGCCAGATATCAGTTCTTGCTCGGGGTGAAATGGGAAACAGTGGTTGCATTCTGACGAGCCTGCCCGCATGGACTTTCCCTCTTTTTCTCCTTAGAGAGCAGTGTTTGGCGATCTATAAATTCCCAGTAAATCACAGAGCCTGGGTGCATTCCCTGACATTTCCATGCTCCCACATAGCATATTTTTAAGAAGGTAAAATCTATAATCTGTGTCAATGGTATCACACGGTGTATTTGCAGGGGGCCCTGTACGCACTAAACCGACCAAGGATGCAGTGCAGAGGCTCAGAAGAGGTAAAAATGTGTGTTCTTACCTCTGTTGTCATACCCATGCCTTAGGGCCTACACCAGAGTTACTCATGCCTCTGCAGAGACAATCCAATATTCTGCTTACTATTCTACAAAGCTGCTCATGCAACAAGACTAAATTCAACCATATTTATACGAATGACGCAATTGTTGGTGTTACTAATGCTACAGGAGAACAACATAAAGGTCAAAATGTGATATTAATGTAGTTAATTATATATGAATATTTTTGTTCATGAGGTTATGCACTAAATGTACAAAATATTATGTACATCCCTTCTGTCTTGAGTTTTGCCCAATCCACATCTGGCTTTTTTTCTTTGGCTCCATCACTAAGGGTTAATGGCATTAATCATGATATAACAAGCGTGTATAGGTATATCTGTATGTCAAACCATTTAGCATGTAATTATGTGGTTTTCACCTACTTACGATGTTACACTCGTGTACATTTGTTGACAGTATTTTTGCTGAAACTCTATACTGTATGTACCAAATAATGATGCAGTACATCACCCACTACACTTGGACTGTACGCTCCAAAAAAAAGGTAGAGTAGTGTACATCACAGTAGAGTAAACTCTTATATTCAACTGAATATAAAAAGAACTCAGTAATACTTCCCCAACCAGTGTCCCATTATCCTGTAATGACGGCTCAAAGTCTACACATCCTAATCATTTGTGGTATTTGGATTTAGATGCGTTGCTACTTTGACATTTATTCCCACAGAGAAGAACAGATAATTGTATATGATACCCACTAAAAAGCGGTTGTACTGCTGTGTCTGCACATCTATGCATTCTGACAGTGGTAATCATTAGTCTTTCAGCGATCTTTGCAATTAATCTATCTTGACATGATAATTTGCGTCAGTTCTATTTGAGGTGTTTTTGTGAACCTTTGCTCAGCAGGGTGGCACGGTGGTGTGCGTCTGTAGAAGAAACAAGAGGCAGATGCATTCAGTGTTCCAGTCTGTCAACACTACACAGGCTGTTAACAGCAGAGATCATAACAGAACAGGCTTCCAGGTTTTGTTCACTGTGTCACCAAATTACACTTGACAAGTGGCGGGAAGAATCGCTTGATTGATGAACAAAGTAATTCTCTACATGTAATTAATACACTACTAATGGCTATCCATTTGTCTTCCGTACTGCGTAGTAAAACCCAGAGGAAGGTGGGGAAACGTATCGAGATGAAGGCTCCAATCTGACCGCCCTGCGATGTGAAAGATTGGGTTTCCTTCGCGAGATTTTGTTATCTAATGGCTTGTCGGGAAGCCGTAGGGACATGGTAATGGACCATGTAATGGATAAAGGATTGTATTGATGGGCATGTGTTGACTTAACAATATTGATCTGGAGAATTTATATTGATAAATGTAAAAACATTTTTCAGTGAAACACTTTTGTGATTTATACAATGAATAGCTCAAAGCTTTTGCAACAGCATAAAGTAATAATCTGTGACATTTTCATAAAAACAAATGTGTCTTAACCTGTTATCAGTACATAAAATTAGATAACGTGAAAGCTTTTACATGTTCTACTCTAAACACAAAGGTCTTCTCCTAGGGTGGCCAAAACTAGGGTGTTACTTTGCATTTCCATCAATTTAAACAACATTTGTTTGGAAGAGACAAGAAGAAAAATTTAACATAAGAAGAACTAAGTTGCTGTAATGAGCAGTGATGCCCACTGAGACTGATCAGAGAAAACAAAGAACACCACATACAGATGCTCTAACTTTATGAATGGAAAATCAAAGTAAACAGATGCAACAGAACTAAACACAATGCATGATTGAGAGCATATCTGAGTTCAGCAACACCACAGCAATGAGCACTTACCACCTAAGATAGGCAAAGTAACACAAACCTTTTTGGCAAATTCTTTAATTTAAACTTTAAAAGGAATGGGATTATGCTATCAATTAAAAGTTGATAGATAGCACGGTCAGTCAGACAGATAAATAGATAGATAACAGAGCACCTAATCACACAATGAGGGCACAGTATGATGGTATGGAGGCAGGGAGAGAGGGAGAAACACGAGGAAGAGAGGGGAGAGATTGTGATGGATGACACAACATCCAGCATAGTATCATATCTCTGTGGATTAAATGCTCTGGGAAGCTGGCCCCGGAGTGTGCTTGTGCATATCATTAAGCCCCATGAAGAGGAGGAGGGCACGTCGGAGCTGCTGCCAGGCCAAGTGCACGGAGAAGCCACGTCTCGCAGCTGGCGCTAGCTAGACTCCAAAGGCAACCGTTTCTAAGAAGGATTGGGTTTTATAACTTGTATGTTTTTTTTCTGCAGAGTATTTGAGACGATAAACATTTCATCTGGACAGAGGCAGAAAAATCAAAGTAGCCCTGCAGGACCCAGTGGTTGCTTGTGCGTGTCTGAGTGAGTGAGTGTGTGTGAGAGATAGAGTGTGTGGGTTGTTTGGGAGAGTTTTGCACATGTATGCACATCCTTGTATACCGTTCGGCTTGTGTGCTTTCCAAAGTGTATTTACCTGTGTGCGTTGGTGTGTGTGCACTGTGTGTCATTCTTCCGGAAGGCAGTTTCAAAAACACACTATGTCAGATATTGGATGGCTACTGTATAATTTGACGGGTCTGTGCACAGAGGCCGGCTGCGGTATGAGTCATTGATTACACATCAGCTTAGTATGCTGCAGTGCAGACCCCTACATTGGTGGAGAGGCAACCTGAAGCCCCCAATCAATAGCTGCAGGCCTGTGAAGCTTCCGTCAGGTCCGGAGTGAAGGACTCCCTACCTCTCCTCTGGGCCCAGGCCTAACCTTTTCCAAAGAGAGGTGATGAAGAAGCTCATCATTTCTAATGAGGAATTAGTGATCGGTCCAAAAGAAATGACTGTCAGCACCGCATTGAGGAGTCCAAAAGGTCTCGGAGGCTGGGAAGTGCCAAACAGTATTCATTAGGGACCTGGAGATTTTCTTGATTTGCTTTGAGCGGGAGACAGCAGGGTTTAACGGCAGGGCTGGGAAGCCCAATGATTAAATATATCTGTGCTCTTGTCATTACATTTTTTATGTTGTGAATTGGGAGAGAGTGAATATTGCTTAAAGATAATCCAGTTGTCTCCCCTTGCAGATGGGAGAACAAAGCAATATCAAGAATTATTAAAGTTTTATTTTCCAGAGAGACCTACATATATTTTAATGACGTTTAACCCTAAAGACAGACTTGTTCTGAAATCACAAGCAATACACCCTTTCTGAAATCACGTGATACATCTCATGAATCACTCCAATTGACAAAAACATATTCACAGCTAATTAAAAACGTAATTGCATGCACTTTAGCCATTTAGAGGAAGATGAATGTGAAATCATTAGACATCCTCAGAAAACCAGATGTTCATTAAATTATGTCTTTACAAATGCCATTGTTCAATTGATTGCCAGAATATATGCTTACAGTAAAATGCTGGGTAATTCATCCCTTAAAGCGCTTTAATTGATTTAAGCCTGCAAAAATACCCCATCACTGCAGCATAACATAAAAAAAGGATCCAGTGTGACAACTGTTATTTTCTCCCTTTCTTTCTGTTGTTCTATAACTCATCTATTATTAAGATCCATTTTAGAATCTGAAATGAATTGTGAATGAATAAGAAGACTGATTAATCTTAAGAGAGTAATGCAGTTTCCAAGCAATGTTCCTTTTTAATAAATAATGTCTATAACCTAGTAATACTTATGAGTGTAATCTGCTTTTGATTCATGGTAATCACAGCAGAGATAAGGCGACTTTCGCCTGGCCTCAGACAAAACCATCTCTGGAGAATGCAACAATCATGCCTCAGTCTCTCTCTCTCAATTAGCCCCCGCTGTGCAATTCATTGGGTTTGCTGTAACAGTCCCTTAACAATACTTGCCCAGGCTAGTCATTACTCACTACTCCGAGATGGGGACCGCCTTCTGCATATTTGGGAGACATAATGTACAGTCTGATCAAAATGATCCAAACATGATGGCTCCTGGAGACATGAAATTATCCAAATTTATCAAAACTAAGTGAGAATGGCTTAATTTCTTGTTAAAGCCACCTACATATTATATTTATTCATTTTAGTTTTTGCTCAAGTTAAGCTCAAATGTTGGCCACAAAACACAAAAATCTGTTTGGACTGCCAAGTGGAAATACACAATGTCTCGCTCATATTTCTTTTGCCTTTTGATTTTCTGTCTTTTTTAGAAATGAACAAAGTTTGACTATCCTAGTTTGTTCATTACATTACATTTATTCATTTAGCTGACGCTTTTATCCAAAGCAACTTACAATTGCTCCAGAGGCGTGCGACCTCTGGAGCAACGAGGGGTTAAGTGTCTTGCTCAGGGACACAATGGTGGATGTCTCACAGTGGGAATCAAACCCAGGTCTCCCACATCAAAGGCAAGCATCTTATCTATGCGCCATCACCACCCTCCTAGTTTGTACAAACTGAGGGGGGTAACAGTTGTTTTACTGATGGAAAAGAGTCTATGACCTTTCTAATATTATTCCAATATATTTCTTATGTACATTTCTTTCTTTTATATACCTGGTGAATCCCTCCATTTTGTGTTTTCACAATTATTATGAATCTCTGTCAGGAACACCAGGAAGCCAACTCACTGTGTTTTATGGACCTAATAAAAGCCATGCTGAGTAATTTCAATTTCTCTGAAGGCTTAACAACTGCCACTGCTTCTGCTTTTTACATTAGACAACTCTTCCACTGGCTGTGGATTGGACTAATGGAAAGTGTACTTTTGCCTTTTCCTTGGAAGGATAGAGAGAGGACGAAAGAGTGAAAAAGGGAGGAAGAGAGAGTTAGAAGTTGAGGATGACAGGAAGGACTGTGGATCTAAAAGATGTTGAAGCATCCTGTTTATTAAATACAGGTTTCTGCAGCTTTAGATTATATTATGATTAGTCTCAAATGACAGACACTTTTCCATTAGAACAGTTTGCAGTACTCAAACATCTCTCTTTTTTTATAATGTCTAAAATGTCTAACAAAGCAGCCAACTGAAAACAGTTTGGATTCCTTAGTGATTTGTACATCTACATTTCATATTTCTGTGTTACTGCTGGCAACAGCCTAAATGTATTGCCATCAAACGGGCCTGTGGAAGACAAGGTTGCTCAAAGCAGCTGCATCTATCTATCTATCAGTCGCTTCTGGTGTGGAAAAAGAATGGGGACCTTTTAAGATCATTCACTAGGTGGCAGTCTAGTGACATAAAACCTACTGGCCCCTGCATACATACATGAAGATACAGAGAGATGCGCCGATAATATAGATTAACAAGATTTGACTGTTTTACAGCTGTATTAGGATATACAATTTGACGTTTAGTTTGAAAAAAAAAAACTTTAAAAAGAACCAAATACATACAGGATGTTACTGACTCTGGTGCTAATTTTTTTCCCTCTTTTCCGTATATCACTGTGTTTGTCGATGCAGTTGTAAGGGATGGAGTCTGGGCTGTGGTGGGTGGAGAGGGGATGGGGTGGTCTTTCTACTTTAAGGATCTGTAAATTGTCTATCATGTGTTCTTTCTTCTGATACCTACCCACCTGAAACTGCTGTTCCTACACTTCACTGAAGCAATTATAGAGAGGGACTTTGGCAGATCAATGAAATCCCCCTTTAGATGAGAGAGCCGTACGGGAGTTGTGATCAATTCCAGATCAATTCCACTGTTTTGCCCAAACCTTGGCCAAATAAAAGTGGGACTTCTGGTTGAGAAGTAGCACTCGCCAATAATGATAACAACCTCTGTGTCGATGGCTGCCTGTCTCTGTTTTCTGGCTTGCGTCTGGCTACAGTATATTGTCTACACTGCTAGGCTTAGCACACACCTGCTGGTCTATCTCTCTGTGTATGTCCTCCCATCTCATCTCTTTCGGATGCAGAAACGTGACAGGTGCTTGAATGCAATCTAAGTTGGCAACTCACATCAAAGCTCTCAGTAAATTTCAAAAAGGAGCTGAAAGTCGCCATTAAAGAGACTCTGCATGGCCAAATCTGACAAGACTAAGTACTGAGTGTAATTGAGGTGGCAGGAGAGTGAGTGATAGAATGGCTGTAATTTCTTCTGAAAATTCATTGTCATTGTACAGTATGTTCATTGTCAGAAAATACTGTCAGTGTAATTTTTATGGATCGCCATGATGCATCCCAGTTGTCTTGATTTATGGTAACACATTTCCATTTTAAGAGTAAAAGCTGTAACTGTGTTTCTAGGTGGCTCCTAATTGCAGATGTAACTTCTTTCACAAACTATGTAAAATGACATCAGTATATTTACAAACAAGATGTTTATCATTCCACTAGCTGTATAGAAAAAGACACAAAGAGAGATAAACAGATTTACTGCTGGTTAGTCTATGTCTGTCTTGACAGAGAGGTTGCTAAGAAATATTTGTATCAAAGCCACAATTTCATCTGGGCAAATATAGGCCAAATCAATGTTTTTCCAATTAGTGAGGATGGGACTGCCTTCTCTAATGCAGCCTCACTTTGTGATGACCCTGATTTTTACATTAAAAAAATGCCTTATGCAGCTTAAAAAATATCGACAACTCCTGAAAGACATTTTTTTGCCGCCCAAAAACTGCTTTGTTAGCTGAGAAAATGTATTTGTTGATTCCTTATTTTACTCCCATTAAATGTATGTTCTTTCCCCTTTGTATTTTAACCCTCTGGTCATGTGAAGCTCTGTAGTCTTAACAGAGTTAACAGAACAAGTGTGAATGATGATTTCATACACTTGAAATATAAACTCTGCTCTGATCACCACAGACACACAAGCTTCGCCTCCTCTCCTGTATACACAGGGAGCAGAGGCAATATTTGTAGAGTCAAGCATACTCATCCTGTACTTTGCACCAGAGCAAGTCAGGAACTGTTAATACATTTCTGTGCTGCTCCAGCTCTCCACAGTTTCATGATAATATATTTCCATCAGCTGAAAACAAGAAAAACACATCTGAGGCCTTTAATAATGTAGACACAAGAGCCACTTTGCCCCACCCGCACAATGCATCCAAAAATTAGTGTCAAATGCATGCATCTTCTGAAATAGCTTGGCCTCCAAAGCAGACTGAAAAATAAATATGTCAAATGTATTGGCGTTCTGTATGAATAATGGATATTTTAATACATCAGCGTGTTGTATTGTATTGCAAAAGAGCCATATGAAATATACATCATCTAATTAGACGGTGTTCTCGGACGTGGCGCAGCCTGTTTTTGATCAATATGTAATAAGATCTAGTATCAATTAGTGATGGCTGGTGGTAGAGATTTAGCAGCAGAAAATGGCAACTCTAAAGTTAAGTAAAATTGCAGTAAAATCACCGCAGCACCAGGAATAAACAAATCCCTCAATAAAGATTTAAAAGTACCATTTTGAAAGCAGAATATTGAAATCTTTAGATTTACTACATCATTATGCTGAGGCTCAGCTATAACCACTTTATTGATCAAAGGAATTATGTCTGCCTGGTTTTCTATTCACATCTACAGTGCATGAAGACTTTTCCATCAGCAAGAAGATAACTGAACAGGTGAGCCTGCAGTGAAAAAATGATTGCAGACGTAGCAATAAATTCAGTAATTAAAATTACTGGGTTCATTTACAATCACAGGGTTTTGTATGCACCATGGTTATTCTTTATTGTATAAGGACTGTCCAGATACTACATTTACACACTCAAAAATGCAAACAACATTTTTTAACAAGGAAAACACAGTGTTACTGGATGACAAAATGATCAACTCGTCGAGTAAAATTGGAATGATACTAAATGAAGAGTGTTATTGTATGGGTTATATATACAGTCCATTTATTGAAAGTCAATACTCTGCCTTGTTATTCAAACCGGGAGATTAATCCTGAGTTATATGCACATCTATCAATCCACTCATAACTGCAAGTCAGCCCGGCACAAGGATCTTAAACAGGGAGGGATAGTAAAGGAAGATTGTGATGTGACCTGTTCTGCCGCTGGTGGTGGTGGCAGACAGCCTATCTACCACACGTGTGTGTGTGTGTGTGTTCCTGTGTGTATGTGTGTGTTGAGGGAAGTCACTGAAGCAAAGACAGAGCATGCACTTGAATGATTGAGGTTACCCGAGTGACCTCATAAACCAAAACCCGTGGCAGTCTCCCAAGGTGAACGCTGAATTATGCCGTCATTAAAGGACAGGCCCAGTTGCCAAGGTTAGTATGTAAAGTATAATCATCTTCCTCCCCCTTCTTCCAGTCACTCATTAGTCCCCCTCATGGGCCAACAGAGATTATACCTTGAACTTGCTTGACTATCGCTATCTGTCCGCCGGGAATGGTTCCGCAATGGGCCATTTATATCCCCTCCCACTGTCGCCAGCTAGCTAGGCCTACAACTCTGCAGGTGTAGCGTCTGTATGTGCCTGTGAGATTCTGAGTGTACTTGTGTGTGTCTTCTAGCCCACACTCGGCACACAGATCACCGAGTTTGTCCCATAAAAAATGAGGGATGCTTTGACTTACCACTGCATTATGTCCCAATTTATAAAAGAACCACTGGGAAGAAGCCCACTGGCGTTGCAACAATTTTTTAGAATTAGGACCATTTGTTTTGTTTCCCTGGGCATTCGGTGCTGATTCAAATCCTTTGCTTCCAAAATAGTCTCAGTACCATATTAAGGGTCACAATACAACCAAAGATCACATAAATATGTGTCAAATGTAACTTTGCCCTTCAATTGTAAAGGACTATCTACAGAAAGAAATGGCAATCAAAATACATACTGCAATCAAGCATGGACACTTTGGGGGCACTTCATCACATTAGTATGCATACAGGTCAGCCAAGTTTAATCAAACCCTGGAGAGCAACCAAAAGTTTAGTTTTTAGATGAAATGATGTACTGACCATTCATCACATTCATTTCCTTTTGTTTACCTGACATTGACCACTCTGAAACAAGTGCCATTTAAAGTCACAGCAATACCTAAAATGAACTCTTTGATTTAAATTAGGTGTTGTTTTGTCAAGTGGTGCCTCTTTTTAATATTCAAAGGTATTACTATGAGATGAGCTGTAATCTTGTTAAATATTGTAGCAATAATGTGAACAGACTGTTTATGTTTGCATAAAGTGATAGATAATGTTTATCCACTTTCCCATTTACTCTAACCAATTGCCTGCTAATGTTGGTATCGGACGCTAAGAGAGGGTATTCATTTCAAAATTGGCAGCGACACTAAGCACACTTCAAGCTACGAGTGCTTCTGGTCGGATGTACAGCTGCTAAAAAGTAACACATTCTGACTCAATTGATGTGACTCCTTTGAGTTAGTCGTACATTGCCATTCCATTTAGTGAGTATAATTTTCGCTGCTTTGTGTGAATGCTTTTATAACAATAGAGAGCTTGTGCATCAGGTAACCATTATATTGTAAGGTTTA
Source organism: Micropterus salmoides (assembly GCF_014851395.1). Taxonomy (NCBI): domain Eukaryota; kingdom Metazoa; phylum Chordata; class Actinopteri; order Centrarchiformes; family Centrarchidae; genus Micropterus; species Micropterus salmoides. Next base: position 20,182,817 of record NW_024044237.1, read on the forward strand.
GAGCACCAGAGTCTCTGACAGCACATCTCAATCCCCTTAAGAGAATAAAGAACTGCTTTGTTCCTGTAAAGTTGGGAAAAAGAGAGTATGATCAAGATAACTGAGTTTTTGCTGGACAATCATAGAGAACCAAAGGGAAGAGAGGGAAAGGCTTCATTATCATAAAGTAGACTTTGTATTGTCAACTAAGGCTTTGTTAGTGTCTTTTTGAAAATACTGCCTTGTGATGTACTCTTCTTTTAAATGTATTAAAGCCAACTGACACATGCTGTAAAGCAACGACTAGCCTTTTCATGGTTCCAACAGCCTTTTTATGGTGTTTGTGTACTGGTGTTTGAATGTACTTCACCGTAATAGACAATATATACAGCACAAACTGTGGCACTGGAGAGGGCTTCTCAGCTTTCTGACTTTTATCTTTTTGATAGGGCCCAGTAGCAATGTCACCCCTCATTCAGTGACTATCTTTAGCTACGTTCTGACAAATTTAACTGTAAGCACATTAGCTGTAACTAGCTAGCAAACTTAACATAACCATGTGTGTGGTAGAAGTGTGCCTGTGTTTCTGCGACAACTCAGCCTCAGACTGATATCAAACCTTACCGGAAACCTTGCCAGTGTTTTGCAATTATTATCATCCATGTAACCTTTCCTTATCTTTTTATCTCTATATGTTCATGAATTGGAGTCATAAAACCATTGACATTGTCACTAGTTGCTACCATGGTGACCTGTCAGTCAGGATAGAGGCATAGCGATGCATGTCCCTCCCCAGCTCCACCCTCTGGTCACCGTCTGACTCCAAAAAAACAAGATGACGATGGCCAATATCCCAAACTGGTTGGTATTCCTCAAACTATTGGGTGATGTCACAATGTCCACTTTGTATGAATGTTTCCCTCAAGTTGAAACATTGTAAAACTCACTTTTCATACTGTCTAAACGCATATTTAGAACTACAGTTACTGTTTGTAACCATTTTGTATTTTACCCAGGATTCAGCCTCTAATGGGACTATATATACCAAAACCATTGGCTACATACACTGCTGCATTGATAATGTGCAAAGATTTGTGCTGCTCAACTCTGCTCACACTGGAGCAAATCCTGATTGACAGCAGCTTGCCCTTAATGATCACTGCCAGTGATCAGCCAAGAACAAGGTGGCCCTTGTGCTAAACATAGATGCACTGTACAAACTCCACTGCACACTTTTAGCTCTTAACAGTGAACAGAGGAATCAACCACAAATCTCCTAAACAAAGGGCGCACTGAACGTGGTATAATGCCTAAACACTTCTCGAGGTACGCGCAAAAACAGCTGTAGGAGGATCCCATTTTGATATGCCATCTTCCAGGGACAACTTCCTTATACAACCTCACTGTCACTGTCCCTGTCATACTTACGGGTGGGAGGACTGAGTGCATTGTACTGATGCATTAGCACTAAATGTTCTTAGGCAAGAAGGATGGATTCTGTTCAAATCCAGTTTTAAATATGCAGCTCAGGTTTACAGAAAGGTACACAAATCACTCACTCTCTTGGTTGAGGTCAAACAAGTAGTTACCACATCTTAATGGCCGGTGACATGAGAAATGTGCCAGGTGTGCTCAAAGGGCTATTTTGAAAGGACCTCAATAAGCAAGGCAATTCCTACTGAGAGACAGAGAAACTGATCACTGGACAATTCCTCAACACCCAGGATTGTTGATGCATACAATTTGACTTTAACTGGAATTTAAAAAAACTTGAATTGGTTCTTTGACAGCACAAAAACAGTGCAGTCCAGTGCTCTTCTGACCTGCCCTGCCTCTACATTTCTGTTTGCTGTTAATCTCTCCTGTTGCTTCTGCCCTAGCTGGCTCTCCCACAGCAGCATCTTAATACAGTATATACCTTTGTATCCATCTCAAGACACCCACCAGTCATCAGTCATTATCATTGAAAAAATAACTCTAAGCAAACCAAAAGTTTAATCCACAATGGCAGTGTGTATTCAAGCTTTTTTATGCCCATCACTTGATTGTCTCAAAAAACAGATACAGTTTAACAAATTTAACAATCTGCACTGACACTAAGAGATGTGAGTGTGATGTGAACCGTTATGTTAACCCCCCGCCCCCTTTTTTTGCTCAGAGCATATTTCTTTTCTCTGGCAGATATATTTTTGCCAAGTCATTTCATAAGTGTTACCATGCAGTGCATGCAGGCACCTCTACAATCCCAGTAGAACTCTATAACATCTTATGTTGACATCTTATATTGACATGAACTATGACAGCTCTTCTTTTGGCAACCTTCAAATTCCCTTGCTTGTGCATAATAAGAATAGTTGGCCTTATTGATAAGGCCAATGTAAACATGCAATTGAATGTATTCACCTTTTTAGCTGGGATATTCTATCCCTTTTTTTGTTTATCAATTAATGTGTGGCACTAAATATGAGACTACTGATTAAATGCACATAACAGTGCTTCGGCCTTCAGACTGTGGGGAGTCAGCCAGCTAAAAAGGGGGGACCTCATTAGCCTACAAACAGTTGTGAACGACAGATGTTGGTAAGATGTACTATAAGCATCTATTTGTGTCTCTTGTCTATTGCTGGTTAAAGTATACATATAGTAAAACAGGAAAGCATGAGATACAGTGCATGAAAGAACAACTAAAGTTAAACAATAGCACAGACTTTGAGAGTACCTTGCACAGTAAAATGCTGACCTATCCTAAGTATGCAGAGGTCATAAAATGTGGTCAGCCTTGACACCAAAATTTCAGTGTGCCACTGGATTGCAGGCCCACTACTGTGCCTCTTCTCCTAGAGCAAATGGCAAGTCATCGTTAGTGAAGACTAAACCTAATCTCACAGAAAAAGTCTCTTTGCCTACACAAAGTAGTGACTTACACCATACACATGCAGGAAATTGGGCCTTAAGAAACATTTCAATCAATTCTCTCATGGTTTTTATAGAAATTATTAATTATATTTATGCTAATGCTCTATTTAGGTTAGGCAGACACAAATGATAAACATTTTAATAATTAAAACAAATAAGCTAATTCTGGTGTTAATGACTACAACAACAGGTGAACTCCTGAGTAGTTTAGCCAACAGCAGCAGCTCTGACCACAAGTTATAAGCAGCCTTGAAAAGTAAGTTTTTTATTTTGTTTTGCATGTTTTGCAATATTTATATGAAAATTTGGATATTTTTCTCTGCTTCACAAACAACAAAATGACCTTTCCTAATAAGAGGTGCCCCCAGGGTGCAAAAATACATTGCCAACCATGGTTCAGTACAGCTGGGTGTGGATTTTCTTGAGAAAAGCCCTGCTAGCTGGGCTGTGGTCTGTATCTTGCTCTTTCCTGCTCAGCAGCTTAAGATCAACGAGAATAGGTTTACTGTGAAAGGTCACTGCACTGTAGGCCATTGGAGAAAAATCGCAGAAAGGCAGTTAACCCACTGCTCATATTTGAACCACGTGGCAACCTCTGGGGCTGAAAAATGAAGCCAAAATGGAAGTGTCAAAAACTGCAATTCATCGAATGGCCACTTGCTTGCTTCAAAAGCAAGTCAATTCCCAAAGACCCCAGTGGTAAAATGGCCAGCTTTACCACAGAAAAAAAGTCAGGCATTGCCAAGGAGGCGACAGCCGGAGCCACTCACACTGAGCTTCACAGTCGTCCTCCTAAAATGTTTCTGCACTGCTGTCAGTATAGTGGCTGTCAGCTACTACGGAGGCCGAGGCGTGTCACATTAGACATTAACATGGAGGAGAAAGAGCTACACATTCCTCTGAATTCAATTGACAATTGAATTGTTTGGAGACACAGTTGTTTCAAGAGACAACTTGACAACAAGACACATGCAATTTTTACATTGTTAACATTGTGTTGCAACTTTGTTTGGTTTACCCAAAAGGACTTGGTTACGGTTAGAAAAAGGTCATGGTTTGGCTGACAATGTTATTTACGTTATTTCAGCGGCCACTAGCGGTGCAGTTCTAAGATTGCAACCAGGTGTGTGCTCGTATGCGTGCTCGCTTGAACTCATATGCGAGCATAATGCGACATACAATCGCTTTTATACAGAAATCCCGCAATAAACGCAGAAACACCAGCATGCAGGCTGTGGCTTTTCTCCAGACATGTTCAGGCTCTGTTATTTCAATGTTCCCGGCTCAGAGGCAGCTCAACACTGGCTCCGTACCTTTCATTCAGTGTAGCGAGCCTCATATTGGCACAATACTCCCGGGAAAAAGGCAGAGTGACTATAGACAGGCAGGGAGAACAGACAGAGCTGGAAATTCAGGTAAACTCCCACTGTAACGTTACAGTAATAGTTTTATCAGCTGCAGGTTGAACTAGTCCATGCTGGTTACATGATAACGTTACATTTACTGCATTTAGCCGATGTGCTAGATCGTTAGCTCGCCTGCTGCTTTTCAGTAACTTTCAGTATCTTTACTGTCTGTGTGTCTTTCACCGGAGGATAAGCAATGTCAGCACAGCTAAATGTACTGGATGTTAATGAAACGGTTAGTGACCTGGACAGAATATTAAAACGAGATTGCTCGTTGTAAGCCGGCGAGCTAACGTGACTTTCTGGTGTGACTGTTTTACCCGACACCATCTGAATCTCGTTTGGTCTGACAGGGTTCATCACGTAGACCTTTATTGTTTTTATCCTTACACGGAGTTTATGTTGGACTCGATGTTTAATGGTGTTAGTGGACTGCATGTCATTGCGGTGTTGTTGCTGTAGTCAGAGAGGCTTGGGAGCGCGCACAGAACTGAATCCGACCTGGTGTCCTCACATTTAGAGCAGAATAGTGCAGGGCTCTCAAGTCTCATGCAATCACCGTGAGACACACATTGAACCAGTTCACACGCTCACACGCCACACCTTGTTTTTCTCACGCTGACAAGTAAGTTAAGAGATACCGCCCTCAAAGTTGTCCTGCTATATTCAATTAATGGACGATCATTTTTGCGCTGAGTTCATAGCTTTCTCTGTTGCCTACTAAATGCCAGAGCCGTTAAGCCGACCGGAAATTAAATGTGTTGTTTCCGAGTGAATTCCGTGATCCCGCTGCAAGCATGTTCGTTACCAGGCAACATGGATGTGCGTGCACACACGGAGTGGAAGATGTAATGATTATTTTTATTTTGATCAGCTGATTACAGGGTTTAAAGCAAGAGGATTTTTCTGTGCCTGAAATGTGTTCGGGGTTTACGACAAAGATGGAGGGTAGGGAGCAAGAGCATAACTCTGATGTGGACATAGGGGTTCAGATTAGGGGTGTGACGATACACTCAGCTCACGAAACATGAGAAAACACAATACTGGGTTCACAAGAACAAGCTGAGAAGATAATTGTACACTGTTTAGATGAAAAGTTCAATGAGGAAGTAAATGATTGGGGAGGGGGGAGGGGGCGGGGGTTCGGAATTCCGGCACAGCGCCAGAGAACTTTAAGCCCTGTGATTATTTTTTTTATTAATGGATTGTAATAAATAAAATAAATAAATGTTGGCAGTTCCAAAAAGAAAAGAAAATCAAGTTCAGTACAAATACCTTGTGTACTTAAGTACAGTACTACTTTGTTACTGTCCCCCACTGCTTGGGACTATAAATGTTTTTCTTTATTTTGGCTCTGGATGGAAAGCTATCATCCATCATGATGGTGAAAATGGCTGGCCTTGAGCCACAGTGCTTCAAGTGGGAGCCCCCTACCCCCGTCTTCAAGGCATTAAAATAGCAACAAACAATTACACACAAAACACCATTCATAAGCTTGGCATACATGCATAGGGCAAGTTCTACCATCCTACTGTAGGCCTATGTGTAGGCCTATGTGTACAGCACGGCTGTTCAGTGGGCTTGTTTGGGGCCAAATTTCTTTTTAGTTTAGATACATTTGTATTTTTGAAATGTAAGTATGTATATGTAAAATAGTCTTTTATCAGATCTACCTATTGTTATACCTTCTATTTGTTCGGGTCAGTTATTAACTATAGGTAAAATCTAACTGCTATCAAAAACTTGAGAGAATTGGCTGGGGCAGAGGGGCCACTGCTGCAAATATTTGATTGGCTAACTCCAAACTTTTGATAAAGCTTGAGAGCCCTGATAGTGGCTGATGCAGGCAACAGAGAAAACAGGTGTGTGCTTCATTTCTAAGTGAGTTTTGAGCCCATTGTCAATAAGGCAATGAAAATTTGATTTATTAATAAGTAATTTCATTGAAAAACTTACATATAGCCCCTTTAAGTCAAGTAACGATACTTGTTTAACTTGTGTAACTTACATAAAAACATTCAACATTGACTTTTTGTTTCACACGGGGAATGGACACCAGTATCCTGGCTCTGGTTTCTGGCCCACCCGTCCACCCCACCACCTCCTTACTCAAACTTTTCTGTTAAACATCCTACACCAGTGGTCGGCAATAGGCGGCCCGCGGGCAAGAATTGGCCCGCCAGCAATAATATTAAAGTACAGTATATTACAGATAAAAAAAAAGTATATTTACAATTTTATTTCATTTCTAAATGTTTTCATTTGTGTATTATGATGCACACATTTTTCAACCAAACTGACACCTCTGTCTCTCCATATTGCTGCGTCCCAAAGTTCAGGTATTGACCACAAAAGATATTAGAATTCAACATTTCTGCATTGACTGTTGGCTGACTGATGGCATTATTTTATTAATGATTTAGCACTGAACTTTGCATTGTGCTGACACGAGAGATGGGGTAGCTAAGCTGTGAATTAAGCCCCAAATCCCTTCGATTCCCTCCGGCTGGCAGTCTGCTCATCACCATTACTTATTCACCAGAAATAAAAAAGGGACTTCCAGTGTGGCCCTCTACGTATATCCTCCAAGTCCTACCTACCTGTTATAATCCTGCATAATGGAAAAGTGGAATGTCACCTTGTGTGAGAGGCAGCTGATATCTCTCAGCGAGCCGGAAAAAAAAGTCATTTAGCACAAGTGCAGATCACATTTAATTAGACGAGAGGATTTAAATTGCCATGCATCAAACACTGTGGATGACCAAAACGGAAAGAACTTGGGCCACGAGCCAGACTCCATGAGCTCTTCCATAACCGATCAAAATCCCTTGAGCTACGGGGGTCAATAAGTCAGAACACAGCCACCTTAATTAACGATGACCATAGCTGGGTGGTGCCCAGAATTTCAATGTCTGCCACCACCTTCCGATGGAATATGGAGGAAATTTACAAATGAGCAACTTCAGTTACAAAATTGCTATTATTGTTTAATTCAGTGCAAGATTTAATTTCAAATGTCTGTCCAGGAATATGTCATTAAAAATCCTCCTGCATGGGCAGGATCCTCAGAGGATTCTACAGCATTAACTCATTGCATGTACAAGATAGATTTCTCCATAAGGCATCTCACATAAAATGAGTTTGATGTTTCTAGTTCACTAATGACTGCAGTCTAGGTATGGTGGGGTAATTTTTTGATACATGTTAACCTGTCAGAGTGGGCGAATATTTTCAGCATTTAGCTGCCACGTATTGTTGAGGAGTGATTTCACTTTCATTATGCTTCGCAGAGACATCAATAATAGCCACACAGCTGTCAGAGTCCATTAAGACACATCTACATAAGGATGGGAGCAAATATTCATACGCATATCAGTTTTCTGGGAAGCGCACGGTGAGATGGATTGGAATGACACAAAGATGAACTCCCTTTTGAATCCATTGTGAGGCGAGAACTGCCACATTGGCTCAAGGTAAAATATCACCCACACATGTACACACATAGTAAACGGCACACACACACTACACCACACATTGAAACTTATTTATATATTTCTCAGTCATGCGGCTTCTTCATGCTTCTTCAGACTTTTTTTTTGTCTGAGAGCTTTTCTTTCAAATGTGCTATTGCAGAGAAACCCGTAGTGGCTGGACATATGGAGTCACTGATTCTCTGAATATTTGTTTTGTGTTTTAACTTACTTATTTTGGCAATATTGAAATACAGACAAAAAAACTCCCACACAAATATGGAACACAAAACTGACCAATATAAAATAAATATGAGATTATGAAATAAATCACCAAATAACTAAATACAGCAAAATATCTAACTGAAACGTGTGAGAGAAAGAATTTATAACTTATAAAAGCTCAGTTATTGTTAGATATTATTCAACTGATTCTGATTTTGAGTTTATTTCATTTTTTAAATTTAGTATACCTGCATTTCATACAGGTGTTTCTGAATTAATCAGCTAGTTGGGCTGCTAGCTACATTCTGAAAGTAGTAACAAAATATCCATGTTTACAAGCTTAGCTGGTTAGCTGTCATGATAGGTAGCATCTCCAACCTTGGTGATTCTGTTTGTGGAATACTGGTATCAACATTGTTATGAGAGTGACATATACCAATATGTATCTAAATAGAAAACCCCACAACTAACATACAAAGTAACTGTCATGCAATTGTGCTTTAAGCCCAATGCAATGCTTTTTCATCAGGAGAATAATGTTTTTTACAGTTAACAAGGACTTGCCTCATTGCTCTTGATTCACATCTGTTAACACAGAGCAAAACGGCCAAACTGAGCATGCACTGACATTATTGCCTTGATAGCTCCATAGCCCCCAGCAGTCTCTGCATAACGAGAACAATGTGCTTGATGGTCTCATGGTAACTGCATATTGCCTTACATACACAAGCCCTCAATTGCACTGTAAACCCTCATGTAGGATTACATGTATTGTACTTGCATTAAAATTCAAAGACCTTTTGCCTTTATTGTCTGAACTCAGCAAAAAAAGACACAAGAAATAATGCCCTACATCAGTATTACACTGGATCAAATCCCAGATGGAGCAGTATCGTTACAATGGGCAAATATCCCAACTCGTATCCAGGTGTCCCTGGAAGCAATGGTATTGACCATCACAACAGTGCTGCAGCGAGAACAAGCTTCCCTGTGGGGCCCAGATGAGTAAGGAGCTGTCAAGCTTTGCTCCCCTAAGTGCTAATAGACCCCCTGCCGCCAGGTCTGGTCTGCATCTCAGTTCCCCAAAGTTCTAGCTGTGGAACCCTGTTTCTACATTCACCTCCATCTGATTCTATCTCATGTTAATCTTGCATTGTACAGGCCTATTCAATTTAACGAAAAATTTTGTGAACTTCCTTATATAACGTATAGTAATGTGGTGACAGAAATAGTATTGTAAGGTATATAGGAATGTTTAAGGATTAGTATTATTGTATATTGTACTGTTACTAAATTTTATTTTATTTAATTTTTTTTAAGAGAAACAATTTATACTTGTAAGCTGCTAATAACTAACTGGTTGCCTTTTCAAGATGCTCCTACCCATTTGCCTTCCAAAAAAGGACCGCAATGGAAATAAGCCATCTGGATTTATTGTGTTTTTATCCTTTTAATGGTATCTGTAGCTGGGGCATCTGTTGTTGGATGCGCCACTTTTATATTTACAATCAATAAAGAAGCTCAATCAATCAATCAATCATGCATGAAGAAATGGATAAAATAGCGTGGATGGTGACACTTCAGCATCTGCAAGATGGCCACTATTTAGCTATTATGCCAGTAATGGCCAGCAATTTACAAATTCTAAAATATTTTAAACCTACAATATTGTTTTCTTCAAAATTATTTATCTGTCTTGAAATACAACTGGGCAAGGTCAGACAGTTCTCATAATGTTTGTTAAATTACATTAAAAATGCAAGTAGTACATTGTTTTTCAAGGGATACCTGGAGTAAATTATCTTGAACAAGCAAGCCGTGTGAGAAAGTGTTACATAAACAAGCACTTTTGAGTATGTAGCTTACGTTTTATGATTATGATTAGGTGGATATTACAATCATTTCTTTCTTTCCCGACTCCAATAATAACACAAATCACGTTCCATGACTGAGAATATTTTGTTGCCTGCCCTTCACAACATAAAAAAATAGAAATAGAATAGTCAGTAACAGTTACTTACCAACCAAAACTTACAGTAACATGAGAAAAAAAAGAAAAGAATTGAGAGCCATACAGAGTCATTCACCACCAACTTAGTGAAACACATCACCTGACAGCTTCATATAGTCTAATTACTTTTTCTTTATCATTTTATTGAACTTAAAGATGTTTATACAATCTTTTAAACCATTCTGTAGAGAATTCCACATTTTGACGCCAACCACTGAAGGGCACATTTGCTTTAAAGTAGTCGGTGCCTACTGATGTTTGTATGTATGTAACCAAATTTCTGTCTATGGTCCTCGTCTGCCAAACTAAAAACAAACTTTTGTAAATTGTAATACTCTGCTTTTTGTCCTGATGTCTGTAACTTAACAAAATCTTTAAGCAGTCCTGACTTAATAAACTCAGTTATGTGTTCTCTTCAATCTTCAATTTATAAATACTTCTTACTGCTCTTTTCTGTAATCTAAACAATGGATTTATGTTTACATTAGGGGTGTCACGATTCTCCAAATCCATGATTCAATTAAATTTTCGATTTTAATGTCATGATTCGATTTTAAACAATTTTTTCATCAGAGCAAATGAAACGTGTTTGCAGATTTGTCTGGTTTTCAGGCTCTGAAATTGTAAGACTATTTAGTCTTGAAGATCATTTGTTTTATGACCTGACAACTGTCATTTACATCTTCTTTAAAAAGATAGCATACATGATATCAAGTGTGATATATTTTTTATATGGTCAAGTTTAAATAAATTATAAAAAATTTAATAACAATAACTTACAGCTGCATCTCAGAAAATGTACATATAGTATAGTGAAATATTTCAGGCCTTTTTTTGTTTTAATCTTGATGATTCCGGTTTACAGCTCATGGAAATCAAAAATCACTATCTCAAAATATTAGAATATAAGAAAAAAGAATCTATAATACAGAAATAACGACATTCTGAAAAGTTGAAATGTTCTGAAAAAAGGTTAATTTATGCACTCAGTACTTGGTCGGGGCTCCTTTTGCATGAATTACTGCATCAAAGCACTGTGGCATGAAGACAATCAGCCTGTGGCACTGCTGTTGTTATGGAAGCCCAGGTTGCTTTGATAGTGGCCTTCAGCTGGTCTGTAGTGTTGGGTCTGGTTTTCTCTAATTTTTCTCCCTGTTAAGGTCAGGTAAGTTGGCTGGCCAATCAAGCACAGTATTACCATGGTCAGCAAACCAGTTACTAGTGGTTTTAGCACTGTGGGCAGGTGCCAAGTCCTGCTGGAAAAGAAGATCAGCATCTCCATGAAGCTTGTCAGCAGACGGAAGCATGAAGTTCTCTAAAATCTCCTGGTAGACAGCTGCATTGACTATGGACTTCATAAAACACCTTAACATGAACCTTAATATGTGACGTATAAGTTTTGTTGAGTCTCTCGTGATGCAAGCACATTGCCACAGTCACAGAACAGTGCATGGTGTATTTAAGTTACTTTAGTCAGTTTTAACATGGCTAGATTGCATAGTAGTAACTATAAGGCCGTATCTTGTGTTCAGTGTCACAGAATAGAAATAAGAAGTGCAACGTTGTCCTCCTGCATTTTTCATAGCAGAGTTATGTGAAACACTATTGACCACAGATAAATGTTTCCAGCAGATGAGCAAACTAGCTATATAATCGTAGCAACGGTGGATAGCGAGGGTCAATCAAAGAAATGCTATACATCTCTGACTTTGGCAGTGACCATGGTTTAAAGCTGAAAAGTGGGTCCGTGTACGTTTTGATAGTTTGTTTTTTCGTTTGAACCATGAAATGAACAAACGTGAAAACCACCTTTTTTTTCGTTTGTCGTTTCAAACCAGAAACAGGGGAAAAAAGAGCCGTTTTCCGTTTTTGGTTTCTGAATCCAAAAATGAAAAATGACTAAACCAAATTCAAATAACGGTCCGATTTTGGTTTTTTAAAATTCGTATTTTTATTTTTCCATTTGAAGATAAACATTAAGAAAAGAAAGACAGGTAGGCCAGGTGACCTGAAAGTAATGGTAAACATTAAAATAAAAGCCAAGCTTGCGGAACAGTTAGATCTGTAACATTATGCAGCACTAACGTTATACCAGGGTGATGTTAGATGAAAATAAATAAATAAATAAATAAACCTGGACCGAGAGAAATACGTTAGCAACAGTAGTTAATTACATACACTATAATATTGTGCATTTATTCATGTAAACAGATGAGTCACGTTTTTTAAGCGCATTGTTTGGTGCAATACAGTTGGTAGGCTAATATAGGTTAACCTAAGAATTGATTGTGTGTACAGAGTTGTTACTGTCAGTGCTATATTTTTAATGTTAAATTCATATTTAATGTGGTTTCCACCGTAATGAACCAAGCTGTTCCCCCTTTCTAGCAGCTGGTGGCAGGATTTAAATGAAGGCCTGGTTTGTGTCTTTATTAAATGTTTTGAATCCAGATTACCGATACAGATGTATTTATTGTTGTTCATTTCATTTGGTTTTTGATATTTATGTATTATTTGCTATCTAGTATCATCATCTTCATCATTCACCCTCAGCCCAGAATTAAACCTGCATGCCCTTTTGTTCCAACCCGGTTCTAACACTGCATTCAGCTTCTTAGAAGTTCTGACAACAAACTCACATCAGAAATGTCCTAATGTAGGCCTTCGGACCAGTGTGCTATTTCCTGTGTGAATCTTTTTTCTCCATACACATTCCAGTGTGTAACATACAACACTCCCATTGTGTCATGCAAGTGAAGAGAATCCATGCAAGTTTGCCCATAATTAAATGATTAAAAATTCCAGAGTACGCCAGCAATAACTGCAACAAAACGTTTCGGGTAACTTTTGAACAGTCCTGCTTATTGACTCGAACAAATCTTTGCCCATTCCTCTGTACAGAACAGCTTCAACTCTTGGGTGTTGGAGGGTTTCCTCACATGAGCTGCTCGCTTCCTCATCCTTCCACATTTTTCCAACATTTTGATCATTTTAAGGTCAGGACTTTTGACTTGGCCTTTTTAAAACATTCACTTTATTCTTCTTTAAGGTAGGTGTTAACAGGTTATATAGTGAAATTGAGTTTGTAACTCCCTTTTGCTAAATAGCAGACAATATATATTAATATAGAACCAATTATAAAAATGGTAAACAGAAATAAAATATCATCAATGGAGCAGTGCTGAGGATGAATTAGAGTTTAATAGTCTGATAGCTTGGGGGGAAAAACTGCTCTGCAGTCTGGTGGTGTGGCAGCAGAAACTTCTATATCTCTTCCCAGAAGGCAGCAGGGTGAAAAGGCTGTGGCTGGGTGGGTACTGTCCTTTAAAATCCTTTGGGCTCTGTGCAGGCACTTCACCTCACCGATATCACTGATGCTTGGGAGATGGGTACCAATGATCTTCTGAGCGGTTTTATTAAACCGCTGCAGACTCTGGGCTGTGCACATCCCATGTCAGTTAGTGATGTTTCCAGTCAGGATGCTTTTTATTGCTCTGTAAATGCTGACAAGAGCTTGGCGTGGGAATTTGGCCTCAAGAAGGACAGTCGTTTCTGAGCTTTCTTCACCAGCATGGAGATGTGAGATGAGACCATGTCAGGTTCTCTGTGATGCTGATTCCCAGGAACTTGAAACTATTCACGTGCTCCATCTCTGCACCACTAATGTAGACAGAAGTGTGTGTCTTTATCTCCTTTTTCCTGAAATCAATGATCAGCTCCTTAGTTTTGCTGACTTTGAGCAGCAGGTTGTTCTCTGAGCACCACTCTGCAAGATTGAAATCCAGCCGATGATGGTGATGTCATCCGCAAACTTCACAGCAGAGTTCTCTCCATGTCGGGGGATACAGTCGTGGGTGTACAGCGTGCGGCGTCACATCTGATGTGGCTACTGACAGCGGCTGGTCCTCTGGAGATGCAGTAGACTACAGCTGACTCCTTGTTGAGGAGATCAAAGCGAGCATAAAAGGTGTTAAGTTCATCTGGTAATGTGGCCTCACACATGATGGGTGGGCTCCTGCTTTTGTAGCCTGTGATGTTCTTGATGGCCTGCAACATATCTTTGGTGTTGTTGGTGTTGAGGTCTCTCTCCAGTCTCTGCTGATGTCTCCGCTTTGCCTCCTTGATGCCTCTTTATCACCCAACTGAAAAGCTCTAGACAGAGCCCTCACCTCTCCATTCATCCAGGCTTTCTGATTGGGGAATGATTTTTATCGTTTTAGTGATCAATAAATCATCAACACATTTGCTGATGTATGATGTCGCTGATGATGTATATTGCTCAAGCTTGATGTGGCTCTCTTGGATTGCAGCCTCTCTGACCATGCTCCAATCTGTGCTCCCGTAACAGTCCTGTAGAGCTGCTGCGACCTGTCGCTGGACTGGTACAAGAAATGCTAATGTTTTGTAAGTCACGTGACATATGACACATGACATTAAACACATGGTTAACATTGTTTGCATCAAACTACTCGGTTAAGTTTAGGAAAGCATTGTGGTTTGGGTTAGAGTAAGTACTTAATCACGTGACTGAATGTCCTGGGTTTGACCCATCCAACCACCCCATCCACCTCTTTACACAAACTTTGTCAGTATAATACAACAGACTTCCTCCTTTGCTGCCATTAAACAGCCACTAGAGGCCGCAGCCACTATAAATGTAAATAGGGTTCGTAATAACATGCTTCAGCAAATGACCCATATGGTCGTTACTGTGGTAAAGACAAGCTGGCCAGAGGGATTCACAGGAAAAGATGTACACATATAATCCATCTTTCTGTTTTTGGTTTTACATTACATTAAATGTGTACTATATCCTGCTTATTCTGTACCAGAGCTGTATTAAGTTACTGCTAATACAAACCCAACATTTCTTACTGCCGTTCCTTAATGTTAAAAGCATTTTTTGGTGAAACACATGGTGGTCTTTTTTGTCTTGGTCACATTTGACACTGAGTTTAGTGCTGACTGTGATGATTCATCAAAACGTAATTTTGATTGTTTATGGTTTTTCCATCAGCTGACCAGTTTTAAATATTGCAGGGAGTAATGGAACAAGGAGAACAAGCAGTCACATTGAGCTTTTAGTTGAAGAGCTGCAGGCAACAAGCTGCACACATCTAACTCCTCAGCAAGGTAATCAACTCCTATTATGGGACACTGTTCCCTGCTGTTATTTGGAGTACTACTTCTTTCTTAAAACAATGTGAGTTTGTTTGGATGCTCCGTAAACAGAAACACCAGTTGGTCCAGTTGTATTTCTGACAAAATAGCTGCTCAACAAGTGCTTGCTTTAGTATTAAACAGCACCTGCTTTTACCAACAATAACCTCAGGGGTTGCCAAATCAACCAGAACTTCAAAGATTTCAACTTCAAGGGCCCTATTTTAATGATCTCAGTGCACAGCGTGAAGCGCATGGCGCAGTTGCATTTGGGGCGTGTCCACCTCCAATTTTGCTAGTTTAACGGCGGAAAAAATGGTCAGTGCGCCTGGCGCATGGTTCAAAAGGGTTGTAGTTTCTGTGAATTTGTCATGGCTGTTTTTTGGGTGTAACATGCAATAAACCAATCAGAGTGTCATCTCCCATTCCCTTTAAAAGTCAGGCATGCTTGTACTTTGGCACATTGCCAATATAATGGCGAATGAACAGTGCATTATAAAAAACCTCAATTCATCGATTGAATTGCAGACACACAACGTTGGCTGGATAACTATGACCTGGGTGACTGAGAATCTTCACAGACACAATGTGGGGGGTATGGACAGAAGTGTGGACATTATATAAAATCCGTCCATGATCATGAAGCCTAATGTTACTCTGCAGCTCTGTGGTTTAACAGTCAGATGCTGTCTCCTCTATGAATCGTCTGGATCCTCACTGCACTACATTATAATAAATAATTTCTCTCTCTTCCAGTGGTTTCATTATTTTCTGCTTTATTGATTTATGAGTGTTTTCTAACCCCTAAAATACACTGGCTCCAGCATATTATGGTTGCGCCGCGTTTGCCTCAGCTAATCGCAGCCATACACATTATACATCTGAGTCACCATGTTAAGTGTTCATCAATATGCCTAACAGAGTCCAATAACAAGGCCAACATTATTGTGGGTCCCACACATTTAAGCAGCAAAAGAAAAATAAACTTTAGTTATAAACTTAACATAACAGAACAGAGGAAACTCTCCAGAGGAAACCGACTTCACTCTAAACAGTTACACCTTATGAATCTGGATTGTGTGTGAGACCTTTTAGATGCCTTGAAGAACACAGAACATGAATTAAATAGGGCTGGGCACGTTAACGCGTTATTATCGCCTAAATGAATTAATGCCGACAATTATTTTATTGCACGTTAACGCAGTTTTAAAGAAATTATTATTATTTTGAAAGTCCCTTTCTCACTGGCTCTGAATACACATACGGTCAAACCATGGGTGTTGATAAGCCTGCCAATCACTCTCCCGAACAATCAGCAGAGGGAGGCTTCAGCAGACTACACTATCATCTTTTTCCTGTATTTTTCCACCCGCAATCCTTATCACGGCAGCAGGTGAGCCGCTTGCTTGATAATGATGCAGCCTATCAAACAACTCAAACAACCCAAACAACATCTGCACCTTGTGTGTTCAATGCTGCTTTAACGTTACCTGGTACGTGCTTGCAAAATATCCACCGCGATTTGTAATGTCATTTCAAGTTTTTAAGCAAAGTAAAGTCTGTGCGAGTGAATGCATGCACATAAGATGACCACTAAACCCCCCCGCCGCCACCCGCCATCGTCCATCCCGATGTTTGAATGTAGACATCGTCCCAACCCTACTGAACATAGTATTTCTGCTGCTCCCTGATAAAAGATAGCTGCTTATACATGTTCAGAAAAAAATATGTAAGAAAACTGGACTCTGATGGTAACTTGTTTTAACAAGCTAGATAAAAGGTAATGCCCTGACAGTGGCAAATAGCTTTGGTTTAATATTTGATTTGATTACATTAATGTTTAGGTTATGGGTATAAGTATAGGTAATATTTTATTGCTGCTGTGTAAAGGGAATACTGCTGGAAAAAAGCACATTATTTGTTTAAAGTGTTTGCAAACAACATGTTATTGCACTTTTGTGTATATAACAGTACATTTAAATTACAAGTGCGCAATACTACTTTAGAATTCATTATTCAATTTAGCGTGTAACAATGCGATTAATCGCAAGAATATCATGCAATTAATCGTGATTAAAAATTTTAATTGTTGCCCAGCACTACAATTAACATTATATCCTGTCGGCGTGTCAGGAGATTTTAAAGAGGTCATATTATTGCTTTTTGTCTTTTTCCCTTTCCTTTATTATGTTATATATCTTATTGTGCATGTTAGAGGTTTGCCTCTAACATGCACAAGAAAAGGCCCAAAGTCCACCTCAAAGGGAGTTACCATCTCCCACAGAAAACGCTGCTCCTGAAATGCCTGAAAACAGCTCGATTGTAGTCCTGCCTTTACTTCTTTAAGCTATATACTCGCCTAGTGTCTAGTGAGGCAGGGCCACAAAAGCACTAGTGGAGAAACACACACGTTGCAGCACACACTGGCAAGACATACTACTGGTGAAATGCTGCGCCACTGACTTTAGACCTGGGTTTTTTGGTCAATGGCGCAATCGATTTCTGCTGCCTCAAGATAGCAATGTGCCAACAATTTCCCTGACCACACATCATTATGAGACCAACACTACCATGGGCACACAGATTTGCGCAAGTTCATTTGCTATTTAAACAACGTGGGTGCTGGGTGTGAAAATGACAACTGTATTGGTTGCAAACTAGCAATGACACTTGTGCTTGCCCTGCTTTGCGCCGGATCCCAGGTTTCAAACACTCAACCCTTGTGGACCTTTGATAGGTGGCTCAGAAAGTTTGCAGCTTGCTGCAATGTGCATCTGTATTTAAGAGTGGTTGGAATCCAGTGATAGAAACTTTTTAAACTGCCCTTAAAGCATAACCCACTTCTCTGCTTTCCACCCATATGGTCAGCAATATTTTGACGCAATTTCTATTTGCGTGCTGATAAGTGGCAAGCAATGAAACAGCTAATTGCCGTAGCATCAAATGGAAGCTGTGAAAATATGACTGAAACATAATGAGCATACAGATGGAAAGTGGGGAAGTGGATCTAACTTCAGCTTTGAAAAGTTGAGTTTTGAAAAGTCTATGACATAGTTGTGACCCTCAAACATGTCAGTTTTCTCTTGCTCTGCTGTTTTGCTGCTACAGAGGAAGCACGACAGTAGCAACAGCAACAGGTTGCTTCCTTTAGTGAATAGAGAGCAGCAGAATATTTAACACTTAAACACTAACTAAAACAACACCCTTTTCAAACAGTTACGAAGAAAAGTAAAGAACTGGAATAACAGCTGTTGTAGGTTCAGGACGTCTCTCGAGGCAGCACATATACTGGTATTAAAGGTTGTGTGATTTTGAAGACCTTGCCACAAAAAATGCACAGAAGCAATTACGGACACATATATTTATTCAACTTATTTACTTTTATTTGTTTCAGAGCAAGTTCAACAAAGCCTTTGATTTAACAGTGAAAGCAGGGGAGAGCTTTTTGTTAAAGTTATATGGAGCTACTGTGCCTCAGTTACTTTGTTAAACAAAAGACCACACTGTATGGTTGATGTACAAGTGAAGGTAAGAGCTTTTAGTAATTAAGTTAGTCCTGAGACACAAGGTTTCTTTTCCAGAGATTCAGATTCTTTATCCTCTAACTGCCTTCATTATTTAATTCTTGGCCTTAACTTTAGTCAAATTCCTTTCCTGCCATACCTTCATTAAAGCTATCTCATTTTCACTGTCTCTCATTTAATTTCCATCTATTAATTTAAACAAGGGATTGTAGCTCTAATTGGGAGAACAGATCGCGGAGGCTTCAAAACTGTGGAAATCTTTCAATTCCACTGCATATATTTCAACAAAACTCATTTGATATGCACATTCATAAGAGCACACCAAAACGCCTGTTGAAGTTGATCAAGAGGTGACAAGTCCTACAAAAAAGTCAAAACATTGTTGAGTTAAAGCTGCTTTGACCACCAATGGGCAGAAAGACTTCAAAACAAATGCACAATAGTGAGACTTCTGCTTTTCAAGCTCTTGTCTGAATCTTATTGGAGTCCTCTTTCTGGCTGTCAGTTTAAGTCCAGTATTAAACTCATTGGTCTGCCAACTAATGATAAAACTCTTATATATTTAGCTTCACTATAGCATATAACAATATTTATGTGAGCTTGTAGGCTGAAGTAGTAGCCCATTATTTTATACTGAATGGCAAACAATGAGTTGAAAGCTTCCACTTCCAATTGGAATGGATTCTTAGTGTAATAAGCAGTAGTAGCAGCTCTTTGAAATTACTGATTCATTTGTTCAGTAGCAAATTGTTTTCCTTAATGCAGC
The DNA here is from genome assembly GCF_014851395.1 of Micropterus salmoides. Classification (NCBI taxonomy): domain Eukaryota; kingdom Metazoa; phylum Chordata; class Actinopteri; order Centrarchiformes; family Centrarchidae; genus Micropterus; species Micropterus salmoides. Next base: position 20,202,274 of record NW_024044237.1, read on the forward strand.
ATTAAGGCAAAATGGAAGGAAATTAAGAGGTCGCAGTCTGTTTAATGCACAAATCTGCCAAGTTTGTACATTGAGGACAATTCCAGGTGTCATTGTTCCTCCTGCTGTTGTTCTTTTCACAGATTTGTTTTGTGGACACTCAAAATTTGCAGTTTTATTAAAAGTCCCATCTAGATGATCCTAACATGTTGTAAAGCTGAAAATATATCAACCCCACATCGTTTTTATTCCTTCGAAGGACTGACAATTGCATATTTGCGTATTTTTGAGTCTTTAATGCAAGCAAAAAAATGTTTTGACAGCATATTTATCGCACTGCAATCAAAAATCAAGTTTGTAATTAAAAATAAACAGGCCTTTGTTTGTGTCAAAAAAAGTTTAAATTGCTAATTTGTCCTCTTTGGTTTTAAGTGAAAAAGTTTTCCTTGCGAGTCAGAACGTTTTGCAAGTTAAATAGTTTTGCAACTGAGAGAGTTTTGCAAGTCGAAAAGTTTTGCAAGTTAAAAATGGTCAAAATAAGAGATTGTATTGGTGGGTTTGACTGACCAATCATGGGTGTGCATCGCCTGCATGGCCACGTCCACAATCCTCTCGCTCCGATGGCTTCGACCAGCACTTAGCTCTACTGGAGACGGAGTTGTAACATGTACAGATGTTACCTGGAGGTAAGTTGATGTTACATCACTCATTTCAATAGAAATGCTTTTAAATGTACTATGGCATGATTTAATGTTTATTTATATTTACCATTGGCAAGGTCACCAAGTCTATTGCTGTCTCCTTTTTTAGAATGACATGTATAACAATTAGCTAGAGCAACACCTCAAAATATCTAGATAACAGTCTATATTTTCAATGTAATATCAGTGGTCTAAAGTCTGGATATCATGTACAATGTGTTAAACATGAGTAGCTAGCCTTTACCTAGCTAGTCATGTCTGAGTGCACAAATGCACCCGCCAGTCAAGTTTCCTGCCAAGATGGGTAACAGTAAGCTAACTGTTATACATGGCATTTCGCAAAACTTTTTGACTTGCAAAAACTCTCTTACTTGCAAAACATATTAACTTGCAAAACTTTCTGACTCGCAAAGAAAACTTTTTGACTTGCAATCAAAGAAGACATATTAGCAATTAAAACTTTTTGTGACACAAAAAAAGGCCTGTTTATTTTTAATTATAAACTTGATTTTTGATTGCAGTGCGATAAATTTGCTCTCCAAACATTTTTTTTGCTTGCATTAAAAAGAAACAAAAATACTTTCATACGTAAACAAATATTTCCAAAATTGATGGCCAATTTTTAACAAAACGACGAGTCACTTAGTAATCAGCAAGAATAGCTCTGCTGAATGGGGCCAAATGATACCCTTCCATGTTAAGAGCCTTTGTGATTGAGAGCTATATATTATATTCACAGAGGCTGTTGTTTAACAGCTGGAAGAGTAGTATAGACAGCTAGACAGAAAAACAGACAAACAGACAGACAGAAAGACAAATAGATACATAGTAAGAATGATTTACATGGTTGTGTCTGTGGATCAATGTTGGTATCATTATTCATAACATTTAACTCTTTCTTCCAACATGCTCCCTCAGAGGTGAAGGAGTCTCTGCATATCCAACACATTCTCACTCCAAAGTCATCACAAATGGAAATTTGGTCAAGACTTGGCGTCGCTTTTTAACTCCCTGGGTACACCTTTTTGACGTTTAGGGCTCCGTGGCCAAGTTAGCAACAATAAACACGTGTACGCACGGTTACACTTTCAAAATAAAAGTACTTGTTAACGTTGTGAAACGTCACAGTTTGGTTAGGTTTAGGTACCAAACTACTCGGTTAGGTTTAGGAAAGCATCACGGTTGGGTTAAAATAACAACACTACATGCGTCACTTAACTTACATCAGTGTTACTTGCATAACTTACGCAATTTATGTAACCCATATAACTTGAATAAAGACATTCAGTGTTGACTTTTGTTTCACACTGGAAACAATAACCGTTCTCCTGGGTGAAAGTCCGGATTCTGGCCCACCATCCACCCCAAGCACCTCCTTACTCAGACTTTTCTTTTAAATATCCTACACCTACCTTTACCCTTCAAAAGTGACGCTCTAGGGCTTCTCCCAGTGCGTTGAACTATGATGCAAAGGGGCTCCCCAGTGTGTTACAAAATGACGCCACTAGGTCTTTACCATGAGTCCGCATGTGACAACTTGGTTGGCACATCAGTCAACTTAATGCTCAAACTGGTCCATCAACAGTCAGGACACCTGAGGCAGGATCTGTAAAGATGAGATCAGTGGCACACGGTTACACCAAGAACTTTTAATAAAATGCAATGTTTCAATATAAAATATGTCTATGTAACAGAGTCAAATATGTAACATTATAATTACACAATATTCTATGTAAATAGTGATCACCTGACGAGTAAGATCTCCTGTGTCAATATGAGGAACGTTTGTGATTTATTTTCTGTACCCCTACGTTCACTTTCAGGGGACACCCCTCTATAAACAGAGTCTGCCACCCAAGCCTCTTCCCTTTTGTTTTACTTCATGGAAGAGGGGCTGAGGTTGTAACATAACAATTGACCAAAGGATTTGGTATTTACATCTGTTGTCAGAGAGAGAATAAATGGAGAGAGATATCCTGGTATGTGCCTCAACGTGGTGGTAAATACGTTTATCGCATTGCTTACATCCAGCCATGTCATATTGTCACAGCACGTATACATATATAATAAAGATATCATAGACACTATCAAACCTTTGGAGGAAACATTGTAGCACAATAATAAAACACAACCTTATTGAAAGCTCTTACTATAAGCTTCTGCTCCAGATCTCATCTATCCACGTCCATGCTCTGTTTTCCATCTGAATGTATTTTCCTTTACCACTTTGCTATTGAAATTCTCTTCGAATCAAGGTTTAATTCCCTAAGCCAAGGTCCCACAATGGCTTACTTGACATATGTCTCTGACTTCATTAGCTCTTAAAAACCTGTTGTAAGTGTCTCATGGTGAATACCATCAGAACTCTGCCTCATTAAGATGGACAAGCACAAAAACACAAGTGACAATAGGAAATGTTAAGGGTATAACGTTTCCATGGCAACAAAGAGAAAGGCTTTGATACCTCTGGGCATGGAATGATGAAGATAGAGAAAGACTGCATGGATTTGGTTCTCAGTCCTGCTTCTTGTGAATAGGGCTGCCATTAAATACTTGTCGTCTATGATGAAACTTTCAAACCTATTGAATCTAAACTTTAACACTACTTTTTTCATCTGTTCAGTTATGTCTATGTTTATGCTAGACAATGGAATGAGACTTAGGTATAATCGCATTTCACATATATGTGCTGCAAACACAATGGCCTGCTGTGGCCTTCACCGCTGGCTTTATTTGGAGTGTCTTAAATCCATTACTGGACCCACATAGGCTTTGTAATATTACATATAATCATGAATAATTCAAATACTTCAAATACTTACGTATGAGGAATTTTTCAGATACTCTATAAACTAGGCTATCTGTAGGTGAACTATCCAAATAAAGTGTAACCAAAAAATGAATAACACTCTAACTCTGTATGTTATCTAAAGTAATTTGCTGATTTGTTTCTTTCTTGGAAAAAAACATGGTATGCCATGCTGAACCCCATTTTATAGCCAGCCTGTCAGAGTACATTATTACAAGCCTTATTGGTTCCCTGATTTTCATTTAATCTGCTTCCAAGATGCATTATTGCTCTCTCTTTATGATCTCATATTGTTTTATTGAACATGCATTGTGCTTCTCTGGTAGTGCTTGCTTTTATGGCAATGCAGTAAATTCCACTCTTTTAAGATGAAATCTTGAATTACTTTAAAAAGTTGGTGCTGAGCAGCACAGAGGGCACAGGCTAAATTTGGAAGATGCAGTGTGGTGAGGTGTGTTTTAATGTGGAGTTCACAGAATGTGAGAGCCAACTGGAGTGGGATTTATTTAACTGATAAACCAGTTGAGCTTCACAACAGGACCCAGGTGCCTTCCGGAAGCTGTGACCATGGCTGCTCAATAATGACACTGATAAAACTTTAGCACACGGGTTCTTTTACTCTGGCTTGAAACATCTTATAGCACCCACATATAAAATATAAAGATGACTATAATGTGCATCAGGATTTAAATGACTGATGAGGGCTGATGGCATTTTGACATTTCACCTGAGGTCATAAATGAACATATTCCAAATTCTGATCATGCCAATTTTATAAAGGACCGCATTTAATACTTGAAAGGGCATTCTCAAAAATGATTATGTGTTACATTCATGCCTGCAGTATCGTTATAATACCCATAATTATGATTTTTATACTGTACATCGCCTCACAGCAAGAAGGTCGTGGGTTCAGAACAAGGTATTCAAAATCATGCATGCCCCGACCTTTCTGTGTGGAGTTTGCATGTTCTCCCCGTGTTCTCTCCGGGTGCTCCGGCTTCCTCCCACCATCCAAAGACATGCAGGCTAGGTTAATTGGTGTCTCCAAAATTGTCCTTAGGTGTGGATGTGAGTGTGAGTGGTTGTTTGTCTATGTGTGGCCCTACGATGGACAGGCGACCTGTCCAGGGTGCACCCCGCCTTTCGCCCGATGTCAGCTGGGATTGGCTCCAGCCCACCGCGACCCTGTATGCAGGATAAACGGTTTACGATGGATGGATGGATGGATGGATGGATGGATGGATACTGTACATTAGACATCAACTCAATTCAATTCAATTAACTTTTATTTATATAGCGTCAGTTGCCTAAGAGAACAGCAAGAACAAAACATATATATTCCCACTTTCCTGGTCCCATCAACAGTTTCTTTACATGAATAATCTGCAGACAAATATATATTTGACCAATTATATTATTTGACTGAAACTGCTTTTATTATAGTTCACTACAAACAATGGCTCTTTTGAACGATTATTATTCTGGAGTTATTTCACAACGGATACAGAAATTCCAGTGAATCAATTACTGAGCATTTAAAAAACTCACACAAAACAAAATTACTGACATTTATTTTGCAGCTGTAATTTTATTTTGTTGTATACTGGTGTCCTCTTACATAGTGGTTGTATCTAATTGTCCCTGTACAGTAAGCGTCGGCCATGCACTGTGCCTTCAAGATTTATGTTATTATGTGCAGACCTACAAAATAACAACTGCCTGTTAGCTCCAGATATCATATTTAACAAGCTAGTGGTTTAATCATAGGCTAATTAATTTCCCAACTTCGCACTGGCACCCATAACACCCATGACATTTTCACTATAGCCTGCTGTCTTAGCTTTACCATGCTTTGGTTTTAAAATGTTTTTTTTATATTTGTATCTGGCTGCATTACTATACAAACTCTTAACATAATTCCAGAAAGCTAGTGATGTTGAGCTCACTACATGTGTCCAAATGTTTATTTCTTTCTACCACTAACTTTTAAATATTATTGCTTTCAATGGGAAGAGGAAGGATGCCTCTTAGGAATAACTAACAAATTAAATATGTAATCATTATTACATGACAGGATATTATGTGTACCGGTGCTGCTAGGGTTGGGGTTAATATGCATCCATTTGAATCAGAGTATATTAATTTGAAAGAAAGTGGCTTTTTCACCAAATTAGGAAATTGATACAAAATGGAAGCATCTATCCAGCACTATGGATATAAATATGTAGCGACTGACTATTCTTAATAAATAGTTGACTTTGATACAGTGGTTCAAACACATGTTCCAAGTGAAAGCTTTTCTTTGAAGGAGCACATATGCATAATGTGAAAAAAAAAACGGGAGCACAAAGAATATTACTAACAAGCTCTATGGTTTCCTCAAGAATTGGCATGGCAAACAATGAAGCATGGCTAGTTGTGCTTTATGGGAATTACTGGCTCAGCTGGAGCACATCTTTGACCAAATTACTTGACTGAAACTAAACATAATATAACAGCGTATTAACAACTGCCAAATTACAAGTTAGCGAAATATGGGATGCATTAATGTCATCTTTATTACATCAATGGTGAAATATATCACTTTATTTGACTGAATGTGCAGTGATCTGAGTAAAGGTGCTTTGGTGCATTTAGGCAAAGGGGATCTTTACCAGATTTTGGGGAGTAAAACTAGGATTAATGTACTCTAACACATCCTGGATTGCATCCACACCACACCAACAACCATTTGGTTTTGAAACAAATTTACTGGAATCCTCTGTCGACCTTGAGATAGCTTGTCTAAATGCAAATCTAAGTAATATGCATATGTTTCCAATTCAGAGCATCTAAAACACCATGTTTGTTCTCAGCATAAAATCATCTGAGTCTTAATCACTTATGCTAAAGTCAGGAAGAACTACTGAGGTGATGCCATACATCTGTTTTGCAGAGACCTCCTGTTGATATTTACTCGATATCACTAAGGCATATTCATTGCAACTATTTCTCGTGCTCAGTAGCTCTTGCCCCAGGGCTGTGTGTAGGGGAATTCTTCACAGTGAGAAGAATCACGTGGACGTATAAATCAAAAAGTGCATTCTCAACTGATAAAGAGAAAGATAAATAGGCTCAATCCAATAGCGCCTTCTGGAAGGAGCTGTGCGGGCTTGAGGCATTCAAAAGCAGCCCACCCTCTTCAATAAGCCATGAGCAGCTGAATGGAATGTTCTCTCATTCCAGGGTGATTGGTGCTGACAAACTATAGATCACCCGTGAGGGAGCAGCACCCTATTTCACCAGGACTTGTCTCACTCTATTCCTCAGCTGCTGGAATCACTCTACCCAAGACAAAACTACAAAACTCAAGACTTTTGTGTGACTTTGTGATTTCTTTTTACCCACGCAGCCAGTTAAGTTCTAATAGAAGAGTATTTTCTTTGAAGAAACAATTGCAATGTTATCGCTCGCCAAATTATGTTGATAGACAGTGATCCAGTTGAGAACACATGACAAATGATGTGATGAGCCCAAGCCAATAGTGGCTTTTACTTTGAACAACAGCTCATTAGAGGCAGAGGAAAGTATATGTTTGTAGTTATAACAAATGATTTAATAGTTATCGGAGCAGTTTTATTTGTGAATGATAAAAATGGTCTGTGAACTACAGGCAATGCAGGACTTATCAATTGAATAAATTGCAGGATTTTTATCCTGTTAATATATCCTTCAAACTCATTTTTAATATATCTTTTATCGCCTGGGGCAAAACTCTGTTTCTTTGATCCTCTGCAAGTCTGTGCATAAAGGATCATAAGGAATTGTGCCATTAGGATTAGGGGAACAGCTTCTTTTATCAATTACATCAAAGTTTCAGCTGGTGCCCATTAAATACATGCTCACACAGACACACAAACATGCAAATACACACTTGCACACCATCTAATTCTCTGGACATCCAAAAGATTGTTGGTAAAAATAAGGAGCACATTTTTGTACTTGAATTGACTCAGTGTCTGCATAGTAATCAGCTTGTAAATTTGGGTTGAATCACAAGTCAATCCTCAAAGCATCATGCTTGTTAGACCCATAGGCTTGAGGCTAGGAGCTTGAAAGAAAGCCAGGGGCATTTAAAACAGTCTTCTATCCAAAGATGGGATGAAAGCTTGCTTTTAAGTCCTGCTATGCTGCCTATGTTGAAAGTGCGCTGCAGACACTGTTATTGGGTTCTGTGCAAACATGCTGAAATGTACACCAACTGTAGATGACACTAATGATAATAAGCAGCAGGGAATATTTTGTTATTAACAAACAGTGCTGAGACTCTCTTATTAGCAACTGAAAATGCAGCGTTTGTTAACTGTGAAAATGATTTTACAACAAGAAAATCTTGTTTCTGATCAAGACAGAAATATAATAATAATATAATTGTATTATATTGAATAATATAATTCAATTTGTAATTGCTGGGAAGAAACTAGTTGAATTAACACTGTTGAAGGACGTAAAAAGCACAACCTCTACAATGCCCTTGTGAGATGGTAAATTTTATGACGGAGCCCTCTGTGTTGGGCGTTCATTGAATAAAATCCCTCATGACTTGTTATATGGCAGCTAAGAGGAGATGGATCACCCGCTCAAAGCAGATGTTGCCACCACACACAGGGCCCTCTGAAAACAATGTGATCCTCAAGGACCAACTAAAGCACACACAAAGGCAGACTAAAAGAAAACACAGACTAACACACACTGATCTTAATATATTACATGGATGTACCCCCTGCTTGTAGGCCACACACACACACACACACACACACACACACACACACACACACACACACACACACACACACACACACACACACACACACACACAAATGTACGCCTTTTATGTACTTTTACAGCACACAGACAAATACAGCCACAGGTACACAATGGGATATTGCTGGCACACGAAAAGCACATCACCCAAGCTTTATTTGTTTGCATTTTATTCTCAGAGCCGCTATAGTAGAGAGGACATCACACAGCGGAGAGCTGTCGATAAAACCTGCTCAGCATGCCCTGTAGTGTTTATTTTAGTATGAAAGGTAAGGTCACACCATGTTACAGACAGTAAGTTCCTATAGAGCAAATACAACCTTAATACTGATATCCTATGTAGTCTTATAGGATATATTATGAATTTCTATTCCACAAAGGTAATGTTTTGTAGATGTGTTGCACTCCACTTTTTGTTTGAGGTGGTGTTTTTCAAATTAAGAAAACCGGACAGAACAAGGAATTCAAAATCATGCATGCTCTGTAAAGTGTAATCTAGGACCTTCTTCCTAATGAAAAAGCAGCCCATAGGAGACCATTTTTAGTCTTTTTTAATATCCCCCTTTCCTTTAGAAATTCAGATGCTTGCATGTTTTGTAAAGTCACCATAGTCATGGGAATAGAAATGGAGTACATGCACACACAGAGCTAAATGTCATCCTGCCTCCCTTGGGAAAATGACTCATATGGTGTTTGGAGACTGAAGTAGAAAGGTGTGTAACGGACGTTGGTGGTTGCTGGCCTATTAAAAAGTGTCACACCTACATTTTGTCTAAGTGCTCTAAGCTTATTCTCATATTTCAAACATAAACTATACCTTACACTTGGTGTTTCAGCTGCAATTGAATTGAGATGAAGTGAGTTGTGTTTGTTCAGTGCAAAAGATGCAACATGAGATGCAACATGAGATGCAACATAAGCACACATTATGTAAACCTATACAGACAATTTTAATCTTGCAATTTCAGGTGAAAGTCCATCTCTCCTCAGCAGGAAGGACAATGCTACGGGCCCTGCGTGCAAACTTCCCTCATTGTCTCTTTTGTGTGATCTGTAAATGAGAGACAATTTGCATTATGTGGCATTGGTAAAGGGATTAGGAGACATGATTTATGCTCAAAAGACATTTATCGTTCAAAGCAAATGAGTTTCTTTTCTCAGCGGAACAATGGAGGACTGCCTGACTCCTCCCTTAATCTTTGTGAACAAAAAGGGCTCACTAAACTGGAACTGAGGATCCATGTAATTCAGACCCTGATTAAGCCACTTCTCCTAATTTTACATTAGCCTGGCCTTCTATTCCCCCAGTTATTGGCATTAATCACGGTTACACACGCCAGTCAGAGGTCAAAGCAATCTGATGGGTTGCTTTTCTATTGGTTATTGTTGAGACAGGGAACCAAATGTTTTGATCAAAGCTTGTCTTTGTTATTGACATAGTTAGACAATTCAGAAAAGCCAGAGTGAAGAGATACATAGTTTTGTTTCTTTTGTTCTTTCTTTTTCTCTTTGTCCAGAGAGCCATTTGTGGACCACGAGCTGAAGGTGCCTTTCGTTTCTCTGAAATAGGCAGTTGCAAGAAAACCCTCTACGGTTTACTACTGTCCCTTTTGAAAATGATTTGTTGGAATTGGTCCCTGACACAGCTCCAGGATATTTTGTCGTTAACATCCCAGATCCAAAAATGTTTTTTAACCCCCTCCCTTCCCCTCTCCAGCACAGCACACCTGCACCACAGATCTAAAAAATACACACAGTAGCTCCTGTTTGAACCTCAGTATAGGAATAGGCTAATAGTTAATAATTCCTGTATACTGTACATTATGTGTTTTATGTCATCAGAAGTTTGTCCATAATCACGATGAGCCCAGAGTCAAGGGAGTCAATATGATTGGCATGTCTTCCAACCTCTGTGGTGGGGCTTGGCACTGAAATGGTGGTGGGGGATGGGGGTCTTGGCTGTTAACACATGGCATGGTACTCAGCCAGGGAGATTAATGGTTCTGACTGCATCAGCCCAGTGACTTGGGATCAGAGGATGTAATTGGGATGAGTCCAAATATGGGCATTCTAGACAGCTGCTCATAGCAGGAGCCAATCACACGCTTCCATCCCTGCCACGCTTCCAGTTGTTCGCCACCTCAAGTAAAGATACTTGCACTGAAGAAGCTACTTTGAGATTTTGTTCTTGATTGCTTGTGTTATGTTTTAAGAGGTACTTTCCAAATCAAACATCCATTATTTCAGAGACTTGACAATTACTCTAAAAATAAATTATTATCACTTTGAAGAAGTACTTGCAAAAAAAGCCATTTTATTATTGAAATTCCATTTGTAATATTGATTAACACTTTTTTGAAAATGCATAAACTTACACATTGTACAGTACGTGTACCAACTAACACCCATTACGCATACTGTAGAGAATAAGTGTAGACTTTTTTCAAATCTGGGTGTCTTGGTGGTCAGTTGGGAAGCATATCATGTAACTTCATTATTCCTGGTGTGGCAACTATCTCTCCAGCCTCTCTATTATCTATTATTAAAAAAGTGTGTAGAATATTTCCCACTCAAGAGGTACTGTATATACAGGTATATGTTATTCTTGTCTCTACACATTGGTGATTAGAGGGTTCTTTATGTGTACAAATTCTACCTAACTGTACCTAAATGAAGTAATAATCTTTACTTCAAAACTAGCCAACTTGAAACAAGTCGGTCCTGCTCTTTTGACACTGTCACGCTCTCCTAATTCCGGCAAAGTCCCCACTCTGATCCCAGCTGTAGCAGGGAGGAAATCATGTAAATTTATTGGTGACATTGAGATGGTTCTTTGCTATTCAAATGAGGCCTGCCTCGTCAGACCCTAAACGGTACTGCGTACTGGCTGGTAGCGGTAACCTCCCCGCAAACAGCTGTGACCCCATGCAGGAAGTCAGACATCCCACTTCCTGTGGCAAGCTGTGCCGCTGGCTCTCTTGGCCGAGGATGGCTTTCTAATTGGTGTCCTCTCACCCTTTTACTCTGAGATGCTCCTGCCTGACAGGTCTTGGCAGCGGGAGGAGATGTCCTTGGGGAGAAAAAAAGTCAGATCTGAGAAAATGCCAGAGTACAACATTTTAGAAAAACGTCCCTCAAAGTCTTTACAGAAAGTAAACTGAGGGGGAGTTTTATTAAAGATAAAGAACAACGAAGAAAATAATCCATGCATCATTGTATCAGCCAGGAGCATAGTAGTTTAAGAGACGGCATTCAGTCAATCAAATTTTATCTTTGTACAAGAGGCTGAATAGGTGGTTATGTAGTTAGTTCATTGATAACACTCATCCAAAGCAAGGTGTACTGAATATGTAAAGGAATATACTAATTCTTTCTTTCCTTATGCTGGTTTTGTTCTAAAATGTAGTTTTCAATAGAATATAAGGAACATGTTTTTCCAACTTAAATGTTAAATGCTGAACAAATGTACAAATTGTTACAGTTTTATAAATCAGTACTGAAATAAGGGAAATGAACACTTGTGGATGTTCTTTGATTAGTGATGCTCCTGTAGTATTTGCCATTATTTCAATGCTGATATTATTACATAAGATTAAAAGAAACTTCAGTGTGCAATAAATAAATAAAAAACTTGGAGGTGTATTCACTGTTACATATTCACTGTTACGTGTACAGTGCAATATAATGGCCTGCAGTATGCTCAAATTGTCTGTGTTTAAATGCACCATCACAGATACAAATACTACCCACTTAAATACACAAGGGTCACTTTCCTTCATGATTCACTCACTGCACTTTTGACTTGAAGTTCAGTTCTGTATCATGCACCCTCCAGCAGTTCTTTGATGATTTCGTTATAGTGGGTGTCTGGTAGAGTAAGAGGAACCATCTGCAGCTAAATGTCAGTAAGATCAAGGGGCTAGTGGTGGATTTCCGACAGAGCGAGAAGCTACTGACACCTGTCATCATTCAGGGTGAAGAGGTGAATATAGTGCAGACCTACAAGTACCTGGCATGTTCGTCAACAAACTGGACCGATCTGACAAAAGACACTGTACGAGAGAGGGCAGCGCAGACTGCTTCTCTAACGGAGGCTTAGGTCTATGCAACAGACTGTTCTTCATGTTTAATCCAGCGGCTGAGCAGAGGTCATTGTGATTGTGTCTATAAATTTAGGAGTGAGGGTCAAAGGTTTAAATACAGGCTGTATTAAAAATTTGTGAAAAGGACTGTCTATCTCAGACAACACTTCCCTCCCTCACTTAGTTCCAATACAACTACTGCTGCTACTTTATAAATTCTGGTACACTGATTTCTAAAATTCATACACACCAAACTGGAGTTTAACCCGTTCTCGTGGAGAGTCTTTTTTGTATCTTTTGTGTTTCTTTACGTGACTATATTTTGCTCTATTTATATTTTTATTATTAATCTTTTGCAATACATCATCTTGCTATTTTCTTCAGTAAGTGTGTCCCTATGGTGATTATTAAATTTCCATCTTATCTTATCTTCCTATTGACAGAACCCAATCTTTTCAACTCAAGTATCTGCAACCTATATAAAATCCAATTGTATGGGTAGAGATACTGCAGTTAATAGAATAGAGGAATTCTGTGTGTGGAACATACTTCCTTGATATCCATGGTTTTGATATCGAGGGCACTAGCTGTGCTTTCAGACTTTATCTGATGATGCACAGAGGAACGGAGCACTATCTATATTGTTAAAGCCAAAGCCTGTGGGCATCAAACATCGAAATGTCAGGGTTGGGCTAAATTCAAAAGATAAATTATTCATATGGACCCAGTAAAGGCTGTGCATGAGGTCACCAGCAGGCCTCACCAGCAAAGGAGGACTTGACAGGGAGCAGCACTCAAGTAGTCTTCCAACCCCTGTTAGGGGGGGGGGGGTCATCACTGAAGCAGCTGTTCAAGCAAGCAGGGGAAGTGACCTACTCAGTAAACCATAAACAAGTGTGAAGAATATGCAAAAAAGGCTTCTGCACTGTACACTGAGTTGGATTTGGCAAGATAGTGTGCTCACCTTGGGGAGGTGATGAATCGAGATGAGAGAGGCACGCCAAGTCAAACACACTGATGTCACTGCAGATTTAAGAAAACGTTTGATCCAGCTGTTGTACCCAATGTCATTTCCACCATCTATTAGATGACAAGGAAACAATCTTGGGTCAAATGAAACAACTGATGTTGTTGATTGGGTTACACTGTGGGTATGAACGTGTAAAAGAAAACATCATATTTTGCTTTTTTCTCTCAACTTGATTTAGATAGCAAGAAAGCTTAGAGGATTACAGACACAACGGGACAAAAGACTAAGACAGGTAACAAACATTTGATCTTAGAGTAAGTACATCTACAGGGGAGTAACACCAGATAGATATGATGGCTTATGATAGGTTATTTAAAAGGGAAGACAGTGAGTTTCAGCTGTTATCTTTATTTGCTGGGACAGTTCAGTCTATATTAAATTTGAATATCTGTAGTTATATGTGTAGCTTAACGTAATGTTTTCTGATTTCTGCATTGTATAACATTTTATATTTCACTATGTGTGTAAATATTAAGTTGCTAAATCATACCGGTTTGTGTAATAAGATTTCTTAGTAGAAATATCCCAGTGAACATCCAGTTTTTCATAACAACTGTTTACTGAACAAGCTGCCATGTTCAGGCTAAGCATTTGATATTTGTACATATGTACATGATAAAAAAGTTGTTCCTGGTATTCACAAATGTACATTGTGAAATATTTCCAGTTTAGAAGTACATAATAAATGCACATCTGAGCTGATAAAGGTTCAGCTAGGCACTGATATAGTGTAATTCTAATATTTCTAGAAATGTATCCAGACATATATAGTGGTTGCGCTTGCAAATTTGCATATCATAGAAAACTGCAATATTGGCCTTGGCAGAGGTCTACGCTATCCAATTGCCCTTCTAGGTGAGTGTTTTTCTTTAAATGCAGCAATTTCTTTTTCTCAGTGTATGTGTGCACATATGCTATCCATATACTCATACACTATGTGCACACATCTAGCACATACTGAAAACTGTTTTGCTCTAAAGAGAAAAGTTTTATCGAGCCAATTAATCCCTAAAGACAAAAGCAACCTCCTCCCATCTTGCAAGACCTTTTTCTTTCAAAAACATGGATTGCTATATTTCTATTGTGCATCTCCGTGGCAGTGACAAGGAAACCAATGCTGACCTTCATTTAGACTATGGAATGACAATACCGGAGGGGAATAAGAAAGTGAGCGGGGAAAAGAAAAGCGGAAAATCAATAGCTCATTTTCTGCTTTTTTGTATAGGGATTCTGATGTTTGCTGAGATAAAGGTCGACAAGCCAGAGAGGTCTCTTGCACCGTCTCAACTTGAACAACCCTGAAATTGCTATTGTGTCCTCTGCAATTTAAAACTGAGGAATCAGATTTTGCCCTAGACCATTTAATGTGTCTTATGGAAATAAGGCTCAAATGTGTGTCCAGAGGCCAGTCAAGAATTCTAAGACTAAGATCTGCAGTGTATACTGTATAATTACATAAATAAAAATAAATATTATTACATAATCCAATTGTATTATTTTAACACACATGGATCACAGCGGAAAATAATTATGGATTCCGCGAGAAGAGCATCCACACAGCTGGTAAGGTGTGTCTAAGCTGTATATTCAACATTAGATACATGATACAAGATACTTGAAGTGAAACATCTAAAACACTGAAAACAGCTTAGATGGGAGGACCAGCCAGATGTTTAATTCTGATATTACAAATTCCGACTGATGAGGGGATGTCTGTGAAGCAAAGATATCGACAAAAGTGGAACAATTTGCTTTTTGACTGACATGGCAGTTAGCAATTATAAACACATACAAATCTAGCCTGTAATCAAGATGTTAAGCGATTAATAATCAAGATGTTAAGCGATTAAAGTTGCGTAAGAAGTGCAACAGATCTCTGATTCAGCAACATGAATTGGGAACAAACAATGCCACATAACAAAACCATAGACATTGGTCTTCACACAAAGTTAACTAAACAGAACATTCCAGAATTACAAATAAGAAAAAGGAAACAGCCCTGCGATGGACTGGCGACCTGTCCAGGGTGCACCCTGCCTTTCGCCCGATGTCAGCTGGGATAGGCTCCAGCCCCCCGCCACCCTGTACGAAGGATAAGCAGTTGACGATGGATGGATGGAAAACGGAAAACATTAAATGTTGTTGTTTAATTTTTTTTATTTGACCAATTTCACAGATTACCACAAAGGATCCTCCTTTATCAGGGAAAATGGCTGAAAATTTCCAGTAATATGGATCATCCACCCAATGTGAATATGGATTCCTGTTACCCATTTCAGCAGAAATGTCCATCCCTTACCAGATGGTCCCCGTTGTGTGTTCTCACAATAATTTGTAGGTTTTGAGGATAGTGTGATTATGTCCGCAGGAGACTTCCACGTCCATCCTCCCTTCCATTTCCGCCATTCAAAGGGGACAAGTGTCAAGTTCACAGCCTCTGGTAATTATGATGTCGTTTCTCAGCAGGAGGGACGTGACAAGACGGGTCCGACACCTCCAGCTCCACCTGTGTCACGGCTACTTTAGAAAGAAAAAAAGTAGGAAGTATCTTTCACAGGATGACACAGAAGCCAGTAAACATTCAGCAGAAGAAAAATCCTCATTGTGACTTCAGCTGTCTGTGGTCCACTCCTCTATGAATGATAAACTAGAGTGTTTTGGTGGGCATTTCAACTCAAATCTGTTTATTTCCTCAACATTGTACCATGCAGAATTAATATTACACCACCAATCAACCCTGTAGTCTTTACTGAATTATCAAATAACGATGACCTGTATGATCGAGAATCTTCACAGACAGAGGGATCTCTCTTCCACAATGTACAGCATAGGCCGGCATTGTAACATTAAAATATTGACAAAAGCGAGACAAAATTATTGAAATATAGTAAACATGTATGAAGAAAATGGAACCGGGAGGGCGTTGGACCAAACACCCCAGAGCCACACGACGTCCCCGATCTGGAAAGAGGACAGACTTCACAAACACACAAGAGGCAAAACTCAGGCACACCAATTCACACAGATAGGAGGAAAGAAACAAACACACAGTGGGAGAGAGAGACAAGGACAACATGCACACAAGGGAGAGAAAGAGAGAGACAAGAGGAGAGATGGAATCTCCTGGAGGACAGAGATCCAAATCCAAAACATCTGGAATGAAGCACCAACAGTCAGGGGAGAGAGAGAGAGCGGTCCCAGGATGGCCGATAGTCCAACACAGAGAAGTCACAAAGGAAAAAGAGGACAAGGAGGAGAAACTAGGGAGGGAGAGAGAGAGAGAGAGAGAGAGATACAGGGAAATGAATGATACACATTTATTGCTCTAGTGAGTATTTCCGGCAGCAGGACTGGGTACTGACTAAAAAAATAAAATACAGTGCCCATGGTCATAGTAATGAAGAAACATGTCACCCAATGCGACAGTGAGGCTCACTGATGTGTTTTTAATAGTTCTTGGTTGACAATGGAGCTCTAAGGCAAAGAGGAATAACATATATCAAGCTTTGAATACATAGACAGGTTTTCGGTTTTGGTCTTGTCATGAGGTTTGTTGACAAGAAAAATATAGAATATCGCCAGCTTTATCCTTTAAAACAGAGTCCATAAAATATTGTGTTTCTATTGTTGAGGCTGTAAGTAACCAGCGTATGGTGAAGTGTCATTTTGTCCTATAATGATGCATCAGTCACTTGGCTGTAGACCTGATCAAGATCCATTGATCGATACTTTGTTGAGTGTGATTTTAAATCTATTACAGAATAAATTTAGCTCCTACAGGGCTAGATGCTAATAAAATAATACACATAAATAAAAAATAATGTCATTCTCAATAATTTCAAAAATGTATGCTTTGTGTACTAATACTGCAGAATAATGGTAAGGTAATGCAGCAGGCTGGATGTTAAAGTACCTGTAGCTGTAAAACCACCTGTTGTATGTGATTATTTGTGACACTGATGGCATAAGGACTGGAACCAGATAACAGATGCTTTCATCTCACCAGTCTGTGGGGCTACTAATGAATCACAAAGCCCTTGAATGCTAAGTGGCATTTGAGAAGTCCCAGGGTATGCTTGTTTTTTTTTTAAAAGTCAGAATGGTTTTCCCAGAGCACCAGCACTATGACAGCTAGATGCTCTTCCAGCGCATCATATGGGCAGCTTGTTGAGTGTGTGGTGAGGGATTTTATTCCCTCATGGGCACATGAAATTGTTAACTGGTTAGAAATAAGCTTAAATTTTAGAAATGTACTGGTCATGCTAGGTTTCCTGTTGATCAGGATGCCTACCTATCAATGAAAGTGACTGGTGGCCAAGGGTCTTTTATCTGAATGAGCAGCATCCTTTTGCCCTCTACAATTGACTTGCACACATCAGCTGTTGTCTACCGTGATCAATTACTTTAGATGAAAGTGACAAGGCTCCTGCACCTTTACAGTGCAGCATTTCCTGCACAAGCCTCAGCCCAAGGAGTGATGGGATGTCTCTGTCAGCAAATCTATCTCTTGAAATTCAGGCCTCTCAGCTGTGACACATGCTCAAACAGCAACAGAGATGTGACTACGGTATGGAAGAGAGGTGTCAGTTATTGAATGACCCCCTCATATATTGGTGGAAAAGAATGAGGTGTCAGAACAAAAGTGGTAATAGACTGGAATACATTAAATGATGTGGAGTGTCCACTGGACTGGAACCAATTCTGCCCGTTTCTTTAAAGCTCAGTTGCCCAAGAATCAGCAATGGCGAGGATTATGAGAGGAGCTGGTGGGGGGTGGGGGGGTAGAGAAGAAAAATGAAACATAAACAAAGCTGTGTATGCTCAAAATAATCTTTGATTTCATCTGTATTTGGGTGTCAAATGGAAAGAAAGTTTTGAATTAAGTATTTTGGATTAGTTATCATATGGAATAGAAAATAATTGCAATAATTACATAATAAATGTATTTTAAAGCAAATCATTGTAGACATCAAATAATCAAATGCTTTCAAAATGTTACATGGTTATTCACCTTTTGAACTTTATTTTAAAATATTCAATATATGCTTAGAGAACAGATACAGTGATGATTTGTGACAATTGGAAAGCTTGACACTTCAAAGTGCACATGGTAAATTGGGGTGGGGACTGTCATCCATTTCCTAAGCCTTTAAAAAAAATGTCAGTGGTTTATTATCTTACACATTTGCATGTTGACGCTAAACTTAAGCTTCACCGCGTCATCATTATGGAAACAGAAGGCCTCTTGTGACTCTTGTTTGTCTGACATTTCAAAAGATTTCAAAGTACATCTACGCCCCTCCTCATCACACACGCACTTCCACATTCAGGCATACACACTCACTCACACACACACACACACACACCTACACACACACACTTCTACACCCTCCTCTCCTGTGTAGTAAATCTCATAGCATTGGCTACGAATGCTGCTGGGATCTGCTATTTTGTTCTCTTTGGGATTGCTGCCTCTTCCCACTTGATCCAAACAGTCAGCTTAGGGAGCTTGTGGCACACAGGCGTACAAGTTGCCAAGGAGCTGTCACAGAGATGTCCGCACAAAGGATTTCTGCTGCAGACTAGTGGAGTTTGATATACAGAAGAGCACTTTCCCTCGATATTTGAATGTACATAACGGTAGGGGGTGATCCAATTGCAGCCCCAGGAAATGCTGCACTTTTATACCACAAACCCAGTTTAGAAACAAAATGACAGCTTGAGATATAAATGGGTGTCGATAAGGTACAAGATGTGGCTTGACAACGCTGACAACAGGATTTATTTAACAGAAAACAGTTGATATGTGATGCCAAGCAAATGAAAATCAGGCAGAACTAGGAGAAGGCAGTTGAGGATGATATCATGGTTATCATGTATTTTTTAAACCCAGCATATGGGGTGATAGAAAGTATATAAAAAGCAAGAAGACAACACAACACAGTAAGACAGGATTTGAAATGCAGACTGTTTTTGTGAATCCTGAACTAAAACCCAATCTGTACTCTTTTTTATTTATTACAGTTCAAAAAACGAACCTTCTTTACTTCTGATTATTAATCTTAACACAGCCCTGATGATTGTTGTTGATGTTGTTCCCGTTATTATGCCCTGATGATTACTGGCACACCAGTGTCATTCATTTGGTTTGGTAAAAGTGTTGGAAAAACTCCAGAGTGAATCTTTAGCCGCTGTCCATCTATTGGCATCAGATGCTCAAGCAAGCCCCCGACCACAGACAGCACTCAATCAGTCCGAGCCTTCAAACTGACCTTGCTCTGCAATCATCTAGCTACAGGGGATTAGGCAATCACTCAAACCACCTGGAAAGGACTGTTTGTTCACATCCCACAGCCTCCATCATATCTCAGATATACGTCAAAGATCTTTTTTTTCCTTTAAAGCCCTGGGACTCATCAATATCTCTCTGATGAGGGAGCAACCCCCAGTGTTTCATACAAACAAATTTACAGTGTCAATTGTCCGTTTATCCCTTTCATTTTTAAGATAGAGGCCTGCCTGTGCACTCCTAATTGGACATTGTTGCTTGATTATATCCATTATACAATCAGGATAATGAGGAACTTCACAAGAGACATTCAGCCTCGCCTCCTTTAAGCAATAACACATACAGAATATCAAGTTTGCTCATTACTGTATCTCTTTTTTTCCTTAGTTTTTCATAATTGTTTGTCTTTGTAATTGCTGCAGTCTTCAAAATTAGTCCTGCTTTTTGACACTTATTCCCATCAGAGGGAGGGTGTCATGGTAGTGCCCCCCACCCCCTCCCTCCTCCCTCCAACAGCATCACCAGGTCGCTTTGTGACAATTATTCTCCCTTCTCCTCCCAGTGGCTTTCATAGTTTACAGTTTGCTGTTTTATTGCAAATGAGACGATCAAAGACAAATCATGACTTAAGATTGCACTGATATTTTCCTGCTTGGTTCTGTTTGGTGTCATTTTTGACCTTATTTCTATAAAGCCACTCAGAAAGTAGATAATGCAGACTGTACAAAGAATACAACATTATACAACAAGTTGATTGCCTGTGTTATTTGGCGAGTGAAACAGCATTCATGATCAGTCTGTGTCTCAGAATGGACATGTGTCTTCCAGCTGAAGCACTTGGAGCGATCAGCATTAAATGAAAAGTGTGTGCTGAGCTTTTAATTCATTCCTTTCATTAAAGCACTTGCTTAGTTGATATTGCATCGTTCAGCATTGCGCTGCTGAATACCTGAACTGAACCACATCAGGGCTAAGCACATAGCAACACAGCTCGACAAAGGACATGTGTTTGCACTGTGGTTTTTATTTGTGAATAGTAAGACTTCATCTAATCTAAACTTTTATTCATCTAGCAAAGCCACTGCATCAGAACTCAGTGCCCTTGAGAAGGTAAAGTGAACTCACAGTTCCAGTCAAAACACTCAACGACAAATGTCATGTACATGACAAGTGCATGATTTCCATTATGCATATTCATTCAAATCTGATGCCAGCTGTTCAAACGGAGCACCTTCTCAATGTAAGCCTTTGCAAAAATGTCATCATATGTGGAGTTCATTTTCAAAATGTATTCAGCCATTTTCATTTATGTAAAATGTCTGGTATAAACCAACTGCCCCTAACTCAGTTACATCTGACCAAACAGCAAAAGGAAAATGATTATTGCATGAAGTGATGAAGCCAGCTCAGGAGTGACTTTTCAACCTAAGACTCCAAACATCGACTCCGCTCATCCCCTTGCCTCACTGCTAAATGTCAGTGTGTTACTACAAATGAGAAGGATTTGCTGGCGGTCATTTTCAATCACACTGCAGCATCTCTCTCATCATCTCTGTAGTGTTCTCCATAATAAAGCCTTGTTTCAGGAGCAAAAAGCCCCATCACGCTCTTGCTTTACGTGATACTTCCTGCATCCAATTACAGGCCACATTAGGGTAATTTTCTCCCAGCGCTGCATTTGCATTCTGCATGAGACAGGCGACAGGGATGTCAGTCATTAATCATGGCCCAATGAGGGCTGTCAGAGCATTGTCATGCTTGTCAAATGTCTGCTCTCTAAACTCCCTCCAGTTATCAAATCCAGATCTCTGACCCACCTGTAAAGCTTGACAGGGCTGGAGGTGACCTCTTTGGAGCAGGTAAAAGCATGGAGTGGGGTGTGTGTATGTTTCTCTGTCTCCCTGTCCTTCCTCCCTCACTTGTCCCATGTTATTCTCTCTTTGTGTGTGTATGTGTGCATGTGAGTTTTTTGTTATTAGAGATCTCAATTAGCTAATCGCTGTGATTGTTGCCTGTGTTTTCGGGTTTGTTGCGGCCGATAAAAACATAATAGCTAATTGACTTTTAACAGAGGCTGGTGATTTTGCGCAAGCATAAAGAAGGACCCAATGATTAGATACTGCTAAACAATGCTAATTCAGCTGTGGCGATGAAGAAAAACAACAACAAACAATATGGTATGGTGACACTAAATCCATGCCAGAAGCGCCAGATGTGAGACAATGAAATGTTTGCACTATTTGAATTGGCTTTATGTCACCTCTTCTTTTCGGTCACTCCAAATAACACCTTGATGTCCATTATCTGCACACATAATTGCTATATTGATTTTCCCTGTTGCTTCTTTCTTTTCATCCCACCATGGTTTCGCTTGCCATTGTTCAATAGATGTTCTTGAAAGTAAAGGTTGATTGGCTAGAATAATAATCCTTTGGAAAGGCATCAAAGGACCACACCAGTACTTTGCATATTTTGGCCGAATTACTAAAAATCACACATATTTTACATTATTGCCACCCGTTTTTCAAGGGACACTGTACATGTGTGTGTGTTTTATTTTTATTTTTCTTTATTTTTTCAGGTAACCATTGGTTTCTGTTCATTTCATTACTGTATGAAAACCAATTTGCCTTAAAGTTTGCCTTAGACTATTCAATCCAACAAAGTCTATGTTTTTGTTGTTGCCACACTTTGATTTTAATTTTATGGACAAGGAACATAGAGCAATTAAAGTCTGCAATGTAGTAAACACAATCTAAAAATCTAAAACTTTGAATGGCCAAAAACAATTTAAAGTCTACATGTTATAGAGTAAATATGTTAAAATAAAAAAAGATAGATAGATAGATAGATAGATAGATAGTGTAGTAGGGTATATTTTCACAGTCATTATCCATTTAGTAATCCAGCAACAATACAACAACAAATAAAAACCTCTAACCATGGAAATTGATTATATATTCAAACAACAAACACAGCACACCCTGCGTCAACACTGTTGTTTTGTTTGATCTTCCGGATTTCAAAGAGGAGGGAGAGGCGTCCTAC
This sequence comes from Micropterus salmoides, assembly GCF_014851395.1. Lineage (NCBI taxonomy): Eukaryota > Metazoa > Chordata > Actinopteri > Centrarchiformes > Centrarchidae > Micropterus > Micropterus salmoides. The sequence goes on from NW_024044237.1 coordinate 20,225,018, forward strand.
CATCGGAGAGACTCTGACAATAAACTCCATGGAGGAAGAGCTTCAGGGACTAGCTGCCTTAACTGCAGGAAAGCTGCGTGTGTGCTGAACGTGAACAGACTTGTCAGGCACAGTGGCTGCCCTGTGATACTGTCTTTAGATTTGCACAAAGAACCCGCAGTAAAAGCAGTTTCTCAGATGTACTTCCTTACTGCGAAAGGGCATGATATGAACTCTTTTTTATTACCTATGAGGCAAACCAACACTATACATGTATCATCTTTTTATTTTTTTTTACTTATGCAGGAAAACCCTGAGAGAATTAGAGTGGTAGTTGTTATTAATGCATTTAAAGTAACAAACATTTTTATACTGATACATTTTTATTGCAGCATGGTTCTATTGCAATCAAGGTGTGTCTGTCGTGGCACCACTTTGGTTCCACTCAAACACTTTGGGATGACTTACCATGAATTGCATGGCAACCCCCCCACCCCCCCACCCCCCCAAAACAGCTACTGATGGATTGCTGGGAAATTTGCTGTCCCTAGAGGTTCATTTTTATGACTTTGGTGATCCTCCTTCTTATAGTGCCACCAGTCTGTGAAAATTTCAATGTTCCCAATATTGCGAAATACATACAAAGCCTAACAACAAATAATATTCCCATCAACCTCAACACGTGAGTGAAATTCAGCTGAGTAGTGCCCAAGAGACTGTGCTGTCTAGCACGTACGTTGTTTGGTACCACAGAGGTACCCCCAGTCCTGCTCGGTTCTCCATTGTTGGTCGGGCCGACACCAGCTAGTGGTTCCTTGTCAACGGCAGCCAACTCCTACTCCTGGTGTCCAGTTGGTGGTTCGGCCAACTGCTGGTCTCTGCTGAACTGCAGCAACTCCCTGGCCCCTTTCAGTCCTGTGTCAAGCTTTGCTTCTTTCCTGCTTGCAGGTCGTCTACCCGAGGTCTCCTGTTCTGCCCCTGTCCCACTCTCTGGCCAGAGAGCACCCAAACTTTTCCTCAGCTCCTTTGACACTTGCCCCTGAATCCTTCCACCCAACCTGGTTTATTTTGGATTTTTTGAGAGTGACTTGTTGGACTTTTTTTTCTTTCTGGACTTGATGTTTGGTTCCTGTGCCTGTTCTTGGAGTTACTTTGGATATTGCCTGCTCGCCTGTGGATTTGTTTGCCCTGTGTTTGGACTGTTCTTCTATTTTTGACCCTTACCTGCCTCTACCCAACGTAAGCTTGTTCACTTTTTGTTTGGTTGTAAATAAACACTATAAACTGTACCTGTTCCACCTGAGTTTCCTGCATTTGGGTCCAAATCCTGTTCTTTTTCCTGTGTCTTCACTGGGACACACACAAATCTTCTCACATAAGATTTTCACAAGAGTGCACTAAGCATTTTGAAATAAAGAAACAGCTGCATAGACTTTGTTTTGCTGTATGTTCTACTGTCTTCTATCAGTGATTGCTCTCTAATGGCATTTTCTGGCATGGCTTTGGTTCTCTAATGTCCAAGAGGACAAGGTCAATGTTAATTACTACCAATTACCCCAAATTTTGACAGATTATTTGGGTCCTCTGTGATGGCAGTGAAGAGCACTATCTATGACTGCCTTTCAAAATCTGCCATAAATACTCAACTGAGATCATACTGAATGTGGTTATTAGGAGGACCTGGCTGTATGGTTAATATCATTGTCATGGTGATCAGTCCACTGAGGGACTACTTGTGTCTTCAGTAATAGAGACACTGTCATGACTGGAAGAAGCTAGTCCTGTAAAAAGAATCCCTATTTTACTCCTCATGCATTAAAATATGCAGCACTGATCTTGCCACATATCACCCAGATTTCTCATTCACTCAGGTTCATCTGTTGACTTGAGTTTCACATGTTTCTGTAGCTTTGAGGACTAGTTTCCAAGCTGTTTATGTATTTATGTTGGACAGAGATGTGGAAAACAGTTGTCAGCAAAGTCCCAGGAGTAATTTCTGCCAAGTGTCCCTAAAGGTTGAGCGGAGATGGGAAAGAAACTCTTCAGGACCTCTGCCCTCACTCAGCAGAATACCCCATAGAAACATTTAAAGGGAGGGAGTAAGTGCTGTTTGTGGTTTTGAAAGTCACAACTGGAGGATGAATCTGTTGAAATATGTTGCCACTGCTTCATGTTTTAGGATTTCCCTTTGTCTTTAACCTTATCTCTTCTGTTTTATCACTTTCTTCAATATTCTTCCTTCTTATCTACTCCTAAAGATATTTTTGATCTCAGTATATATACATAAACAAATAATAATAATATAATAATAATGTAAATAAAATAATATATTATTATATATAATAAAAAATATGCATCATGTTTGTCTAGGTAGTTGTTTTTAACATCCTCATGCACACTATGGGATCTAACTTGAATTAAAATGGTTTATTGGTTTATTTCTACAAAGGTTTTATTTGACAGTCAGCAGAGTTGCGTCCACTGTAAAGAAGTGTCAGCTTGCACAGCAGGAAAATATTATTTCTTAAGCCACCCAGAGACAGACTATCTTCTCTCTCCAAAATCCTTTGCATTAACTTTGCATGAGTCAGTCAACTTTCTGGTTGGTAACATTCCTTTTTGTGTTCAAAAATGTTAATTTTGTCTTTCAGGGTTTATCACAACTATCTCATTTTCTCACACAGAAAAAGCTACAGTTTCATCCATCTGCTGACCTCATTTTCATGGCCAGGCTGAAATCTTTTGAGTGGAATTTTCTGTGTGTACACTCAGCCGTCCCTTGGATGTCGTTGGCATGTCTCCGAAGCAATTTTCTCAACTATGAATAATTCACCAGATATTATTCCAAAGGTCATCTTATAGTAATTAGTATCCCGCTGTTGACTAAACAGCCTCAAGGTACCTGATGGCCAGTTTAATTACAATTTGAAATGAGTGTACTGTTTGACAATCTCTATATGTTCTCCTGACACTTCAACAGATGACACCTTGAGAACTAAGTAGGCTTACAATAAGTTGGCTTGTTAGCACAAGGGGATGGAGGGTGTGTGTGGGTGAGGTGGTGGGTGAGAAAAGAAACAAGCACTGTAAAGATCACAAAGTAATTTCTGTTCAAATATGCAGTAATTACTGGAAATGCAGATTGGTGTAGTTGGGTATGCACGTGTTTTGACAGTGCTGACATCCTCTACTGTCACTGTCTCATTATTAGCCAATTACTTTGGAAAACTAATGGGGCAGGTCACAGCCGGCTCTCTTAAGGAGATTGGGGACTGAACATATGCTGAAAAGGTGGCAAGATGACACAGTCCAGCAAGTCTTTGGTGCATTACAAGGTACATGACAAGTTAGAAGTCAGTGCCGAGAGATCCTGTCATGTCCTGTTGTCCTAAACATCAACCCCTGCACTATACTGTAAACCTGAGGTTTCCTCTCTGAGGGCTTGTTTGTACTGAACAATAGATAAAGCATTAAGACAAAAGAATCTCAGGTAGGATACATAGCCCAAGGGAATTGTCAAAGCTGCTGCAGAGTTTGCCTTTGAGGCATCAAACCTCAAGCGTGATGGATGCATGGAGACACGGATAGATGGATGAATGGATGCGTTATGTGGTGGGATGAATGAATGAGTATATACGGATACCAGGTACAGGCAATGACCATAAAAATTGCCATGTCCAAAGCTTTTTGTATCTTTACTGTATATCAGGTCAGATGACTACAGGTACAGTAGACAGCCTCTGTGTACTAGTTAAGATGCTGTCAACGTAAAAGAAACTTGTAATTTTTGACAGCTACGGCACATGAATTAATAAATTCTGTTTTGTACTCCTGGCTTAAACTTACATTTACATCTCTGCCCTAGCACCAAACGGCTAAAATTAAGGTTTATTAGGTTCTATTGATTTTCCTCTGAAATTTATAGGCTACTTCCTATAGTCCATGACCAAAGCTGATATGATAATGGCTGGACAGTCTAATGACTAGAGGAGCGACCTTGTGACGGGAAGGACATTGATTTGTACTGTTGGATCAAAATTGTAGGAATTGATCGACGACTACTCTGCCCTTCCTAAACAGAAACCATCAAAGATTCCACATGCTACATTTTAAAGGCCCAATCATTGTTTTCCTTTGAGCACATACACTTTGAGAAATATTGACATGGATTATTGTGAGTTTGACTAATAACATAGATGAAAAATCAGCAGTGTTTCTTTCTAAATTCATTATAATTGCTACAATGGATGGAATGGAAGCGATGGGATTGATTCTAATGGTAACTTGCAAATGCAAATAATTACATTATGTTTAATCCTGCTATAATGAATATTTTCTGCCCACAATTTACTGTTTTGATGAAGTCTAACTGCTCTCATCACTGTTGTTTTGGGCCACAGCAGGGAGCTGTTTTCAGTTAAAAAGCTCTGAAAAACGATGTGTATAGGCGCAGCCCTCTAAGGCTATCGCTATTGGGCTTACCCCTACGCGCACATGCACACTGAGAAAAGCTTGTCTACGCCCACCCACGGTGTGGGCCTCTTATATGTCGGCACCTTGTATACACTCACCTAAAGGATTATTAGGAACACCATACTAATACTGTGTTTGACCCCCTTTCGCCTTCTGAACTGCCTTAATTCTACGTGGCATTGATTCAACAAGGTGCTGAAAGCATTCTTTAGAAATGTTGGCCCATATTGATAGGGTAGCATCTTGCAGTTGATGGAGATTTGTGGGATGCACATCCAGGGCACGAAACTCCCGTTCCACCACATCCCAAAGATGCTCTATTGGGTTGAGATCTGGTGACTGTGGGGGCCATTTTAGTACAGTGAACTCATTGTCATGTTCAAGAAACCAATTTGAAATGATTCGAGCTTTGTGACATGGTGCATTATCCTGCTGGAAGTAGCCATCAGAGGATGGGTACATGGTGGCCATAAAGGGATGGACATGGTCAGAAACAATGCTCAGGTTGGCCGTGGCATTTAAACGATGCCCAGTTGGCACTAAGGGGCCTAAAGTGTGCCAAGAAAACATCCCCCACACCATTACACCACCACCACCAGCCTGCACAGTGGTAACAAGGCATGATGGATCCATGTTCTCATTCTGTTTACGCCAAATTCTGACTCTACCATCTGAATGTCTAAACAGAAATCGAGACTCATCAGACCAGGCAACATTTTTCCAGTCTTCAACTGTCCAATTTTGGTGAGCTCTTGCAAATTGTAGCCTCTTTTTCCTATTTATAGTGGAGATGAGTGGTACCCGGTGGGGTCTTCTGCTGTTGTAGCCCATCCGCCTCAAGGTTGTGCGTGTTGTGGCTTCACAAATGCTTTGCTGCATACCTCGGTTGTAACGAGTGGTTATTTCAGTCAAAGTTGCTCTTCTATCAGCTTGAATCAGTCGGCCCATTCTCTTCTTACCTCTAGCATCAACAAGGCATTTTCGCCCACAGGACTGCTGCATACTGGATGTTTTTCCCTTTTCACACCATTCTTTGTAAACCCTAGAAATGGTTGTGTGTGAAAATCCCAGTAACTGAGCAGATTGTGAAATACTCAGACCGGCCCGTCTGGCACCAACAACCATGCCACACTCAAAATTGCTTAAATCACCTTTCTTTCCCATTCTGACATTCAGTTTGGAGTTCAGGAGATTGTCTTGACCAGGACCACACCCCTAAATTCATTGAAGCAACTGCCATGTGATTGGTTGATTAGATAATTGCATTAATGAGAAATTGAACAGGTGTTCCTAATAATCCTTTAGGTGAGTGTGGTTATACAATGGTGAGACCTGGCCATTGGCTCCCATAGTGCCTTTTCTTCAGCACTGAGAACCAAGGTCCAGTGAGGCTGGATGGGGGCCACGCAGCTGTGCAGGTGCAGATGAGGTCACACACAGCGACTGCATCAGCTGCGCACAGAGCAGGGCCAGCGTGAACAGCGGCTGCTCCCCCCACCATTGGGAGAAAGCGCACCGTGCACTCACTCAGACAGAATGCTCAGTACTGAGTGAGTCAGCGAGAAAACGTAAAACCAGCGCCAAATCCCACTGTGGAGCGGCAGGCCGCGACACCGGCCTGGGTATCCTTAACCTCTTCAGGAAACGCTTCACCAATGGGTGAGCGAACAACGTCCTGTCAACAAACCCTTCGTGACAGGACAAAATGGCGGCAGCGTAGATCTTAACCGTACTGAACACCAGACCTCTGTCCAAGAGCAGCTGGAGGAATGAAAGCACCGGGTCCAACCCCTGGTCCACACACCAGTGTTGGAACGCTGACCATTTCGAGGAGTAAGAGGACTGAGTGGATGAATATGCGCCCACAGGAGCAGCCGCCTGGCCAAGCCCAGCAGCTGCGTCGAGCGCACCCTTGCCCTGGCGGTTTAAGTAGGCTGCTACAGCCTTGTTGTTGGTCAGAATCTGAATCAGCTTTATTGCCATGTATATGTACATATACAAGGAATTTGACTCAGGATTGTACAATGCTCACGATGTGCTTACTTATACAATAATACAATAACACAATAATACAGTAATAAAATCAAACACAGGCTACAGTATAGAGAACAGCTATATACACACTATAAACAAAACAGACAATTGAGACAATAGTGCAATAATGCAATGAGCAGAGTGCAAAGGATGCATGAGTAAATTATTATTACCATTATTGTTATGTACATGAGGTAGGTGGATTTATATATTTATATATATATATATATACACAATATGACAATATGAACAGTAAGAACAGCTCTGAAATAGAGAATGACATATAAATGATAAGTGGTAGCCAGTAAACAGGTGGTTGAATAGAGGCAGAGTTACTGGGTTATTGCACAGGAATTGTTCCTGACACTGTGAGTCAGAGTCAGCTGTTCATCAGAGTGCTGGCTTGTGGGAAGAAACTGTTCCTGAGTCTGTTGGTTTTGGCTTACAGTGCTCTATAGGCCTACTAGAGGGGAGAAGTTGGAACAGGTTGTGTCCGGGGTGAGGTGGATCTGCAGTGATGTTTCCTGCCTGTTTCCTGACTCTGGAAATGTATAAGTCCTGAATGGAGAGCAGGTTGGCTCCAATGATCTTTTCTGCAGTCCTGACTGTCCGTTGTAGTCTGTACCTGTCCTTTTTGGTGGCAGATCCAAACCAGACAGTGATGGATGTGCAGAGGACAAACTGGATGATGGCTGTGTAAAAGTGGATCAGCAGCTCCTTAGGCAGGTTGAGCTTCCTGAGCTGGCGCAGGAAGTACATTATCTGCTGGCCCTTCTTGATGATGGTGTCAGTGTTGGGCTCCCACTTTAGGTCCTGGAATACAGTGGATCCCAGAAACCTGAAGGATTCCACAGCAGACACAGGGCCATTGAGTATGGTGATGGGGGCAGAGTGGGGGGCTCCTCCTGAAATCCACAGTTATCTCCACAGTTTTGAGCATGTTAAGCTCCAGGTTGTTCTGGCCGCACCAGAGAGCCTCCCGTTTGTAGGCCGACTCATCGCCATCCTGGATGAGGCTGATGACTGTTGTGTCGTCCGCAAACGTTTGACAGATGGCTGACTGCTTGTTGGTTTGAGCTCGAGCTGCAGGTTAGCCGCCTGGTTAATGGCAGCTGGCTCACACAGTGTGGGGAATACGTGCTTGATGTGGCTGATTTGGCTGAGACAGGCAAAGACAGCGTTTTTTCAACAACTTCCACAAAAGGAGCAACACGGTTTCACACACAGTCCTGACCCATAGCTTACCAGTCGTCTGCCCTGAGCGACATGGGTCGGCCAGCAGCAAATAATCGTCAAGCATCCTCCCGTTGAGAGTCGTCGAGGTCTGCCTCGCGACCTCTCCAGAGGCCGGGGAGCAAGGCGGGACAAGCCAGAGAGTTCGGGTGGGTGGCCCGAAGGACGGGCTAGGGGGCGAGACGACCTCTTCAGAGGCCGGGGAGCCGGGCGTGGCGACCTCTCCAGAGGCCGGGGAGCAAGGCTAGGGGCTGGCAGCGCGACAGCAGCGGGGGGAGTCAGGGATGAGGCTGCTGGGCTGAGGGCCTTGGTGCGAGGAACAGGGGTCGGCCGGACCACCGGCGGGGCTGAAGCCGGTCCATCCGCCAACAGAACATGAGGAGCAGGGGTCGGCCGGACCACCGGCGGGGCTGAAGCCGGTCCGTCCGCCAACAGAACACGAGGAGCAGGGGTCGGCCGGACCACCGGCGGGGCTGAAGCCGGTCCGTCCGCCAACAGATCACGAGGAACAGGGGTCGGCCGGACCACTGGCGGGGCTGAAGCCGGTCCGTCCGCCAACAGAGCAAGGGGGCTAGCGGCCCTAAGAGGCAAGGGATCGGGGGGGACAGGCTGGAGGCTGGCGACGCTAGCAGGTTGGGGATCCGGGTCTAACTGGGGCCTAACCTGTTGGGGATCAGGGAGAAGCTGGGGGCTAGCGGCGCTAGCAGGCCGTGGGACAGGCTGGGGGCTAGCGGCGCTAGCAGGCCGTGGGACAGGCTGGGGGCTAGCGGCGCTAGCAGGCCGAGGGACTGGGCCAGGCTGGGGGCTAACTAGCTGGGGATCTAGGGAGAGTGGTGCAAATTGGCGGGAGCCGTGATGGCCACGTCTCCTCCGATGGCCACCACGGCCCCCAGAGAAGACGGCCAGGCGGGTTCCCTCGAACTGAAGACGGGGGTCAAGCGTGGTGTCGGGCGAACACGGGGAACAACAGGCAGGCCGGGGAACGCTCGGGACAGGCTGGTGGCTAGCAAGCTGGGGATCTGGACCAAACTGGGGGCTAGCCGGTTGGGGATCAGGAGGGATAGGTGGGAACGGCAGAGGGCTGGAGTCAACAAAATGTCTGGCCCACTTAGGCAGCCGACGCCGCAGCCATGGCCTTACGGCTATCTCCCAGTGAGCCTGTACGAGGGCAGCTTGGTGAGATTCGTGGTCGGATGCCAACTGCCACGTAGACCACAGCTCTGCCAAGACATCCAAGAACATGTCCCTCTCCGCTTTTGAGTCTGCTGGGTCCATGGGTGGCTTGATCGTTCTGTTCGGGGTGTGGTGTGTGGACAGAGAGGACCCAAATGCAGCACTCAGAGGGAAGGAGGTTTATTGGGGGAAAAAGGGGGAGAGGGACTGGAGGGAGAGGAGGACGTCGAGGAAGTACTGGCACGGGGAACCAAGGAGACAGGGGGCCAGGGAGCCGGGGAACACAGGGGCCAAGGAAGCGAGGAGAGGCGGGGGAACAGGGAGGACGCCGAGAGGGAAGTCCGAAGAGGAGTGGGCCAGTGGATGAGCCCAGCCGAACAGAGGACGAGGGTGAGTGTACCTGGGAGGGAAACAGACAGAGAGACAAGGTTAGGGAAGACAACGACAAGGCACAGGGTAAGTTTGAAAAGACAAGAAACATGGAAGCCTGAACACAGAAGTGGCACCGGGTATGGAGCAACGACGATCAAGCGAGGATGGTGTGGAGAACCGGGGTAGAAATACAGGCTGGGATGAGGTGATTATTGGCAGGTGTGGCAGGCTGACGAGGTGGCTGATGGGATGCAGGTGCAGGTAGTTGGCTGGGCTCAGGAGCAGAGGGAGAGAGAGAGCACACAGGGGAGAAAACACAGGGGAGGTAGGCAGAGAACAAGAAACCAAGGGAAAAAAAGCAAAAAAAAATGATAAAAAGGAGAAAAAAACCAGGACACTCACCGTCAGCCGGGCTGCCACCACAACAGCTGGCTGTGGCTTTTCACACATGTTCAGGCTCTTACTTCAATGTTCCTGTATACAGAGCAATACTCCCGGAAAAAAAGCAGTGTGACAACGTCTATAGACAGACAGGGAGACAGCATCCCACAACATGCGGGAAACTCAGGTAAACTCCCACTGCAACAATCCATTAATAGTTTTATCAGCTGTAGGTTGAAGTAATCCAAGCTGGAATGATAACATTACATTTACTGCATTTATCCGACGTGCTACGTTGTTACCTCGCCTGTCTGGTTTTCAGTAACTAACATTACTATCTATGTATCTTTCACTGGAGGCTCAGCAAAGTCAGCACAGCTAAATGTATTGGATGAAAACAAAATGATCGACTGAATATTAGAAATGAGATTGTTTCTACACTTTATAACAGTTAGACCGCAGTAAGTAACTTTACTGTAACGTTAGTGGATGGGTCTTCCTCTTTGTTGTTGTTGCCATTTTGTTGCAGTAGCAGTATATTATGTGGGTCACGTTAGTTACAGCAACTGAGACGGTGGAGAAGCTGTTTACCTGAGTATAGGTAAAACGACAATAAATGGGTCACATTAGCTGGTGAATTAATGTGGAAAGCAATACAACTTTGCACCGAATAACATTAGCAATTGTTCGGCGTTAGCCGGCGAGCTAACTTTACTCTCTCCATGAATCCAGCCTTTCTGAGGTTCACTGTGTTTTCACTGAACATCATCTGAATCTCGTTTAGTCTGATGGACTTCCACATATACAACTTTATTGTTGTTTTGTATTCTTACGTGGAGTTCATGTTGTAGTCTGTGTTGAGTATTTCAGTTTGTTTGGATAGCTTAGTTCCAAGCCATAAATAAGGCCCATTAGGTAGGTGCAAGCATGTGCTACATTGGGAATACCAAAAATAAGCACTTCTCACTGCAATAGCTATTCCAGCTTGGTATTCGAGACCTCCCTCCCTGTTTTTTCTTGACCACAAAGATGCTGAGTACAAATGAAGTGAGGGCCTCTTGGATGGCTGGAGCATCATTGTCATCACAAACTTGTGAAATATACCAGACAGAATTAAACCTACTTTTTCTTTGCTACTGTTAAAAACTCATATTGCTCTTTGCTCTCCCTCTGAACAGAAATCTGGGTGGTATTACGTAGTTGCTGTGGTAGTCTCGAGCGGAGTTGTGATTTGTGTGCATTAATAAAAAGCGAGAGGGCAAAAATATATGTTTTGACCTGGTAGTCCTCAATTAACTGCTCTGTCTTTTCATCAAGGTAGTGAGGCCTCTGATTACAGCTTCTCTTCGTGACTCAATGCTGCTGTCCTACAAATACTATATATGATCTTAAGTACAAATAGCAGAATTCTACAACATCAAACTAAATGCATCAATTTTAAAAGTAGGCCTACATGCCTCCTTTATGATGTCAAGGAATGTGGACTTTAATGGCTCCAGTCTGATCCTCCGGAATATTCTCCTTGATCTAAGAAAGAGACAGAGAGATGGGGAGACATTCTGAGATAGTGACAGAAAAGAATTCGAGACACAGAGAAAGAAAATACCAAGAAAAAGTAACCCTAGAAACTAGCCCCACTGGATCAACAAAAAAAGGTTATGGGAAGGCAATGGGAACTAATGGAATGGAATTCACTGAACAGCCAGCAACATTTGGTGCAAACACGTTAGAAATTAAGTCACTATAAATGTGGTCATGCTGTTCTTGGTAAACGAGTGAATAATAATAATAATTTTTAAAGATCTCTATATTTTTGACTTAGTTTTTGATAGGACTATGAAATTGCTCTGTGAAATGCTAAATACCAAACAGAGACAGATCTTTTTGTTTAAAAATAAAATCCTTTTTGTTTAACCAGAAACAACTCCAAAATCGCCATAGCTAAACACACCAGACTCCATTTAAATGATCAATACTTTAGCGTGTATAGAGCCAGCCTATTGTCACATGTTAATGTGGGAATTAAGGGTTTATTTCAACCAAACCAGAGTGGTGATTTTTGGAACAATGGAAAGATGAACCAAACTGCTTTTGATAATTTTATCTTGTTTCAGTTGATTTTGAATTAAGTGTGTTTTACCATAATAAAATCAATGTTTTTTAACTGGAGTCTGTTCGTTTAGGGATTACATTTTCAGGGATGTTTAATGTTAAACAAAAAGGTCTTAACAAAAGGCCGACCTCTATTGAAGACCATCCCATAATGTTGTCAGACACCAAGAATAATAATCCCAGTATGTCAGTAGCAGAACAAGCACATGTTATGGATGTAAATGCCCCATTAAAGTTACATTATGGCTTGTTTCGCAGCTGCCAAGTGCAACAGTCTTAGACCAATTTCAAATGTCCAGGTCAAAAAGTGAAGTTACCCGTAGACATTATTCAGGCTACTGTAAAAATCCAAGTGCTAACGTTAGCTTCAAATTACACTAGGACCAACTATTTTATCGCCACTTGCAAAGTTTCAATTACACGTGAAGCAACTATAACCACCTATAAGTTTGCCACATGGTAACGTTGGTTACATTACTCCAGCTTCCATTATAAATCCACATACAACAACGTTACCTTTAAATTACACGTAACGCCTTGTTTTTGTACCATTCGAAAACTGTAAAGACTTTAGTAACATAGCTAACCAACTACTTTGCTAACTGTTTTCTTACCTTAAATTTAATCCACGTGATCCTCTTTGTTTGAAATGCAAAGGGTTTCCAGGCCAACAGAATAGGTAGGTGGAGTCAGCACGGTTCCTCCAGGCAAAGCAAGGTTATTGTTTAAGTTAGAGAGAATAGAATTTTCTTATTTTTGCTGCATATAGTTGAATTTTAAGCTTTAGTTATTATTTTTATCATCTTAATAAGACATTGTTGTATTTTGTATCGGCTTCGCCCTCTAAGGCTATCGCTATTGCGTTTACCCCTTCATGCGCCTTGCGTGGCACTGAGAAAAGCTGTCTACGCCCACCCACAGCATGGGCCTCTCCTACGTCCGCACCTTGTATATATACACAGGGTTCTCAAGTCTCACACACTCACCGTGAGACACACGCATTTCAGCCAGTTCACACGCCACACCTTGTAATTCTCACGCTGAGAAGTAAGTTATGAGATAACGGCAAGTGGCAAACTTCCGGTCTCCGGGCTGACGCCAATACGGAAGACCGAAAATCTGCAATTCATCGAGTGGCCACTTGAGGCTGGCTCCAAAAGGGAGTCAATCCCCATTGACCCCCATGTTAAAAAGCCCAACTTTACAGCAGAATAAAACATGTTTACAGCCTGGTACAAAAGATGGTTTTAGTGTATATTGCTAATTTTGCCCTTCATGGCAACTGTGAGGGGGGTGAATTTTTCTACAACTCACCTGTTTAAATTATATTAAGCCTTAAAGTTCTGCATTATTAGGGGCGTGGCCACTTTGATTGACAGGCGCCTCTGGCCTCTGTCACTGCTAGCACTCGGTCCGGCGTCCTCACTCAGCTACAATACACGGACCTCTGAGGCTCAGGCCGTTGGAGCCGTTTGGACTTTTCTACATGCAGATACCAGATGAATAATGGCAAGCTGTGCGGTTTATTGGAGATAGAACCTCCAGGAAATTCCTGTACTTTATTTATGTGTTAACAATATTTAACAGGTATCGCTGTCGGCATATAGCTTGCTAACTTAGCTTGTTACACTAATTAGCAAGATACGAGCAGCCCAAGCTGCTAACGATGCTAAGTTTACGGGAGTTATTTGGCTTCGTGCTGTAATGGAGTCACTGTTCAGTTAGATACTATTGAGATACTATTATAAGTGGCTGAACCTGATGGACATGAAGGGTTTTAAGGCAGAGCCGAGGGGGGAGCGGCTGCAGACTTCTGTTTGAAACTGTCACACCTGCTCACCAAAGAGAGCTGTGCACCTCCGAGTGTAACGTTACTGTTTAAAAACGATAAGGTTATACTGTTCTTTGTGGGGTTCATCAGTGGGGATGATTGATTCGAAGTACATATAGAAGAACGTTTAGAGTCATCAATAAGTTATTACACTCAGTAGCATTCCTTGAGATTTAGCAAGCAATCTGAGGTGATAACTGCGTTTGATTAGCGACATTTCTGATGGATGCATTATTTGGCAGAACAGATGTTGTTGGCTACCTGCAGAGATTTGCATCCACCTTTTTTGTCAGCATACAATGAGCGTTATCCCTGCAGACAGGTAGCTGGGCTGTAACTAGGGCGATGGTTTAGTTAAGGCGAGAAATTAGGTGTGTGAGAGCCGCCTCTGAGTTTGTTTGGTGGATTAGAATTTGCCAAAACATGTAGTACAGTTCAATAAGAAATATAAACTAAGATCCTTATAATAAACGTTCAACAAGATCTGACTTGAGTAGTCAACAGGTCTATAGCAGCATGGATTATTATTGCACAGTGTCCAGCAGCAAACCGTATAGTGCACATATTAGTAAACAGTGTATTTCACATTGCCACCCCATGCCAGAGAGGTTTTCATGCTGAGGCGATCTCAGAGTTCAGTAGCTTTATGGCAGTTGGGAAGAAGCTGCTGAACTGTCTACTAGTGATGTGCAATACCACTTTATTCCTATACGATCCAATACCAAATAATACCCAGGCTGGTATTGCCGATACCGATACCAATACCAATACTTTCTACATGTTTTATTTCTTGTTTACTGTCACCTCCCCCCTCCCATTTCTGTATTTATGAGAGAAATAAGGAGTAGGCTGTAGCCTTACCAATTCAAAGTAATAGCTGCATAATGACAAGACATCAAACAACTGTCATATTCTTTAATTATAATAAAAATATCCTGCTCAGAACTGCCACTTCATAACATCATCCAATTATTGTGACAGACTTAATATCAGATGTTTAGCGAAGTTTGCAGTGCTGCCGAAGTATTTCACTGTCTTTGCACACAAATCACACACAGCGTCATTATTACGTTCACAGCTAAAATAATTTATTACAACCACAAACAATATCTTTTTTTTAAATGGCCCTATAACTCAAATATGGACAATATTTAAAACTCAAAGTAAACAGAAGGAGACGTCTTTCCATGTCAGTCCACGCTAACAGCACAATGACGAGGCTTCCCAGGTCTCTGCAGCTCTCTGCCACTAAGTGGGACATTTGATCCACTGTGTGACTCTGGGAGGAAAATGTGTAATAAATGCTTCAGGTGATAGAAAATATAAAGTAAACAATACAAAAGAGTCTTTAAAAAATAGATTATTGCGGAGAAGTAAATTTTCTAATGTAATTTAATTCAAAAAGTGAATTTTTGATAAATTCTAGATTCATCACACAACGTGAAGCATTTCAAGTCCATTTTTTGTTTTCATCTTGATGATTACGGTTTACAGCTCATGGAAATAAAAACTCCAGTATCTCAAAATGTGTAAAAAAAAATAGCCTAAATACATTTCTGTGTTATAAATAATACAGAAATGTCAACTGAAGAAGAGCTCTCTAATCAGCTAATTAACTCAAAACACCTGCCTCAGTGTTTTAATGTTGACAGCACTATTATGTCACATACGTGGGAGAAAATGGAACAAAGGAGGCAGTCTTTAAATCCTAGTAGCTTCCATCATGTAACTAAGGAATCTACTGCTAGAATATTACATTTATTACAAGTAACATAATCAGGTGACCTCCAAATAAACAACTTGTAAGTGATGTTATGTAAAGGGGTTAATTGATTTGCTACAAATTGTTTGAGATGTAAACGTTAACGTAATTAATAACTGATTCATAGTTAACTGTCAACGTTGGTCACGACAAAATCTAACGTTAGTGTTGCAAAATAATGTTACCACATTTAAATATTAAATATAAGCATTTAAAACCTTGTGATGTATAATGTCAATACCAGATATGGGAGTTTTTTTAATATTTTCCGGTGTCTTACCTTGACTGTAAGCTGGTAACGACCATAAACTGGTAACAATACGGCCACAGGTTCCAACCTCCACCACACAGCACCAGAGGTTTAAAAGCTACCTCTTCTAACGCAGAGTAGCATGTACAGTCCTACTCACCATTATTGGCACCCCTTCATTTTTTAAAATAACCTCAATATCTTCAGAAATAAATAGAAATGTACCAAATTTATATCATCTTTTAATTGGAGGTCCAACGTAATTTAAGAAAATTGGTTTTTCAACTTACATATTGTAATTTCAAAGAAGAAACAGAAAAAAGAGCATGTGCAGCAATAATGGCACCCCTCTTTAATATTTGGTTGCACGCCCGTTGGCAGTGATGACAGCCTCCAAACGTTTCTTGTAGCCATCTATAAGCTTCTTGCACTTCTCAGCTGGTATTTTCTCCCACTCTTTCTTTGTAAATTGTTAAAGCTCTTGAACGTTTGCAGGTTTCTTTTCCCCATTGGCAGATTTCAGCTCATACCAAAGATTTTCAATCAGATTGAGATCAGGACTCATTGCTGGCCATTTTGAAACAGTCCATTTTTTCCTTTTCAACCATTCCTGTGTGCTTTTGGATGTGTGCTTTGGGTGTTTGTCTTGCTGGAGGACTCATGATCTTCAACTCAAACCAAGTTTTCTTACACTGGGTAGGACATTTCGCTCTAAAATCTCTTGATAATTCTCTGATTTCATGATTCCTGTGATACGGTCAAGGCCTCCAGTACCAGATGCAGCAAAGCAGCCCCACAGCATTATGGATCCTCCACCATGCTTAACTGTTGGTAGGGTGTTCTTTTCCTTGTAGGCTTTATTGCGCCGTCTGTAAACAAACAAAGCTCTGTTTTTTGTTTCATCTGTCCACAGAACATTTTCCCAGAAGGATTGTGGTTTGTCCAGGTACTCTTTGGCAAAGATTACTCGTTCCTTTTTATGTCTTTTCCTCAGCAATGGTGTCTTCCTTGGCCTTCGCCCATGAAGCTGTGTTTGGTTTAGTGTGCGGCGTATGGTACTTGTTGAAACCATGACCCCAGACTGTTCCAGGTTGGCCTTCAGGTCTTTGGATGTTTGATGTGGTGTTTTGTCCACCATTCGCACCAACATTCGCAGACTTCTTTCATCACCCCCCCCACGTCCAGGGAGGTTCTTGACAGTTCCATGCTTGGCAGACTTTTTAATAACATTACGCACTGTTGAAATAGGGATACCAAGCTTATTGGAGATGGCCTTACACCCTTTGGAGGTCTTGTGTTTGCTAATTATCGCAATTCTGATGTCCTCAGACAGCTCCTTTGTCTTCACCATTGTGACAAAGGAACAGGGGATAACAGATGGTTTTTTAAAACACGGAAGTCATTCATTGGCTAATTCATGTCACATGGGCACAGACAATTTATCACAGGTGATTCTCATTTGTGATTTACCACAGGTGAGTCACAATGTGTTTCCATACTGATTTACAGCAAAGGGTGCCAATACAGTGACACAGCCAGCTTTAAGATTTTCTATTTTTTCCTTCCATTGTTTATTGTTTTAAATTGTTGTTTATCATTTGCTCTTTTGTATCAGTCACAAGTTCTCTATAGAACAGTATTGTTTCACTTGATTCATTTTTTTCAGAAGTTATTCCACTTTATGTACTTAAACTTCATGGGTGCCAATAATGGTGAGCAGGACTGTAGCATTAGCTCCTTAGCTTGAGCTAACTCGGTCACATCGAACTAGGTGGGAGTGGTTTAAGCAACACGTCACCTCAGCTCCAACCACGACCCGCCTCTTTGCCTTTTTTTGGTTATCCGGGAGTGACAAGCGGTGACGCACTGCCAAGATGGCGCCGGCCAGCTCCAACCAATTCGGGCACTGTACCAACGGGTGACGTCACGGACACTACATCCATTTTTATTTACAGTCTATGGATAACGCCCTCGAAGTTGTCCCGCTATATTCAATTCCCGATCAGAAATTAAAATGTGTTGTTTCCGGGTGAATTCTGTGATTGCGCCGCAAGTACGTTCGTTACCAGGCAACATGGATGCACGTGCACACACGGAGTGGAAGTTGGAAGCTCAAGACCCGATGGATGCAGTAACTGTAGTTTTTCCCCCCAGCATTTTGATTTTAACAGTTGCCAATTAAATTTCTGTCAATTAGCCTAACTGATGTAATTCTACTAGCTGGACTTGTATAAACTGTTAAGTAATTTAATTTATATCAAAACATCCTATTTTTTAAACTCTTTATAGGTTTTGTGTGTAAAAGCTTATTTTTTAAAGTAACTAGATAAAGTAAAAAGTAGCTACAATATTTCCCTTTGAGATGTGGTGATAGTAGCAGAAAGTGGCATGAAAACCCCCCGCAATTTCAGTACAAATACTTTGTGTCCTTAAGTACAGTACTGCTTTGTTACTGTCCCCCACAGGGCTCAGCTTTGGATACATGAAACTAAGGAAAGGACTAGAGATATTTTTCTATATTGGCTCTGGACGGAAAGCTATTTATCCAAAGCGACTTACAGTTGAGGAACACCATACAAGCATCAAATACAGATCTACAACTGGCAATACATACTATTAAGAGCAGCAATAAATAATAGTAAGAGCTCAAAGTTCATATCACATCAATGGGGTAAATACCTAGGGAAGGAAGTAAGAGTTAACAAAAAAGTGCAATCAATGCAAAATAATTGTAAGGGGATAGCAGAAGAAGAGCACAGAAAGTGCATGTTAGAGGTTAGGCGTTAGAGGTGTTATAAGAGGAAGTGTTCTCGGAAGAGATGAGTTTTCAAGAGCTTCTTGAAGTTAGAGAGGGACGCCCCTGCTCTGATGGCGTGCGGTAGCTCGTTCCACCATCATGATGGTGAAAATGGCTGGCCTTGAGCCACAGTGCTCTAAGTAGGAGTCCCCTACCCCTGTCACCAAGGCATTAAATTGTGCAACAAACAATTACAACACAAAACACCATTCATAAGCTGAAATGTGTAGCCTACTCACACACACAGCTTCGCATACATGCGTAGGGCTAAGTTCTACCATCCTACTGGCCTATGTATACAGCACTGCTGTTCAGTGGGCTTGTTTGGAGCTAAAGTTCTTTTTAGTTTTGATACATTTGTATTTTTGAAATATATGTATATATATAAATAGTCTTTTATCAGATCTACCTATTGTTATACTTTCTATTTGTTTGGGTCAGTTATTAACTATAGGTAAAATCTAACTGCTAGTAAAAGCTTGAGAGAATTGGCAGTGGCCAAGGGGCCGCTGCTGCATATACACTCACCTAAAGGATTATTAGGAACACCTGTTCAATTTCTCATTAATGCAATTATCTAATCAACCAATCACATGGCAGTTGCTTCAATGAATTTAGGGGTGTGGTCCTGGTCAAGACAATCTCCTGAACTCCAAACTGAATGTCAGAATGGGAAAGAAAGGTGATTTAAGCAATTTTGAGTGTGGCATGGTTGTTGGTGCCAGACGGGCCGGTCTGAGTATTTCACAATCTGCTCAGTTACTGGGATTTTCACACACAACCATTTCTAGGGTTTACAAAGAATGGTGTGAAAAGGAAAAACATCCAGTATGCGGCAGTCCTGTGGGCGAAAATGCCTTGTTGATGCTAGAGGTAAGAAGAGAATGGGCCGACTGATTCAAGCTGATAGAAGAGCAACTTTGACTGAAATAACCACTCGTTACAACCGAGGTATGCAGCAAAGCATTTGTGAAGCCACAACACGCACAACCTTGAGGCGGATGGGCTACAACAGCAGAAGACCCCACCGGGTACCACTCATCTCCACTACAAATAGGAAAAAGAGGCTACAATTTGCAAGAGCTCACCAAAATTGGACAGTTGAAGACTGGAAAAATGTTGCCTGGTCTGATGAGTCTCGATTTCTGTTGAGACATTCAGATGGTAGAGTCAGAATTTGGCGTAAACAGAATGAGAACATGGATCCATCATGCCTTGTTACCACTGTGCAGGCTGGTGGTGGTGGTGTAATGGTGTGGGGGATGTTTTCTTGGCACACTTTAGGCCCCTTAGTGCCAACTGGGCATCGTTTAAATGCCACGGCCAACCTGAGCATTGTTTCTGACCATGTCCATCCCTTTATGGCCACCATGTACCCATCCTCTGATGGCTACTTCCAGCAGGATAATGCACCATGTCACAAAGCTCGAATCATTTCAAATTGGTTTCTTGAACATGACAATGAGTTCACTGTACTAAAATGGCCCCCACAGTCACCAGATCTCAACCCAATAGAGCATCTTTGGGATGTGGTGGAACGGGAGCTTCGTGCCCTGGATGTGCATCCCACAAATCTCCATCAACTGCAAGATGCTATCCTATCAATATGGGCCAACATTTCTAAAGAATGCTTTCAGCACCTTGTTGAATCAATGCCACGTAGAATTAAGGCAGTTCTGAAGGCGAAAGGGGGTCAAACACAGTATTAGTATGGTGTTCCTAATAATCCTTTAGGTGAGTGTATTTAAGTGGGTATAAAAGGTATATTTAACTAAGTTCTCATAAAGGTGCTAAAAAATAATAAATGTGTAATTAATGTTAATAAAAATCTCATTAATGTTTGACAGGTATATCAACAAGTTTCTAATTAAGCCTATAACTGTCTTATAAGCAATAATAAATGAGTTAATTGTGCTTTAATTACCACTTATATGGACTTATATGTTTGTTTATAAGCATCTTATAAGGTCTTATAAGTGTCTTATTAACGGTTAATTACTGCTTATTACAAGCACCTTAAAATAATATGTTACCATCTCGTTTTTTGAGTCTGACAACATAAAAGGACAGTTGTGATTTCCATTTTTGGTTCAATTAAAATGCTAACTGCGACATTAATGCTAATTTTAATCCGTATCTCCTGCATGTGAATGCAAATGTTTGCTAATCATTTTTCTTATATCCTAAGTCAATGTTGCGATAACAGCTTTTTTCTGCTGATCCCAAGTGGCCAATAACATCAGTTTTTGCAGTTTTTTTTATTTGCTACCTCGAATGATATACTTGAAACAAATATGTTTGCTGTTAACAATTAAGTTAGGAAGAAAATGCTTTTAGAAAAATTGGCATGTGTATGTAAGTGTAATGTATGTAAATGTGATTTTTTGTGGATGGCAATGTGAGTGGCAATATCCACTGCCACTAACTCTGGGTTTAGCTGATGTCCCTAGTGCCAGAAAAAGAATAGCTCTTGTCAGTTTGGATATTAGTATATGCACCCAGTGTGTCACCACACTGACAATTCATCATTAAATATAAAAGAAAGAAAGTGGAGTGTTTCCCTTGCACGTATGACATAGAGACTGACAGATGCATGTGTTTTGTTTGCTGTAATTATAACAAGTATTACATGTAATTAATCAATTAATATGTTCATATTTAAAAAAAAAACAAAAAACAATACAAAGTATTTTTAACCCTTAACTGCCTTAAAAGAGACATGTAATGATATTATGCAAAAAAGCTACTCTTTAGTGGAAGTATGAAAGTAAAACCCCTACATAAGCCTACATTTCATGGTATTTTTGTGTTTAAATATACACATGTCATAAGTTGAATTTCTTCCCCAGTGGTATTACTTTCCAGCAATAATGAAGGTCCAATTTGATGGGTCCTATATCATTAACTTGTAATTGTCATAATTGGAATACAGTGGCAGTATGCTCTCACACCACATCTATCACTGACATGACAATGCTCTTAGAAAAAATTAATAACAATGTAAAGTGAAGGACAAACATAATTCATGCATACTTTGAGGACTCAATATTTAATGGCTCAAGTAAAATTCAATGACAAGAAAAATCATTTCACCATATGGAAGGTCATTTTTTTCATAGATTTAAATGGGATATCTTACAACGGCATGACAACACAGACTGTATATAGCTTAACTGACCAATACAGATTTGCTGGCAAGCACTGAAGCCTTCTGTCAAAGCAAAGTTGACCTGACTCACTGATGACTAATTTACAAGCATATACTTAAGTCTTATATTTTGATATAGTTTTGTACAAGATACATTTGTGTACATAAAATATTCTGACAAGGTGCATGCCAGAATACACATATGTGCACACACACTCACACACACACACAAACACACACGTTCACACATGCAAGGAGACACTAACGCTCCCTCACACACATACAAGATCACTTATAAACACATTCAAACACACTCTCATTAATATTATGCATATGAATCCATTTACATTACAACAGAGATTGTCATCTCATCACTTCTTATGTTTTCCCTTTTGCTCAACATTGCAAATTCCAGAATTTAGCCTGTAGCCTTTAGTCTTTACTGTATGTGTATTTGCAGTTTTTTAACCATTACTAGTACTTAGGGGTACTGCTATATACAGTTTAAAATCCAGTTTTCCTGACATTATAGATATTTGTGTGTACGTATAGAGGCATAAGTGAAACGCACACTTCACAAACTTTGACATTTGTTGTGTAACATTTGTTTTGTTTTATAAGACAGACAAACAGGTAGAGCAGTAAACATCAATACTGACATTGAATCTAATGATGGATGCATGAACTACATAGTCAAGTGTCAAAACGCCTCGTGGAAGTCCAAACAGTTCATGCAAATCATGACACAAGTTGACATGGTAATAATGACACACATTTTGAATAGAAATGTCCTGAAAAAAAAAAACAACAATCTTCAGTTTTATGTATACCATGTTTACTGTTCGGGCAGAGGAAATTAGATAAATATGAAAAACAAACAAACAGTGAGAGCAGAATCATGCAAAGTGAAAACCCATGATCACCCTTAACATTTTGCCTATTTCACTGTGTTTTGTGAAGGATGAAAACCTCCTGACACGGAGCAATACTACTTATGCGGAAGAGCCTCATCCCATAAAAACTGTTGCACATTCATATGGTAGACTATTTGTTTGAAAAGTAAATAAATAAAACACCACTACTTTTAGCTCTAGAAAAGCATATGGTAAACAAAAACAGGACTGCAGTAGACATAAAAGTCATGTTAGTATCAAAAGCAACATCCTGCAGATGTACATTCGTGCAGTTATTAAACTAGTATTACCTCTAGAAGTTGTCTTTCAAGTAATGTAGCTGCTGCAACATTACAGTACATAGGAGTTATGTAGGCAGAGTAAGTTAAAAGGAGGTGAGGTTTACACATAATATTGTGCTTACTGTACACATGTGATTGGATACATTATTTCAATCACATCTTTTATTAAAGTGTGACAGTGAATTATCCCATATGGATATTCTCTCCCTCCATGATATGAGGAAGGGCACAATTTCCTGTGTCATATTTATAAACACTCCAACAGCAGATAATGTATGTACTTCTCATTGTTATTGAAAGGGGAAGTTTCTTAAAATCCTAATTGTTATTTTTCATTCAGATTTATTTTTGTTGAAAAGATCCAACCATGAATCCATTTGACTACTTATTCACATAATTGTGAACATAGTCTGAAAAGACTTGTGAGGATTTTGAGGCAACTTTTGGATCATATCACAAGTGCAATGGATTTTCTTTTGTCAGTGAGTAATATTCCAATTTTCAGTGACATCATGATGTATGCTTTCTTTGATATGTGCTTCTTCTGATTTTATGATACATGTCTATACTATAACAAAGAAATGAGTTGGAATTGAAATTGGTCCCAAACAGGGACAATTTCATCTATAGATATTTAAAGCATAATTTATTTATGTTGCTTGTTTTGAATTTATTTAATTTCTGTAATTGACTGAGTCAAAATTGAATTGTCCCTCTCTGTGTCCTTGACACACTGTTCCTTTAAGTGATCATTTCACTGAGTCCCAGATAAATGCTCTTAATAATGATAAGAGTCCTGACCCAAAGTATCAGAGAAAATAGGTGTGGTAGCTAAGAGCATGCAAACACAATTTGCCTTGCACCCTCCCACGAGAATGCCACATTGCATTATACATTTAGGCCTGTTCCCAATTTGCAAGATGGTACAAGAAAATGAATCGCATGAATCATATACCTGATGATGCAGACACCTGGCTTGGATGTTACTGGGAAGAAAAATGGATATCAGCAAAGTCACTTATTGCTGTAGCAATAGATTATACTGCACCCAATCTGTTACAGCAGCAAGTTAGTCTGAAGTAGTTATCATCATCAGTACAATTTACACACATAGTCAGTGAGTGTGTGTATGATGGAACCATGGTGAGGGGCAGCCTGCAGGGAGGTCCTTTCAAATAGTGCCAATGCCTATTCTTATGGTAACTGCAAAAATAACATTATCATCAATAATTCAGTCAGACTCAGGGCCCTGAAGATATTCTTGCACCCTGGTCTATTATTCCAGTGTCAACACATAGTAAAAACTCATAATAGAAACTTTGCAGCCAAACTGATGTATGAAAACACACAATGGTAATTAATAGCAAGACCAATAGGTGCTATTAATGATATTATGGGAAGAGAAGGAACGGATAAAGCTAATATTTCTGAGTGCTTGTAACCTGTTCATGTTTGCATGTTTCTGGCTAGCCAAGAGACCCATTCAGCCCCCCTAGCCACAATGAGGATCACTACTGAGATCACACATCAAAGTAACTGGACTGAGAATTTCACAATTGGCTTTTAGCTGTTAATATGTGAGTGTTTCTGAGCAAGAAAATGTGAGACATAGAAACAAAGGCAAGGAAACAAAAGCTACGTTTCCAAAGTGCATCTGCCTGAGTCTTTCAAGGCTAAGCTACTGAGATAATGCTAGAAGTGCATTAGAAGTGCTAGAACACTTTCTTAATAGAGTTGGCAGAGATGGAGCAAGCACAATATGTGTGTGTGCAGGAGTTTGTGTTTTTATTTTCGTATATTTTGTGCACTGGTCTGTGGTGAAAATGTAGAATGCAAAAAATTACCGGTGCTGTCTACCATTGGCCTAGTTACGCTTTGTAGACTTTTTTTTTATCCTTCTGCAGTCCCCTGACCAAAATAGACTTCTGAAACACGTTCAGGCAAGACAAAAGAAACATCTTCCACCACCAAAGGAGTTTGTGCTGCGTGTTATACAGAGCAATATTTCACTAGAACTTAAACAGACACACCATCCACCCAGAGCTCATAATTAACATTTATCCCAATTTAGCTCACTCAACACAAAGTACTGTGTTTGCATGTGTTTTTCTGCACGAGAAAATGGTGTTTTAGGACACAGTTCCACTAAGCTTTGCCCAAGGAGCTTAAAGCATACTTTGCCCTTTCTCATCACTAAGCAAACATCACTGAACTGAAAGCAAAAATTTTTCTGTGATGGAACTACTTTGGTATAGAACTAACTTTGTTTATTATACATGGGTCTGCTATGTCAAGACTTATATTTCCCTCCCTATACCTAAGCTGACAGACTGATCGTATATGATTTTGTCTGAACAAGATCATCATGATTGAATCCATTCTCAGATGCCTTCATTAGTAAAACTGAGCTGGTCAAAGTTATTCAAATTATGCATACCTCCATTCGTACGCATACATACTGATCATAAAGTCACTGACAAAAAGCCATCTATTGATTGAGTCACATGTATGTCAGGGGCAATGAAGATCTGTCTTTTACTCTTATAACTGGTGCTCATGTAAGAAAGAGCTGCTGCCCCCGCCAGTGGGCGTCTGCTGCCCGGGGGAGGAGAAGCTCGCCAGGGGGATGACTTTGACGGGGTCCTCCTTCTTACTACCACAGTGTCTATCAAGGGTGTTGTAGAACTGTGGCCGGTTGATCCCTTTGTCCAGGTCATCTTTTTTGGGCACAGACCTGCCCAGGGTATGGCGACCATCCATGACCCCGATGCTGCCCATGTTAGCTTTGGCTCCACGGGCAAAACTCTGCTGGAAGCCAAAAGAGGGCATTGTAACGGCGATAGCGGTGGTGGTAGGGGCGGAGTTGGGGCTGCCAGCACCCTGGAACTGGGCCAGGGCTGGGGGCATCCAGCAGCTGTCGGAGTGGCCCAGGATCAGACACTCCTGGGTACAGGTCTCAGAGGCCTCAGCCAAGGCTTTCTGCAGGTTCACCTCAATGGCTATGAAAAAAAAAAGGAGAGGAAGAGAGAAAGAAGAAAACAACATAGTTAATCCAACAGGTCAGAACATACAGAGAATGCAGCTGGAATGCAGTGCTGTAAAAGCTCTGAATGAACTCATGAATCATAATGTAAATAAAAGAAATTTGTCGCCTTATCAGTGGTTGACCCACAAAATGTCAGCCTTTTAGCGAAATGAAAGTCAGTGATAAATGTTTCATTTCATCTTGTAATGAGAAAAACACCAGCAGAGCATTTAATTTCCATTGGTATTCCCATGACTCTGTCTGTTTACCTACAATATGTAAGGAATTCCCTGTAGCTTAATTAGAGTAAGAAAAAAAATGTCTTGCTGTTTGTGTCTTGGATTGGACTACTGTATTATATATTTAATGAACATCTTAACAAAGCATTGTTTATTGTAATCACTGTCAATGTGGCACACCTCAAACCCTTTTGATCTTTCAGAATCCAAAATAAATCTTGTCAAGTAAGAAAACTAAAATAGGGAGAACTTGAGAAAAAAAATCCTATTATGCCAGGATCCTGCGAGCATTAGCATATTCAGGTATAATTAATATAGATGGTTAATTGTGGCAGCATTTAGGTTGCATGCTTGGAAGGGAAGAAAATACTGAAAACTGAATGAGGAGGCCAGTGGGCAAGGCTAAGCACTCAAACTATCTTATCTCATTATCCCGGCACTGACATCACATGTGGAATGAGTCTGGGATGAGGCCTCAGCATTGAGCCTCAGCAATAAAGCCTGTCAAGCCAGATAATTAGAATGTAAAACAGTGTGCACCAAGGCAACCAGGAGCCTGCAGTGTTATGTTTCTGAGGCCATGCAAAGGAAAGAGGGGTCCTCATTCAAACATCACATCGCTCCTCTAGGCCTCAGCTTCAAGCTGTCATGTAGAAATTATTTAGTATATTTGCATAAGTAAGAATGCTATAAATAATTAAGCGGTCTTAGACCCTAGTACACAGGGGCGACTATTTCCTTCATGCACACAAGTTCTGCATGCTCTGTCTAATTCTATTCCAGAGACATCTGCAAATCTTCTTTTCACCTTGTTTATTGTTTTATGGCATTCTACAAAATGAAAATGAATATTCTGATTACTCTACATTAGTGATACCAGTCTGGCCTCCCAAAACTATCTATATTGTCATATAACGGCCCAGTGCACTCACTTTTTTGTATTTCTGTGCCACCGCAGATTGAACAGCACAGCGTCAACTTTAATTATGAGAGCAGTGTCTGAAAATGAATCGCCTGGTATAAATTGTGAGGATATATTTGGAGTGCCCACGTGGAGTCAAATCTGTCCTCTCCATATTGAACTAGAGCCTTGGAGCAGGAGTGTATAAATCCCCTGGGCGGTAAATGTGTCACCTTTCAGAGGGTCACTAACTTCATTAAGGCAAAAATGGATGCTGCTTTCTCATTCTCTGAGCTAGGACAATAGGGCCGAGCCAAGTCTCGGCTGTGCACTGACTCAATCTCTCTCCAAGGGTTTTCTGCCGTCGGTAATACCTTTTCGGGGTACTGCCGGTTTTGATGAGGTAATGCTGTTAGCATGAACTTGTTATTCCATAAGCAGTTACTTGGACACACAAATACATGTTCCTGTTCCTAACAAAAATACACACATTCAAAGGTTTGTCTTTGCTGGATTTCCTCCCTCCTCCTCAAATTTAAATGATCAGTGCATCCAAAGGTGAAACTGTCTTTAACTTAGTTCACTTTACAGATGAAGGTAGTCTGTGTCTCCATGACTTCACACAACTTGAACTCACAGCAGTTCTGTGTCAACAGCCTTCAGTGTCTCCAGGTTTTGCATGCAATATTTCATTTCCAGCCTCTCCAAAAGACATGGGCCTGTACTATTTTCTATTCCTGTGGGATAGTGTGGATAGGCGATGGCGGGTTTGGGAGGGTAGGAGCACGTCGTGAGTGATGTCGCTGACAGCTCTGGCTGCTTTCGTCAGCTAGAGGTATGCCGCAGCATGCTTGTGATGCCGCTGTCTTTTGTATTCAGGGGAAACAACTGTACCCCGTGGAGCTTTAGGGGGGGATCACACATCACTGACGCCGTGGATCCCCTGATGCTGAGAACATTCTTTTCTACATTCCTTTAAGGAAATTTGAATGGCAGACAAGTGGGGATAATGGCAAACAATTGGGTGTAATAGACAGTACGACTGGGATCAGACCTACTGTTCTCATTTGAGATGATTCATCTTTACTGAGCAGTGACTATGTCGTTGAAACAAAATTGTGATACCTTTTTAGTTACTCTGTAGAGTCGACTGAGCATCTATTGCAAGTTAACCCCTTGAATAACTAACTGCTGTTCACCCCAGAAATGAAGTGGTATTCAATTCATGTTCAGATTCAAAACAGCCTGCAGGCAAATTTGACTGCCCTGTCATGAGGTAATCTATTATCCATGGTCTTGTTGCGTATTTCGAAACACCCCGCAGTGCCACAGTTCTACATTTCTATTTGATCTTATGGTCATATGCAAGGTCAATACCAGTACCCTACAGCAATCTTGTTCTGCAACATCAACACATCCTTTGGCCAGCCACAGATCGAACAATGCTGCATCCACCTTCAGCTGACCTTCCATTTGTACGGTCAAACATTACAGCTTGTATAAATATTGGACATGTGTAAGAGAGAGGTATGAGAAAACTACGTGGCATGCAAAGGAATCCCCAAAATTGCTTTTTGTACTAAATGAAAATACTGGGCAAATTACAGCTTGCTATTTGACTGGGCACATGGTGGGTTTAACGTGGCGCAAATGCTTCTCTATAATATTTTCTAATCCAATTCAGTAGCTCTACAAAACTTTTTGAGACTTACATTACTTTTTTGTTCAGACTTTGAAAATATGTTTAGGACTTTAGTTAGTGTTGTTGTAGCAGAGAAAAAAAACAGTACAGCTTTTGATATTATATCATACTACATCCCAGGAAACCAATTCATATTCTAATTTAAAACAATAATCATGCATGGTGCACCAGTGCCTTCACTACAATTTTGAAAAGAGTGGTAAATATATTGTAGGATTATTCTGGTTATATTTGTTGTGTGCATGGCCATTTCTGTTTTGGATATTAATATAGGTTGTAATGCTGAAATAATAAGCAGCAATTACATTTTTGGCCCATGCTGCTGCATGCTAATGGCAAGTTTATTACACAGTCTGTAATATATATATATACATAATTGCTTACATTTCAGCATCAAGGTAATGTAATTTAGCCATGATAAACAGAGCAAGGCTCGATCCCATGAGGTTGTTCAAGTGCTATTTTACAAACAAAATGTCTGGAATCTTGACATTTTATGTCTAAGTAATACATATATTGCCTTTGAATTATACTGGTATGCATTCAGTCACACTTGTTTTTTTTCCCCGATGGCCATGAAACGCACTAAGACAGGCAGAAACACAGGCACACAGCTAGGATGCATATTAGCCGGCTGATCTGGGCTTTTCACCACAATAGCATGAAATATTTAACATGACAGTTGATGATATTTACTGACAGAGCTTGTTACATCTTGATGAGCTTCACATTAAGGTCTGCACACATATCACGATTCAACTTATTATTTCAGCATGCACAAACTCATTATTGCTAATTAAAAGGATAATTGCATGCATCTAGGACATTAAGTTCCTCAAACAGCCATCAGGAAGGTGGACTAGGCAACCTGACTCATCCTACAGTGTTAATTGGTGCAGTCTTTTCAATTTCTAGCCTGAAACATACATGCATCCAACTCATGTATTGTGAAATGAAAACTTTATCCTACAGACAGCCTTCTTCTAGCATTCACTGCGATGACTTAGAAAGCTAAAAGTTTTTTTTTCAAGTCACAGAACATTCACAAAAGTGAAAAAGTTCATATATACTCCAGAATGTAACTATGCCAAGAAAATAAACACCAGCTCTGCCCCTCATCAGCGGGTTTAATGGTGCCAGAAAATAAAATAAAAATGCAAAGAAGATTGAATTCAGCTGCACAAGTTGTTTTAAAATCGACTTGTCTTTCATCAAGAGCAATAGAACCAACCTGGAGTACTACAAGTACTACTGCTCATGAGTGCATAAATATTATCATTATCACATTATGTGTTCTTGTGTGATAGGGGATGAGATGAAACCGAGAGTGAGAAAAAGAGGCACAGAGGGTACATGAGCATGTATCTTGAGACCAAAAGATAGAAACACAAGAATATGGACGATTTTTTCAAACAAATAGAATCTCAGTAGAAATAATTGGGTTTGTAATTACCAAGACTTTATCAGTTCACTCGGCCTTATACCCTCTCCAAATGTACAATCTGGATAAGCAAATGGATGGTCATTAATAATAATAGCGCTATTTAAACCCCTTGGTGTTGCACTGAAAAGAGAAATGTCATTACTTTCATCACAGCTCTGGCAATCATCATTTGAACAAGAAACTAATGTCTCACTTTCACAGGACTACAAATACAATTGACGCATTTCACCATCCTCCCTGCTTTCTAGGGGCTCAAATTTAAGATGCACACTTATGACTGATTTATAGTTTTGATGACGGGTACTCATATATAAGTTCATGTTCTATCCCAAAGCTCATGAGAGTCTGGTTTCTCTGGGTTGTAGGAATGAGAACTCTCTGCCAGTCCTGCATATACATTACATTAAAAATGAAATAAGAATATTTAGGCTCAGAAGACTAGGTCTGTGACTTCTCTGTAAAAAGCCTGTCTCTGGCAATGAGTCTAAAATTTAAGGTTTCTCTGCACGTCAGAATGAAATGCTATTTGGTTTTCTTTTACTGTTATCAGGAGGAGGTACAGTATAATCCCTGGCAAAGGCAATAAGAGCTGTCATTGTCACTGCTGACAAGGATGTGGAGGAAGAAGTAAAATTCCATTGTAGCAATAAAAACTTGGCATGCTCTTTGGAAGGCAGAGATCAACTGTGCCGCAGAGGTCAGTGGTGCCATGTCGGACACTGACATGTGTTATGATCTATACGGTGCTGCACTGGTATAGACAGCTACTGCAGAATTTCATTAACAAGATTTTATTATAGAATGTGGACTGAGAAAATAGACATATGTTGTCATCAGTGATCACATGGCCTGAGAACTGCATTCGAGTGAATTACTGTGATAAGGCCGTAGTGGACTGAAACATACGTTGGGTATGAGATGGGTATCGTGAGATATAAGAAATAGCAAGACCATTGCTCCTCTCTTCTTTTTTTTTTTACTTTTTAAAACAAATAGTGCCAGATGCAATGAATGGCCTTTTTTAAAGGAGACAATGTGATGCAGATAAGAGGGGAGCGAGGTTGTCCATATATACTCTGGACTAATTACTTTTGATGCACTTACTGAGACGCCGCTGAACATGGTGAGTCTCTGAGCCACATACGTATTTATCAGCACTTGTGGGACCTATACAGTTCCTCGCCTGTAATCCATCTAGCCTTGTCTACTCTCGACCCCTTTTGCTTTCCAAGTGTTTGACCCATTGTAACTGAAAGTAATTGCAGGCAGAAAACAACATCTAATGATTACTTTATCTGGGAGTCTGAGAGAGAGTGAAAAGTCACAGACAGGTACTTTCAACAAAAGGAGGAGGCCTTTTTGTTCCCGACACACAATTTCAGACAACAAAGAATATTATTGACTTGGCTGAGATTAGAACACCAAAACAAATGACAAAGCACAGAGAGAGGACAAAGTGCACAAAGAGAGAAAGGATCTCTTGAACAACCCAGTGCCAAGCACTTGCTTCTTTCTTTTTGTTACCATTGATTAAAAGTATGTTGTAGGTTGAATCAACCATTCCTCCACTGAGAATATACAACACCAACACAATGTACAGACTTAATTTAATGTAAATTCCTTTATCTCAATGTCACTTTTGCTGCCAAAGGGAGAAAAAACACCTAAAATTTTCAGATCACCTCAGTGTAAAAATGTTTACAAAAAACCAAGCCACGACATCAGCAATCCCAATTGTATGATTCCCATCAACAGAGAACACAGTTGGGAAGCTAGAACACAAAAACAGCTTTCTTCTTGACACTTGACTTTTTGTGTGTGACATTGGTTGATTACATCTCCTTCATTATGTCTGGACCACTATTGGGCCTCCCCTCCCGAGGACAAGATGCCAGTGTCACCAACAACACAATCAGGCCTGGCCAAATACTCAGCATGTGCCAGATAGATGAGAGGTGCAAACACCCTAACAGTCTGCAATCAGTGCTCATCACCACAATGACACACAGAGGAGGAGGCACAGAGTTTCTATGGGGGGTAGAAATACAACACATGCTCATGTAGATGCACACACACACACACACACACACACACACACACACACACACACACACACACACACACACACACACACACACACAGACACATATACCTGTGCTGTTTAAAATCTCATACAAGAGCAGCCATTCATTCTCTTCTTTCTGAGTCTTCACTGCAAACACTGGATGATACTGTGGTTACACTGTAGGTGTGCTGTCACTGACAAGGAAGCAATACATAAATACATATTTATAGGATTAAAAAAATGTGAATCCACCTTAAAATTCATTGCACATGGATGAATGTCTGAACATTTCCATATTGTGTAGATAATGTGAGGTCTGGGAAATGAAAATAAAGAGTGTGGAATGAAAAGGACGTGAAAATATTTTTGAAGGATTAAGAAAGAAAGGAAAATAGGCTGATTAAGTGCGACTTGACAAAGTTGGCTGATATTTGGGAGGAGATTGGATTGTTCCAGCAGGAATACTATCTAAACAATCATGATTTCTTGGAAATGACTTTGATCTAAAATGTAAATGTCACTTATAACACTCTTAGCTTTTCTTTTACAATCAAATTAAAAGCTGATTCAAAGCAGGCCCTCAAAGAATTAAACCTGTTGCATTAGGAGCCGGGTGCAAAGACTGGATGTTTTGAAACAATAGCTAATAAAAAACGAGGCCTCCGCTTCGCATGATGGAGGAGAGGCTAGAGAGACAAACTGTACAGCAGCCACCACTGTGCGACATCTTGTGTCATGTAACGAGCAAATTCATCACACTGACCCATTGCCCCCAATTATTATGGGAAACAAGAATGAATCAAATTAACATTGAAGAAGCCCTAAGAACTGGCAGCCTGTCTGTGTAGCCGATGGATTCAGCAGGAGAGGAGAGGGTAATAAACAAGGTGCCACTGCATATGCTATATATCTTGCAGTCATTGATGATTAGCTCTGTTTTCCCTTAGCCATACATTACCGTTATTGCTTCCATGGCCAGGCAGATAGGAAGTGGATACAAAGGCATCGTGAAGCTCATCTTTCAACAGATAACTGGCAGGCTGAAAACCACTCAGCACCAGCAGCAGTGTGATTTCAGTGCATGAGTGATCCGGGCATGCTGAAAATTGTAATCTCTTATATGACAGAGCTGAGAGGCTGCTATACAGTTTTTGTTGTGTTTTTCTAGGGTGTGTGTTTATTGTACAGTGAGGTATTTCTAAGTGAAATCATTCAGTGTAGTCACAAAAAAAAAGAAGTCTCTTGTCAGATGTCAACAGCTCAAGTCCTGGGCTTTTGTCCTACTACAGAATCCTCAAAATGTGTAATCTATATGAGCTGTCAAAGTCAGGCAGCATACACTCATGCTATCCCTTTTTCTGTTTCCCTTTCTTTCTCCGTCTTCAAAATGTTTTGAGGACAGCTTAGGCATGAATGCAGATTGTATACGGTATTAGTCACAGTCATTAGTGATGAGCAAACTTATATTTGTAATATCAGTGTGTAGTGTAGCATGGTAAAGGTTTTAGTATGAGGGGCAGACATTCTCCAGATCCCCCTGTGCATGCACACTTTAAAGGTTTTCCTTTTCAGGAGCGCCACAGACCCTCCTCCGGGGACAACTATTAATTTTTCACTGAAACCTCCCCTGAATAATGAATTCTGTCCTATTTATATGCTGTGATAAGTCCACTGAATGTCTAAAAAGGGGTTATCATGAAAAGGGTAAGGCTTTCAGAGAAAGACCTGTTCCTGCTTAACATGTTTAATTCATCCGCATCGCCATGTTCTTGAGAGCAGAAGAAAAGTCATATAATATATCGCTGGCAAACATGAAAGCAGACAGAAGCGGCACATTCAATAAATCACAGCTTTACTTTTACTGTTTTGATGTTGACTGTCACAATCCTCCACCCAAACACCAGCCGTTGAAAGTTCAGATATATGCCTTTTACTTTTCAGGGCCCTGCTGACAGATATGCTCTCACTTAAATCACAGAGGTACTCAGTGGCTTGTGTTAATGTTTCTGTCACTACACACTTAATTTGGGGTGTGGTGAGTGCAGGCATTGTCAACTAACATTCACAACAGTGAGAGCGACAGATACAGATAGACACACAGAGGCAAAGAGAGTGTGTAAAATGGCAGTTGCTGAACCATAAGCATAAGGTTTAGCTCATAAAAAATGCAATATAAAAGGAACATGTTTGAAAACTTGTGAGGAAAACAAACATGCTGGAATTGATGAACATGTTTGATTCTGAAAATCGTTTGATACTTAAAACATCTGTTGCTGTAGTCACTTCAATTTACTCTAGGATAAAAAAAAGCCTCATTTTGCGTTTGTATCAGCACTCTAAGTGAACCAAACTATTCATTACAGTTTCACTCTACAGACCAAATAAACACAAGTCACTCTCATCATAAAAACTGCTACCATTACATAGACACAATCAATTGAAGCGAATATTACCTGATTCACAGGGTGCTACTGAGACAGATTAACTGCAGCACATAACAAAGGTGTCTGGTGATGATATTACATACTATAACAAAAATGTAAGTACAAATGCAGTAGTAACTACATGACATCATAGCAGGGGCGTACCTCTCAAACTTCAAGAAGCTCTTAAAAACTAATTTCTTCCAAGAACACTTACTCTTAATACACCTCTAACCCCGAACCTCTAACATGCACTTCTGTGCTCTTCTTCTTCTTCTTCTTCTTCTATCTCCTAACAATTATTTATTATTGACTGCACTATTCTTTAACTTCTTTCCCTAGGTATTTATTCCACTGATGCCGTATACACTAATAGCTCTTACTAGTATTTATTGCTGCTCTTATTGTTTCTCGTAGATCCCTTACTTTACTGATGCTTGCATGTTGTTCCTTAAATGTAAGTCGCTTTGGATAAAAGCATCTGCCAAATGAATAAATTTAAATGTAAATGTAAATGAATGTAATTAGAATTTTTTTTTGTATTTAGTTTGGTTCTACCTATATTATATCTAAATTGAAATTGGATACATATTTTATATTGAATGACTGATGAATGATTATAATAAAGAATTGGCCATTTGTTTGATACCTATAAATTATATATTTGCCTTGCCATTGTTTTAGATTTGATCAGAATATTTATTATATAATTATTTAAGCAATAATAATTTTTGAAGAAATTTTCGTCACAAAGGAATCAAACAATTTGAAAACCTCAAAAGGTGTCTTTAGCACTGCTTTCGCTTCTTGGCTCTCAGTAGAAAAAAAAGAATTATAATAAAATAAAGTACAAAGGCAGAAAGTTGGTTTGCTGATTGTGTTCCGTCTGTGATGGTAAAGAGAATGCTCCAGTGGTTACAACAGTCCACAGAGGAGGAGATGGTGAAAATAGACATGCAACTACTTTGCTCTAGAGACTGCTGGCAGCCCATTGACCTCAATGTCTTTCATGCTCTTTAGCCTGGAGCGCTAACTATCAGATATTAACACCCTACATCTTTGATTTTGTGTGCCTGTCAGGCCCTGAGGACACTTGTATATATTGTTTGTCCCCGGGTGCCATCCTCTTTGTGTCAGTTGTTTCGTCCTCCTCTAACACGACAAACACCCACAAAGAGGCAAGGGTATGTCACATTTCTTCTGCCTGGCATCTGGTATTGACTCTAATGTTGACATGTCTTAGCAGTGCCTGGGGATGGCATGGACAGAAAGGAAGTTTGCAAAAAACCCTAAATGTCACTAACATGTCCGGGTGTTTGTAGAATTGCAAGAGAAAATTGCCAGGGCTTCCTGGCTCATCACCACTGCCTCGATGACATCACTATAGCCAATTCACCCTGCAGTTTATTTCAAGCCACTGTGTTTGTGTTTGTGTGTGAGTGCGCACGGCCGTGTGCATGTGTGTGAGTGCGTGTGTGAATATGTGACAGAGAGAGAAACAGCCTCGCTCTCTATGTAATTCACTGTGTGAAGGCACCAATACCCATCTCTATGATAATTTCCTATTCACTATGAGCAAAGACAGCAACACTGATACAATTCATTTCCCCTTTATTAACTGGTGCGGAAATGTTGGGCCCGGCAGAAGTGACTTCTGAAGTATTTCAGAGCTGAGGGGTGGCAGAGTTTGTTTTACGGGTGGGATGAGAATGCTACCAGTACAGGGTAGGTGATTTTGAGCGCCATGCATCCATGATAGTGTATTTGCCAGAGACAAGAGGCTTAGTTTCCATGAACATTTAGTGGCCATTGCATGAGACCCTGGGTCAAAGCTCCATTGATACATTTGCCTTATCTATGAAAATAAAAAATGGCTGGACCCCTCTCTATACTTCTGGCAGTTTCAGTATCATGTATCTTGTTTACATCACTTGTTTGAGTTTCATGCGTGACATCCAGAGTCAAGTCCAGTCAATCAAAGTGACATTTAATTCACTAGAATAGATGACTTGCCACCGGTCTGCCATTTTTATCCAAGGCTGACGTCCTCTTTATTTTTCATCATCCCCGACTCTTCCTCTCTCCCATCTGATACTGCTAATTATTTCAAACTATCAGGTAGACAGTTTCAATTTCAATTAAATCTTGTCTTCTTCACTGACCTTGTGGTGGAGAACGGGTTTACTCTCTCAGCCCTGAACAGTTCCTCTGGCAGTTATGGGTGCCATTTAAGAAGAAATTTAAACTAAATTTTAGCCTAACTTCAGAGAATACACGCTGAGTTCATCCTTGTGGAGACAGAAGTGTGCTCCGTATATGTATTCCAGTAACACATTTTATGTGATAATTGAAAGGGGCCCAATTAAAGCTTCAAGGCATAACTGGCTACTCAGATACACCCTAGGGTAGCTGTGAAGGACAGATTTACAGCCATATGCAGCTAATCTAACTGTCTAGTATGGGTTATGAATCTTAATGCACTGATGTTATGATGACATATTGGGTGATGGTAGTTTACAAACACTATTTTCTGCTCACAGTATCAACAAGGAGGTAGGTAAAATGGTCACTGTAGGTGGAGCAAATGTCTGTACTTCAAAATAATGCATCAAAATGATCACAAGTTCTGCAAAAAATAAACTGTTACACAATGCCATAGCTACAGTCAAATGGAAAAGTAGATCTGCAAAAAAAACAGAGGGCACCATGTATGTAAGAAAAACAATTATGTGATATTGACAGATCAAATGCAATCAAAGGCTCCCCTGCCAGACTCAATGAGGTGCCAATCAACTGAGTGTCTCTGCCTCACGTTGC
Organism: Micropterus salmoides; assembly: GCF_014851395.1. Lineage (NCBI taxonomy): Eukaryota > Metazoa > Chordata > Actinopteri > Centrarchiformes > Centrarchidae > Micropterus > Micropterus salmoides. The sequence goes on from NW_024044237.1 coordinate 20,262,374, forward strand.
CGTTGCCGCTGCCGCCGCCGCTGCTGCTGCCTTTCATTTTAGAGTCAGAGGAGATTCTGCCGTTGCGAATCATCAGTCGATAGCTCAGAGCTGATGGTTAATGCTGATTGATGACATTCACCCCCCTGCAATAAACAGTCAGGGTGCAAGCTAAAATCAGGAGGAAAAATCAAAAGGAAATAAGCAAGCTACATCTGAATTTAAAATTATTATTATTAGCATTATTATTAGTAGAAGTAGTAGTATCATTATTATTGTTATTATTAGTAGTAGTATTAGTTGTAGTTAAAGCCTTGTTTTGATTAACATTGTCCTGAACTAGCTTTAAAGCCTCTGTCACCATGTTTTGATGGCTTTATTCTTTCTCTTTGCAAGTAACTGGTTGCTCATCGAATGCTACTAAAGGTCGTCCATGATTGATTCAAGCTATAATTAAAATGATTATTAAAATAAATTACAAAGCACCAGATGCGTTCTCTTCATTGTCCCATGAAATAATGTGTCATTCAAAGCATGGCATTAGCCAACACAATGTACAGGCAATGAAGAACAATTTAGTATGTGCAAGTAATTAAAGTGATTCTATCAAATGTGACATTTCCATCACCACAATATTCTGCCTTTCTCCTCCTTCCCTTCACCTGAGACGACTTACTCGTGACCAGAATAAGAGAACAAGATCAGTCCTCGACAGCAAAAAAAGATAATTTCTGTGGAAATATCGTAATGTGAATTTATGTGAAACATGGCAATGGTGAGCTGCAACAGGCACTTTCTAACCCAGAAATGTCAAGCAGGAGGAGGAACACTGCAACAAAACATAAGTATGATATTGAATTGGCTGGAAGTGTCACCCCTAGCAAGAAAATAAAATTATGTTCTCTCTCTCCTCCTGTCTTTGCCTCTACTCTCTCTGCCTGTCTCATCTGTTATTATTCTCTCCCATATACACAGTCTTCTTGCTGTTTATCTGTTTATTTTTCAAGATTTCATCCTCATCTTGGGAGGACAATTCAGGTGTTCTGCTTTATTATTAAAGCATTCGTTGAATCAGGCAACTTCCTCTGCAGGTTGTCCACACAACAAGAAAAAGCACTGGGGGAAACAGTCTAAAAAACAGACTTTATGTTGGACATCATCGGTGATGCTTTCCTAAAGCAGGGTTTGTACCATTTCTTCTCATTTCATCTCTCTTCCACTCTTCACCCACTCTTATTTACAGTGGCTCTCAGGAAGTCAACATATTGAAGTCAGACTTAAGTAAGGCTGGCTGCTAACCATCCATCTCTTTGACAAGCAGAATAAACTAATTTTCTAATTTGCAAGCATGTGACCCCAGTGATTTCTATTCATAATTCATTATGGAAATATAATCAGACATCATACCTCACCTTAAGACAACATTGAGGTGTTGAAAAAAAACACCCTGCATGCTACAATATTGTGTGAGAGACCTTTAAGAAAACTATCTGCACTGCTGAAACATTCTCAGAAATGTGTTGAGTGCTTAGAGACTGCAAGGAATATGTCTGGCTCCCATCCCCTTTATTTCAATTGCTCTTTGATTCATATAGGTTTTTAAAGAGCAAGGTGGGACAATTACCATTTTAAGTGGTTAACATGCCCCAGTTGATATTTCTTTCCATTTCTGTCTGAAATATTATTCATTTTCACTATTAAACATGTTGAGAGCACTTCTTAAGTTTTGCTGGTTTATATTGTTCATCTTAACCAAGAGTAATGATAAACAGACTGAAAGCTCCCAAACCGAAGTGGCAAAAGTGTTACTAGAAACCACTTTCCCGTCAAAAAACAATTATTAAGAACTGAAATGCTATAAGGTACAAATCACAATGACATTCCATATACGATCACTTAACTGCCCGTCTTTTCCTTGGTCGGTCCGCACTTCACAGAGCACGCAACAAAGAACTGTAAACTCTACTGGCAGAAGAAGAAAGGGTATTAATTTTCCAACCTGGAAACTGTAAACTGAAAATACCTGTGAAGTGGATAATTCTGTCTGGGGGAGACATGTATTTTCCCCTTCCTTGTGTCAACACAACTTCTTTTGAGGTGTGCAGCGATGTCTGTATGGACCTGATAAGTCTCTTATTCTCAGCAAAGAGTAATTTGCAAAATGCAGACGGCTGTACACAGACTCTCCACATTGTTAATTAAATCATTCTGCCTTTGATGTTTTCTCAGGTTTTAATGGGAAAATAACAAAATTAAATAGGATGCTGTCTCCCCTCCTTGTGAAAAGAATGATCCATGGATGGTGCATCAATTATTGAAGCTGAAATACTGTAAATAAATTAAATTAACCATAAATAAAACTGCATGACTTCCTTCTGAATGCAAAGTATTATTTTTCTTTAAAACTGTCAAGGCACTGGCATGTGAAAGTAGGTATATATTATTCACAGTTATTTGCACCTTATACCTGTTGCCAAATGAACATTGACCATATGGTTAGGCAACAACCTAAAGGTGTGTCTGATGCGACTGAAATGTTGTATTTACTTGTCATCTTATAATTTAAAATCTATGCAAGACATTAATCAACGAGGGCCAGGGAACATTTTTGACAGCCTCAAAACTGTAAGCCAGACCTATCCAGTGATGCTAATTCAGAATGAAATGTGAAAAAATTAGAGGTTGCTGAGTTGATGTGGTGGTTTCGAGCCCAATGATTGTGATTATATTCACCAGAATACACCTGTCAGCCTTTTCTCCCCTCCTGCAACTTTCCTCTTAATTTGATCAATAAAGATGAGTTTTTCTCCATAATGAAATTCACACTCAATCCCAAGTTTGTCAATGGCCGCCATGAAAGGTCAGACAATAAAAGAAGATTTTGTCTCAGGAAAAAAAGAGAATGCCTAATTAGTTTACTCGGCTCAACATGGGGCTGCTCAACAACAAGATCGCTGAAAAGTATGATCCCATCCTTTTAGTTTAGTCAATAACTTCCTGGGCCACAAATATGCTAGGAGTATTACATGAAGACCTTTGGACTAATCAATCCACTCACACTTTGTTGGAGTAAAGTCTGAAAATCAGGCGAGCAGCGTATTTCCCAAGAAGGGTCAAGCTGATAACAGAGTATAGCCCCTAAGGTGTTAATGGCAGGCTGATTATCTGAGTGGTTAGTGTTTTTACTCTGACCTCTAATTACTTCTAGGGCTGGTCTCTGAAAAAGCAATTATGAGCTGGGCCAAACTGTACATCTCACTTTAACGGTTCAATGCTTTTATAATTCATTTGTTCTAATTCGCAAAATATCAGCAACAAGCAGATCAAATAATATATTAAAGATCACACTTTCTTTTTGTCCTGTATAATGTGCCTCCATCTCCACATACAGTACCATTCAAAATCAAATGGCTATTATTATTCAACTTAGCGGTAATTAAATCTACTTAACCCATAACACATTTACACCTGTAACCGCCCATGTAAATACAGTTCATGCATTCTTTGAAACATGTTGCAAAATAAAACAAAAAGTTCCAGAAGGTTTGTCAACATGCACACACAAAATGCAATACTTATTTGCGTGTATTACATGTAATATTTGTGTCGTATAAAAATGTGTAACAATATTTCAAGTGAGCACACAAGGAAGTCTCAACCAGCCGCTTCTGAATTGTTTGCTTTTATCCACCAGTAGAGGGCATATATTCTCCCTCAGTGTCTCTTTTCACTGTCTTGCTGTATTGAAAAGTTACTTAAGACCTCACTAATGCTGCAGCTAAGCCGCTTGATGTGCTATTTGGTCTGAGGTACCTCTGCAGGGCTCTCTGCTGCAGTGTGTTACCAGCAATACATCCACCCTTAAACATATGTAGCATTTCACAAGGGGGAGCAACAGGCATACAAAAACCCCACCATCAAAAAATGTGCAATGGCTTTCTTTAGTGCTCACTTTACAGAATGTGGATTTGTTTTTCTTGTAGTCCTCCTTGAACAGTGAAGTGCCCACAAAAGGAAACAAAAAATGAGGTTATATAATGTGTCTTCATATATATATATATATATATATATATATATACATACATATGGATTTGCCAGGACCAGGATTTGCATTTGTCAGCCTCACTTAAGAATTTCAATGACATTTAATTAACAATGTGACATAGTAAGAGCTGCAGGTGAGGTCAGATTATTTTAAGATATCTTGTAAGATTGCAGAGGTGTGAGGCGCCTGCTTAAATGATGTGTCTGCTTCTGTCCAGCCACAGATGTTCAAAAACAACTTGACAGCATGGCCCCTCAGACAGGCCCAAGATTAATGATTTGTGACAGCTCCAACGAGCCAGGATATGAACAGTCATCCTGCAGCCATTACATAAGTAGAAACAGCTGTTGTTTCAGCAGAGGCTTTGATTTCTTACTACACCCGCTCTTAATAGAAGCATGGCAGGAGAGGGGACCTCCCGCCACATACAAACAGGTTGAACAATATTGTAGAGGCAGCAGGTTTTGTAAGGGGTGAGCGTGTAGCTGCAGCGCTGCTTGCAATTTCAATGGATAAAGTAACTTTCTAATGTCCACTCTTTCTTGTAGCCCTCAAATATTGAGACATCAATGAAAACAACTAACTGTATCTATGTAGTTTATATTGATGGCTTCGGAGGCTCCTGCCAACACCTGTTTTGTAATTATAACAGCCTGAATTATGTTTGGCGGCAAGTCTGCAGCACAGACTATGTTGTGATTACCATGGGCATGAATGGAGCTAGATTAAACCCAGTTGGAGAATGTAGTGAAGGAACTGCAATTAGATACAACATTATTCCTTTTCTATTTGATTCTGAGAACATTGCCTTGTTCTGCCACAATAGGATTTAGATAGTCCCATTGTGATGAAAGCCTATTTTGAAACCTGGTGAATGTACAGAACATGACGAACCACTTTGTTTCAACAGGACAAAAGACAGGCTTGCCATGCGTTTCCTGACAATTGCCTTTGCTTGCTATTTCTAAGTCTTTTCTTTGTAGATCACCCCAAAGAGCCATAAAGAGGGGCTTTGAATGTCCTGAAAACAGTAGGGAGATTGCTTTGTATTGAAGGTACAAATGCCAGGTTGAGTCCTTTTGAATGACCATCTGATTTAGTTTGTTACATCCTCGTCACTTGTTTATTATGAGCTCAATTATTGTAGTTCAGAAAAGGTACTACAATTCAAAATTCTTTTTGAACAAATATTTAAATTAGAGATTATCAATTAGTTAGCAGTTATCACAAAATTGCGACAGAAAGATGATTTATTCATACCAAATTATTACCAAATTATACCAAATTACCAAAGGTTTATGATACCAAATTATTTGTTGTAAACTAAACTAAATACATGTGTTCCAGAAAAGCTATGCAACACATCCTGAATACAATTAGTAATTCTTCACCTTTTACCTTTTGTACAATCCTAAATCAGCCTTGCAAGATGTCAGTGTCTGGGTTTGCATGTCTGCATGCGCTGTCCTTGCTTAGGGTTCAGCAGATGGAACCATGGGATGGAGGTTATCAGCCATCCCATTCCCCTCTGGACTGTAATTCGTTGTCGACAATGTGCTTTGGACCCTAAAGGCCTGCCATCTGCTTACTTTCACTCCTTCCAAAGGTGAGAAATTTCAAACCACCACCTGGTTGATGTTTTAGCCACGCATGCCACCTACTCACTAGTTTCCATGTACATATTGTGTGAAATAGAATGCTTATATGCAAGAAACATCAGTAGCTAAAATGTAAATAGCTGTGTAATTAGCCATCAAAAATGTATCTTCTACGTGTTCACAAGGTGATCTTGAAGATTACCGGTTTACAACAAATAATTTGGTTCTGCTTTGGTTTTCTGATTTTATAAAAATTCAAAATGTAAAAAGAAAGAAAAACATTTTAAATCCAGACTCAACTGTGAAATAAGATTATATCTTTACAAAAACTATTTGAGTTGAGCTAAAAGTTAATAAACTACTTACATTAATACTGTAATGTCAAAGCCATTTATGGATTTTGTCAGAAAGCTATGTGCATGTGAGGTAGAATTTCTTCAAAACAGAGGTCTTGAGTTACTTAATGTGCTTTAGTACTTTAGTGCTTGCGTGAAATCAACTCCTGCCATGCCCTTTAAAACTTCAGCAAGTCTGAAGTAACCAACAAGGTTCATGTATTTGGGAAATGAAACATACATTGTTATGCATGTCTTTACCAGTATTTAACTTCTGATGGTGCAGAAAAAAATACTATTTATAAGCACAGCATTTGCAAGAGAAGAGCAGGACTGAAATGAGGTAAGTGGCCATATAAAACTCACTTACTCATACTCTGCTCATTCATAATGTGTCCAGCCATTCATGTTGTGCTCTTCCTCTGTGGTCACAGATTTGCTCACAGAATTTTCAGGCCCTGAAAGGATGTCTTGTTGCTTGTGGTTCATCACTTTGTTCAGAGATTGCATTTTGACAAGCAAGCCAACCTTAATTCTTGGTTACATCCACTTGCCAAGTCAATGTGACCAAATTTCTTCTCTTTGTGTGCGTTTGTGTGAGCACATTTGGGGGTGTGCAGTGGGGTTTACACACTATATAATAATCTGATCTGTCTGCGAAATGCTGGATCTTGTTCAGTACATTATGTTTCCTTGAAAAAAAAGTTTCAGGATTTATAGTGCAGTCAATTTAGTGATAAAGATTTTTACCCCCAAACATTTGATTTGAAATTAATCGTGTGACACCAGAATGCAAAAACATATCATAAAACACTTTATTAAAATGTGCATATATTACAGTTGTTGATTCAGCTGGTTCACTAAATGACCACATAAAAACATTAGCAGAGCATTACTGGAATACTATCCACGTGTTTCTGCAATGTCAGGGATATGGACTAGAAAAAGAAAATTTTAATAATTCTGAATTTGCTGCCCAGATTTTGAAGCACAAGTCCCCTTACATCTTAACTGATAACTGATTCAAGCTGCCAATTATGGCAAATATTATAGGAGGAAATACAAATACTGATCACGACTACTGTACATGTACCGAAAAGCTGGGGCATTTCCCAGTGCAATGCCGTGCCACGGTTCTTTTTTGCTGATTTAAGCAGATCTAAAATGTGCAGAAAACAGAGAGGTGAATTAACAGATACACCATGTCCCATGTGTCTCTTTATACTTAGATATTGAGCTCTTATCCCAAGCTTCCTTCCCAGCCCTCTATACATCATCAAATTGATCTAGTGAGGACGATTTAAGCCTGAGCTCGGAGACAGAAATCTTGTTCCAAGGTCAGGCAGTGGGAGGCAAAGGTTGTGGGTCACCTGTCTCCTCACACCTGCCCTTGATGTATCCCCAGCCCAACTCTCTGGGGACCCAAGAGATTCCTATTCTGCTGATGACTTAAACCTGCTTGAGCCATAGAAATCCACAGGATTTCTATCGGCCTTGTCTGCAGCTGTGTAGGACAGCAATTGCACTACTTAGCTACATCAATCAATATCCACGCAACATGGACGCAGCGTGTAGCAGCTGATGCAGCCAATGCATGACGTCCAAAGTTTGTACCGCAAACCAAAGTTCATCCAAAAACTCGAGGTAATTCATCATGAGATGGATTATTCCAAGAAACTTTGACTCTGCGTAGCCACATGGATTCCTCGGGAGGCATAATCTCATTACACTAAATCACTCATTCCCTTGATGTATAGATATGAGGGAGTGGTAAACTGTGTTACTATACAGTAAGATTCAGGGTTGCCATCTATAGCCCATAGTACCTGTGGACAGAAGGCTTCCCCTTGGTGGTCAGAGAATTACTATGTATTAAATGGAGCGGCAAGCTTTCTCTTATTTGAAATAGGGCATTATGTATGCATGTGGGGATGTTTGTTAAAAAACCCCCGTCTGCTGTCAGGCTCGGAGAAGGAAACATAAGCTGTTTATAAATACAGTATGACAGGTTGGATACTGCTAACTTAAGTTTTCATGTCAAAACCTGTCAGTGACATTTAACAGGAAGAAAAAGCGCGTCAGATCTAAAATGCTTCAAGAAAAAAAGACCAAATCAGCTGACATGTGGATGAAAATAGCACTTAACCTGGGGTGCACTAAAGCACATTTGTTCAATTCACAGAAGTTAATTCTATACATATGATAATACATTGTGATCTGATAGATATATTTATGTTTTCTTGATTTATGTGGTACAGTAATCTTATAATTTCAAAGCAAATCATTGGGCATATTATACATTAAGTGTCCTACTGTAATTCAGTTCCACAAATACCACTGTTTCTTTTTGTTTATGTGTCTTGTCCACCTATAGCAGAATGTATACAGGAAAAATACTGAGTTTGGTGAGAAAGGCTTCCGGCTGTTTTGAGTTCAACTGGGAATAGATTTTTTTCAAGGGCAGTGTGCAATCATGGGGCTGTGTTATTCCCTATGATTGCCGGACCACTGGCAAAATGTACACACATGCACAAACCACAAACGTGCACATGGCGAGGCTGTGTGAAAATGTGACTTCAAACATCAACAAAATATTCAGAGAGAAGATCAGAGTGGAGAAACATCAGACACACAAGTCAGGTGATATTACCCTTTTTGTGCATCAGTCTGCCCTTTTCAGTCTGCCCCTTGCACTATGGATTAGCCAAGTCTGTTGTCAAGGCAACATGATGGACATATAAAAATAAAAATCAAGAGGCTTTTACAGTTCTCAAAAACTTCGTCTTTTGCAGTTTCAAAATAAGCTAGATGGACTGCAGCTCTCCATGTTTTTGACATTTTAAAATGGTTAGATAGAATGTTGATGTATTTCATACTGCCACTATGATTGTCAGGTTAAACCTAGGGTAGGGAATGTATTTCAGAAGCATTTTCTGTTATATTTATTGAAATTCTCTTTACATCCCGACAGCAATCAATAAATCAAACAGCTTGACATAAAAATGAAAATAATCCAGTATCTGTGGCTGTCGCAGGAATGTAATAAGTACAGCCAATAAAGGAAATGATTGGCTGGCCTAACTGCCTGTCTACTTACGTACCTATTTACCTGGGCGCTCTCTGCCCGTGCACTCATTGTGCATGAAAATGTGTTTTGCATAGCTTTGGAGGAATGCCTGGAAGGAGTGGGTGGGATTTTTTCAGTTGGATACTTTCAAAATATAGCTGTTTCTTGCTAATTTTTCCAACGTCACCTTCACTAGCTTTAAAACTCATTCACACTATGAAATTATAGATTGTAAAAAAATGAAAACATCTGAGAAAAAAAGGACCATGGGTGTCCCGTACTCCTATTTTGTCTTGCCCATATATGGAAAACAACCAAAGCATTATCTGTTATTTACCGTGCATGGGGGTGTTTTGTGTTCATATTAGTACAGAACATAGCTACCTAAAGAACACTGCAATGTAAAAAATAATGTATAACTTTTGCTGGACAAACAGCCATCCATTTTTCATTTGGGTCATTTTATGAACTTACTACATGCATATTGTTCAGTTATGGTTGTCAAATTAATTAATTTTGTTAAGTTACCATTTATCAGATTTTTAATTTCCCCAATTTTGTCATTTGTGTGTGTATATATTTTGCTTGCCTGCAGTGCTTTGGGGGTTTTAGTAATGAAAGGGAAAGAACTTCAAAGAGATTAACTCATCAGCTTCAGATAATAATGAAACAATGAGATCCCACATTATTTTCTCCTCCTGTTGCAGCCACTGTATTAGAAATCAGGAAAGAACATGTTGTGTAATTTGAGTTTATTTTCTCCCTCCTACTCTTTTTTTATTTATTTATTTTTTATTCTCTTTTTATTAGAAGGAAGAATTCAGAGCAAGGGTAATATAATGACTAACAGTCAATGAACTACGTACTATATATAGTGGCTTTAGAAAAACCCACCATAATTGAGCCTGAGATCAGAGGCTATTGTTCGTCCATCACTGCAAGCAGCAGTGAAAAGTCAGGGAACAAGTCAAGGCAGATCATGAACTCAGTTACAGTGTTTGTTTTCCACTATAACTTCTAGCAGTAGCCAAGTTTGTTACTCAAGAACTCAGCAAGCAGCTTATCAGGGCAAAGTAAATTAGAGAACGATACAAATGTGCGGACATGTGTGTGGACTGTGGGTGTAGAATGGCTTCGAGCTTGTTAAAAGGGCCTGGTCAAGTTATGTTGGATTTTAACAGCCATTCACACAGATTGACCTCTCCGGCATTCTGAAGGCCCATAAAGTCTGATTCATCACCCCTTTCGCTCACAGAGGGCATGCAGAAGGCGGGGAAAGAGCAGTGCTCAGGTATGCTAAAGTCATTCATGATGGAATCTGTCAACTCTGCAAATGGCCCCCTTCTGCCCTGCTGCCTTGTGCGTTTTATCAGCTGAAGGAGTCGATGACAGAAAGTCTATTGAACTCTGACTGTCTCTCCATACAAATTATTTCTTCCCGGTGAGCAATATTTGTGTTGGGACAGAGCTTGATTATCAGTCAAATTTGGGTCTGTCTTGACATTAAGTGTAAGATCTAAAGAGGTGATACTTGTCAAAAGGCTCAGCCCGCCCTTGTTTGCTGGGAACATCCCTGTTTACCTCATATCAGGTCTTCTTTTTCACATTCCCTCTAGTAATCATAATTATATTGGGAAATTCTATTTGTTGCAAGGCTGCTGACAACCCTTGAGAATGAAAAAATACAATTTAATAATTTGCTGCTGCCGACACATCTTCAAACACAGCAGGATAAGGGGACAGAAAACAACGGGTGGGCTTTAGCAGCATTATGAATGCCATTGGATCCTTTTCTGAGTGACAGATAACAAGCTTAGAGGCCCAGTGATGTTTTCCCCAGATGGATATAGGGTGCGTTATGCTAGTTTACAAACCTGTTTATTGTTGTCATTAAAATACACTGTCTCCTGACTGTAAATGTAGGAATAAGATTGATTGACACAGTGAATTCACCATCAATACATTTTCAAAACAGTTTATTCTTTGGTTTAGTTTCATTGCCAGATGTTTTTAAATATGAAATATTAATATTTAATTCTTTCTCTTAAAAGCCATTCTGTTTTCTACCCAGAATGGTGTCTGATGTTTTCCCAGATTTACCCTGCAGATGCTCTGGTATGTTTTGCAAGTATTTATGCTGTTGATAACAAAGAAAACCCTCAAAAGGTAAAGTAGCCTTAGGATTTTTCCCCCTGAAAGTCTACTCCTGTGTTACTGGAAAACTGAGTGTTGGATTTGGGCATATGGAGTGCTAGGCTGCCTCCTTACATTTTGTTTCCCTCCACTAGTCCAATTTCATATTGATGAGCTCTGCAGCAATTCAAATTGCATGTCTTCTTTAAACATTTAACTAGCAAAGAGAGCAATCACACTCTTTGCTCAAATCCTGCCTCTGTTGAAAAATGCAAATGCCGTTGCTGTGAAATGGAAAATCAGAAAGAGGAACCTGAAGAAGTTCAGATTTTCTAGCTAATAAGAATAGGCTTGGCCTTACAGGTGTGACCTGGACACAGTAGGCTGAAAATGCAACCACTCCACGTGATGGATCCTTTGTAGTTCTGCTCCACTGATACGGTGTAGTAGCAATACTGAATTGTAATTTCAACATATACAGCATGGCAAATGAATGTCAACTGCATAAAACAATAAGGTTGCTCCATGGAGATTACTGACACTCCTTTCCTTCCCTTTACCCTCATGAGTTCAGTATGGAGTCTATCTTTCCAAACTGAAGTTTATATGAATTCTTAAACAAAATGAAAACATACTTCTTTGCATCGGCACCGGGTGTGTGATATTGCTATGTTATTCCCTCATCATTAATACAAACAAATCAAGGACAAAGGAGTAACTGTATTATTCTAATGACAGCATTTGCTCTACAGCTACAGTAGTAGTGTGCACAACAGAATAAAGCTCACAATGTTTTTGCTTTTGGGAGAAAAAAGCCAGAACTTGCTTGGATGAATGTGAGCAGTACGTTTTGCAAAATCATATGAAAGGAAGTAAATTGGTGAAATAACTAAATTGGTAAGGTCTATTCTTTTTCAGCCCTGGTTTTTATAATGCTCATTCTGGGTACTCCCAAGGAAGCTGCTTAAAAATGATAATCCAGGAGAGGAAGGGAGAATATCCACAGGCCTGCCTCAAGCCTACTTTCAACCCTGTTAAGAAATATTATGCAGCCTTCCAAAGAAACCTGAACTCCAGTCTTAAACCCTGCTGCCTGCATGCCTTTCCCTCATCCTGTCTGGCTGATCAAGTATCAAAATGAAAATCTTAGAGCACCTGTCAAATAACTAATTGAAAATGGATAATTTGTCTTTGACAGATTTTTATACAATATACAGTACATTATAAAACATAACAGTTTAACATTTTGAATTTGATCTAATTGACCATTTCTGGGCATTATTTCTCCTGTAATCTGAGCCACTTAAACAATGATCACACTATAATGCAGTACAATAAGGTACCCAACCTTACCTGGTGAGGGAACAGCTCACCAGGCAGGCACTATTTTGCTTATTTCAGTGAGTTTTTACATTTATTTACAAGATCAGCAAAATGCCTAAAAGATGTTCTGGTCCTGGATGTACCTACAACAAGGTGAAAATACAGATCTTAGGTTTCTCACACTACCAACCCAAATCCCACAACAGTGCTGCACAGAAGAGTGCTCTGCATAGCTTCAAGCTATATACGTGAGGATGCCTCAGGCAAACAGTGGGACTCCGCTTCATTACATGTAGCAAACTCTTCATACCGAGTGAGAATGCATTGCAGATGTATGCTTTACTTTTTGGTGTTTAAAAAGCATGTGGCTGTCTCTTCCCTCATTGTATCTATAAGCTTAATTCAGAAGTTAACCTTCCTCTTAGCTGTTTTAAACAAGAGTGGTTAAAGTACATCAGCTAAGAAAGCTTTCCTCTGTTTGGTCATAACTTAAGTATTCTGTTCATTGTATACACTGTTGTGTTACAGCTGACATGCTAGCATTGAAATGTAGTCAAAGGTTGTCTCTATTGCTGCTAACCAGCACCTTACGTTCACTGTTTGAGAAGTGGTATGGTATAAATGAATTATGTAGAGATGTAATCAGGTATGAAAAGATGTTGGAATATAACATCCTTGCCCATCAGGTGGCTTTGTTTACCCAGCGTGCATCTCTCTGACAGGGTGAATTCAGACAGAAAGACTCTCAGAGTTCAAAAGTATACACTTTTTCCCATTATATGTAAAGGCTTGTTATGCAGATTCCAAATTTTAAATGAATGCATTAAAATTGTAATATATTTGATTTATTTTACGTTACACTCTATGGAGATGGACAGTGAGTGAGAGTGCCTAATGCAATGTCCAGCTCCATATGTTCAGTGATATTTTGTGGAATTACTGGATCAGTATGGGCCCTTGGTTTAGGGTTAAGGTTAGGGTTAAATGCAGTGCTTTGTCAAAATCCGTCATCATCCATCATGAAATTCTTATAGTAAATGCAGTGTTCAGTGACACTGAACGTGACATGCGGTATAAAGACTAGAAAGGTCCTATATAAGCACAGTCCATTTACCATCCCTTTAAAGATGGTCTCTCTTGTGGCATATATGTCAATTTGTCTGGTGATTTATTTGTTGGCTAACTGAGCTGGTATCACCTAACTCATGCAGGTAGACACAGTGTGTGTGTGTGTTTCTGTGAGTCATAGGGAGAGACAATGAGCGAGAGAGAGAGACAGACTACCCAATGCAATCATACTTGGCCTGCATCCACTCACACTGTAATGGGAAAAGCAGCGTGCAAGCATAACTCTCATGAGAAAACAGGGAAAGATGAGAAAATAAGTGGGTCAAGCGCGAGGCGTGAGGGGCAGGACTGGCGAAGAGGACCCCGCTGAAATCAATGCACTTCTAAAGGCTTGCTTTGGTGGGATATCGAACACCAGAAAAGTGTACTGTGGTGGTAAATGACAGGCTAAAAGCTGGAGGTGCCCTATCTGAGTTTGATTATATCATTCCCAGGGCATTCTTCGTCATCAGATATTGCGAGATAAGTATCATAATAGTCGTGTATTTTTGCTGTTACAGTAAATGCTACCCAAATTGTCGGCTATTATAACACTTGTCTCCCAAGATAGAAGCAATGATACATCACTGGTGTTCTGGTGTTCAAGAAGCTAATTGCTCTGTCAGTCCCTGAGCAAATGCAAACTGGCCTTCACAGCAATTGCCAGAGATATTTTTAAAAATAATTGCAAACAAACAACACAATTTTAACATTTTAACAGTATGACCTCCATTTCTTTCCAGTTTCACATTCTTATGTAGCATTGTTCTGTTTTTTAAGAGTGAAGCAGAGAGGCAAAAAGCCTTGATCCTTAATGGAAACTTTAAAGAATTATGTGTATTATATTTTGGTCAAGGCTGCCCGTCAACCAGAAAAAAATAGTTAGTTGCAGCATAGAAGAAATATCAGTTCATTATCAATTTCAAACAGCCAATTTAGGAAATTAAACCACAAATGAATGAATGTGCAAATGAATCAAGCAGAGGATCTCAACATAACACAAAATTGTGACAACCAGGCTCTCAAAAACATTTTGGCGTATTTGTCTGACTAATATGGTAATATCCTAGTGGGTCATACTCATGTAATTTGATTTCTAATGCCACCGGGTAGTCCTCTGCGTAAGTAAGTGGAAAAAGAAGAGAATGCTACACACGTTTGAAGCAATCAGGTATATAATTTAGGCCAAGTATCATTCTCACTCAATCTAAATCTTAACAGTAAATAACTTGATCTTGATCTGAAAGTTCTCCCCTGGACTGCACTTATTGTTCATTTGATGTTATTCATCATCACACACTCAAAATGTAACCTCTTGTGGCTTTTCAGTCGTGCAAAACAAACAGAAAACTGGCACTCACAGATAAATAGCCTCCTTGTTAATTGTGGGCAAAAAGTTGGCAGTGTTGCAGATCATATCTATTAAGCCAACACTTTGCCGTTAGGTAACAACAACAAAGACATCCTATCCTATGATTTCCTATCAAACAGGTATTTCAACAACTTTCAATAAAAATATGTCCATATCAGGTCAGCAGATGTATGTAGATAAGACTGGTATGTGTGTCAGGCAAGAACACCAACACAGGCACAGACTCTACTGGCAGAAGTCTACAGTTCTATATATATCTGTATATTCAATATTCTTATGTTTATACTGTGTATCGTAATGCTCTTTCTTTTCCATATTACTGTTAAGGTCTGATAATTGGTTTACATTTGCCAACACTACACTCGTCTATAAATGTTTACACAACCTGGGTGCTGAGGTTCTTAGTGACATGTTGAAACCTTTTTGGACATTTGGCTCAATTACCAGGGGCGCTGCTGTGGGAAATTGCAAAGTGCTCTGTCACAAAACCTCCTTTAGACAGACAGCTTTTTTTTCTATAAAGGGGATCAACATATGGAATCCCTTATGCACACAACATAAAATTGACCATAATTGGCACCACTTTAAATACAAAATGGAACACTTTCTGAAGAGCAACCAGCCATGAGGGAATCATGGGTGACCTCAACTCTGTCATTCACTGCTGCATCTCTCTTTCTTTCTCTATGAGTTTCTCTCTTTCTCCCACTCCACTGCACTCTGTACATTTATCTATGTTTTTTTAAAAGCAAATCAACATTGCAACCACTGAATTTACAAATCTAATGTATTATACTGAATACATTATTGTAGATTTTATTATCTGTTAAATATTCATTTTAATAAAAAAATATATGTGCAGTAAGTTTATGTGGAATCAGACAATAATTAGAGTTAGAGTCAGTTAACCATTAAAATTGACTTGTATAATAACAATTTGAAATCATGACTTATTCAATATTTTCTGCCACCAGGTACAACATTTACCCATCAACACACTGTGGCGTTTTCCCTCTGGAGCTTCCATAAAACTGAAGCAAATGAAAAAATAACAAAAACATAATAGAACTTTTCCAGAGTCCTCTGGGGAGAATCCATCATTTCAAGTTCATATTTACTTTATTTAATGTATCAATATGATTTTGGTAAGCGCTTTAATGTGATATAAAACACCATGGGTCTAAACCATTTACAAATTGTGTCCTCATTTGTTAGAGGCACAGCACCTCAATTACCCAGTGAGCAGGTTTTTATTTATTCATGCAGACAAAGTCACGTATTCATGAGGATTAACCCAAAACTCGCTCATAGACTGGCATGCACAGATTGCATATTTTACCATATGAGGAATAGCTGCCGTGTTTACCCTCAGAAGATTGAGAGAAAGCAAGATGAGAGAAGGAGGAATGGCTGAGCGAGCTTTTGGGTCACTGCACGGTCAGTTTCACTAACTTTATTCTGATTTGTGTTTTCAAGAATATATAAGAGGGTATTATGAATAAAATGTGTGCAGTGGAGAGTGTTCTTACTTGGGAGACATAAAAGAGCACATGGTGCTATAACAGAAGATAGGAAATGGTGTAACACTTTGTATTTGTAACCCTACTTCATGTTTTTCCCCGTGGAATATGGGCTTTGTATCTGAAACAGCAAAAAAAAAACAATTGGAAAGGAAATACTGCCTGAACAAATCCAAATACAACAACCACATTGACATTCACAAACAAGCTTAGAAATGAAACAGACAATATATGCATCAATTCCCGTAACCAAAAAAGTCATACAGTGTTACACTAAATGCCAACAAAATACATTCCCCTCAGATCAAATGTACTCTGTCCGGAAAATATCAAATCATCCTAATAGCCAAACTTCTCTTCAGAAATTGTTAGGGAAATCCTCTGTCCCCTGTCATATTACCCATATTTATCAGGATGCAGCATAGCCATTACGTCTGGGGGTTTATCAAATTATCTGCTTGCAGAATGGCCGAAAAGGGACACATTACAACCAGCCGACTTTGTCTGAGCTGCTGCAAAGCAATATTCCGGGATGCTGCAGCAACCAAAAGCAAATTATGGTGAACATAACACAGAGTTCAGTGGAGCGTTAACAGAATGGATGGGCCTATCCTGATTTTCTATCTGTTGGGACAGATGTCCCTAAGTCCCTGTGACTCGTGAGGTGGACGGCCCTGTAAGCGATGGCAGATGCTCCAAAGGTAAGACAGATGGATTTTGCCGGGGTTCTGTGAAAGTATGCACATTTTTCATTTCGGAAAAAATTAATATTAATCATTTACAACACAACAATAATAATTGCCATGCCTGGCTGGAAACAATAAAAGATGAACAAAAACTTAAGATCCTCCATGTGAGATGGAGAAAGAATGGAACATTTACAGATCCTTGATATACAGTATATTTTCAGTATATTTTATGAGAGCACATATCTTTAGAATAACCAGAGGCTAGGACTTAGACTTCTTGACCTTGAAGGCAAAACAAGTAAGTTAACACAAACAACCAGAAAACTGCAGTAGAGAGAGAGTTTCTACCGAATGTATGATTTCTTTTGTCTTGAATCATGAAGACAAAGCATGGTTGAAACAAGTTTGCTGCGCTGAGCAATCAACAAAACAATATAACATAAGAAAAGACTGCTTATGATGTGTGTGACTGTCTTTCTGCCTGCATTTGTCTGCAGCGTGAGCGGTGGACGCGTGGGTGTTTAAGTATATTAAAGAAAATGAGGGCCCACTTGAGAGCATGCAGGCATGTGTCTGCTCCACATGTGAATATGTATGCTTGTGTGCCTGTTGTATTCAAATCCTGGCAGCTGCTGACAAATAGCCTAAAACCCAGTATTTCACAAACACCATGCCTTCTAATACACTGTGATATCTAGCGCTCATTGTTGGGTAATTGCCACTGATGGAGAAAAAAAGAACATTTCAGTCAACACAATTTGTAGTAAACTGAAATCAATGAGGCTGGATAGTGTGATTAAAATTTGATCGGATCACTGACGACCAACAATGACAACAAACATGGAACAGAGCTCCTTTTCTGAACAGACAAAGCCGTGCAGTGGTTTAAATATTGTTCAGTGTGGCCAGGATAATGGCAGCCTATTGATCCTTTTGGATTTTTTTCTGAAACCTCAACTTTTTTCAGTGCTCGACATTAATTTTGAAAAGAGGTATTGACACAATGCAAGTTGAGTTTTGGAATGTTCTTGCGCTGGGCTGCTGTGTTTATGTTTGATCTCTTGTAGCAGGAGAACCACACTGAAGAGGGATCAGCGAGTGGAGGCTTTCAAAGACCCCTTAGGTTGTCAGTGTTAGTGTTTTATGCTCGAGATTTCAGTTCTAAAGTGTAGCTGTACAACGTGGGAGGTTTGTTCAGCAGATCAAGGTGTATGTGTATGCATGCACTTGTTTATGCGTGTTTTCTTTGTATGCCTGGTGTGTGAAGTTTCTGCATGAAAATAATGGTGATTAATCAAGTAACCAAATACCAAATAGGATCAGTACATACATTTTCTTATAGAACAAGAGCAGATATACGGGAGAGGTGAGAAAAAGTAGGTCAGGTTTAAAGATTTAAGTATGATGAAGTTGGAATTTAAAAAAGAACATTATTTGCAACCCGTTCTCTTTATTCTCTACAGATTCATTAAAGTGAACAATTGAGAAACAATTAGTGTTTCTTTTTATGGAACACAAATGCTGTACATGTGTGGTACTTAAGTTCTGTTTTATACTATACCTTGTACAATGAACTGCGTTTTTAGCAGCTGCCTCTTCCTTTTACTCTTCATCTCTATAATTTCCTTCATCTTGAACATTTATTGTCTATGCTTTTCCTCCCCACTGCACGTTTTAAACAGGCATAATAAAAATAAAAGGTCTTACAAAGCTTCAAGGAAAAAATACTTTCAAAGAGAGCTTTTAGTAATCAAATGTATTCAGTTCCTTAAGTCATATGTTGAACACAGTATAAGAAGTTAAGGTGCAAGAGAAGGTTTTCTACGGTGTCTTATATGGACCTGTATTCCCCCAATTCTCCTCTATGCCACATGAAATAGAAGCCAGCAGGAGACCCCATGGCACATCTGTCCACACCACCATGTGTTGCATTAAGGGTGTATTATGGCATGGAACAGTGACTCCCAGATGCGACAGCAGGGCTGATCATCAATTATTATACCTCAGTGGATCAAAATGAGCATATCTGCTCATTCCACCATACCCTGGCCTGTGGCGGCTGAGCGACGGCTTAGCGCACCTCCAACTCCCACCCCTCCCCACGTCCACCATCCCCTCTGCACCTGTAAGCTCAGCGACACCAGCCGGAGCCCTCGCAGAGGCAGTGGGACATGCCTCAAGACAACATCTGCCTCCCCTTGGTGACCTGCCGAGTTAAGCCAACTGCAGAATCAAGGGCATGCTCGCAGAGGTCCCTGATTTTATCATAACAAAGACTTTGCTGCCGCTGCTGCCTGTAACTGGCTTCAGGAGATGTTCCAGTCTATTTTCTGCTAAAACTGTGAACTCACTCTGTCGTTCTTTCACTCTGTATTTCTTTCCCTCTCTTGTCATTCTATCTAAAATGAACACCAAGGGATACATCCAAAGACTCCAGATTTATGTCTGTGAACTCATCAACCGCTACTGTAACCAATATATTTTTGACACTTAGAAGAGCGTAGAGTAGATATTCTTAGGTTTCTTAGTCAAAAAAAGAAGGCAAATGTTTTAAAAAAAAAAGGTTTTATGTTATGTTATCACTACACAGTATTACGTTATTTTATGTTATGTTAGCATGTATATATTATAAATCCAATAACATTAAAGACACATCACCCCATACAAACTATTGGAAACATTCAATTTCCTTTTGTTCATACAAATTGTGTTGCATATTCACAATCAGTTTTGTGAAGATTTAGCTCTTGTGAGCTGAATTAGTCACCATGGGGGAGCCTCCATAGGACAGATGTTTGACACTTGAAATCCAGTGGGACCCCTGGCTAAATGAAATCAGGACAAATCAATGCAATCACGCAGGTGTCTGGGGGAAATGAGGACAAAGGGACACAGGCTGTCAGCAGGCTCTCTGGAGCTTCTGGCAAGGCTTGAGCACCAAGTGTGCTTCTGCTTCTACATGGAATGGCAGACAGCTGATTGACCTCACGGGTGCTACATTATATTGAGGTTTCCACAGATGCCTCACAAAGAGCCCGGGCACAGAAGAGCCTCGCAAACTTGACCACGGTGAATGTGATGAATGCCTCGGCTCACTTGCTGAGGAGGATTCACAACAACCAGGTTTGTGTTTAGTGTCAAGCCCCTCAAAAGCCCCCTGTCATTTTGTATTAGGCCAAACATTTCCTGCATGGCATACCTGAAAATATCCTCCCACAGCATGTCCCATCTGAAAACCCCATCCCCTTCCTTCTCTCTCTCTCTTCCTGCGCTCATTCAGCACAACTCCTTCTTCCTTTCCTTGCCACACTGTACTCCATTTGTCAGAGTTACCAGCCTGTGAGTGGTTTCTGAAGTGATCCATTTGTCTGTGAATACCAATTTATCAACCAGTCAGTGCATACATTGATCGGGTGAGGATAGGGTCCTATACAGTACATTGAGTGGTAATCCCGCTCATCCGTGCACATTCAACATCTAGATTAAATCACAGTGGTAAGTCAGGATGCAGATTAAAAACATACTGTAACCTGCATGCTTTACTATATTTCAAACAATTGAATTAACAGCTTGTAACTTCATCAGAATTCGAGAGTTTGTGTGTGCATGGTTGTGTGTATGTGAACTGAACTGTTAAACATGGGATTTATTGCAATTTTATGCCTGTGCTTGTGAAATTAATGATTTCACAGGAAAATATTGCATTTCTCGTGAATGACACATTTTAGTTGAAATATGCTAATACGTGAAATATAGACAGATGGCATCATAGTTGTAGCCGTCTGTCATCATATCATTGATGTCATTGCAGCAATCCAGCATCACTGTAAATTTAATCTCATCAAAACTGCAGTTTATCTCATAGTGATTTCTTATTGAAAAATAAGCCACAGAAAAGCAGCAATCTAATTTTACATTGGTCACAGCATGCTGTTCTCAAACAGCAAATTTCTCTTGTTTCATTCTCTTTCTCATCCGTCAGCATATTTGTCACATTCATTTTGCTCTGATACAACAATAAATGTGCTGTTTTCAGAACAATGAAGCTTTAACATGGCTTTGGCCATATGCGTCTAATCTGCCATGCTGCTCTGCAGCATATCAGGACAACCTAGGTCAATAACATTAAAGGCTGAGAGAGTTGGTGAAAATATAACCCCTGTGATGCTGTGGTCTGCTCAGCCTTCAGGAGACATATTGATGCACAGTTATTTTGGTCAATAAGTCCTTCTGAGCAGAGGCCATCCTTATCCTTGAGACTGACTGCATGTGAAAAATGAGAAAGGGATGAGACGATGCATTTTAATAGGTCTATGGTGCTATCTTAAAGGGGGGTAGAAGGGATGGGAGAAAAGAAGGAGGGTGAAGGGAGAAAGAAAAAAATTAGAGAGAGAGAAATGCACTTCCTCTAACCCCATCTCAGCCTCAATAATGCTGTTGTTAACAATAAACCATATTGCTATTGCTTATATTGAAATACAACACCTCCAAGCCAGAGAATAATGTCCTTTCTGAAATACGAAGCAGGCTGACCTCTGACCTCATGACAGAAACGATAGACAAACATAATATGTCAAAATGTCAAGATTTTGTATTCAGACATTTTCATATACAGAGATACATACACTTTTCCCTATTTGAAAGCCAAGCCCAAATTTCAAAGATTTATGTGTGGAATGTCTGGAAATTAAAAGGGACATATCCATAATGTAAGGCTTTGGGTTCTAGTTCGAGCTGTGAAGGGATACATTGTTTATCTGGTATGTGTATGTGTGTTACATGTGTGAGCTGGGTGGGGTCGGGGTGAGCGGCAGTTAAATTGCAGGGAAAAATGTTAATGCAAACACCGGCTCTCAAACTAAAAATGAAAAGGAGTGGGATTTTTGTAAAAAGCTATCTATAACAAATGGCTTTGAATAAAACATTAGCACATCTATATTTTATAGCTTCCCATGTTTTTCTCCAGTTTCTGAAGGGAGTGAAAGTTTCTACTGTTTCAGGCAGGTATAACCTCAGCTCATCACACTGAAAGGACAAAGTGATTCTTGAGAAAAGATGGGAGGTTTGTGGTATCCAGATCTGTGGTGAGTTTAAAAGTTCAAGTAAGTTATTATCTGTGGAGCTCAGAGTTAGAGGTTTAACGCTGTTTACTGGCTGCTTGATTTGAACCAGGTTAAATTAAATGAGGATAGAAATAGTTGCAACATAGCCTTTTGCACCGTGTGCCAAAGACACCATTTACATCCAATAAATAGCTTGCCTGTGTTTGATTTCAGGTGTGTTGTTGTTTTTAATCATTTATGTTTGATGTTACTGAGATCGTATCAGCTAGATGGGCTCAATGCCCAAAGCAGTTCACCTCTCTCGAACCCAGCATTTCACAGGTTTAATATGCAGTCCGAGCCATATTCCAGTTAAGGAATCAGAGAGTCAGTGAAATGGAACAAAGTGAATCGCTGGCTGGGGCCTTTGAGCCCCTATCCTTGTTTGAAGTCTCTCTCTCTATCCCTGTCGAGTTCAGAATACATTGTCCAGAGACACGATCAAACTTGGCAGCTATTGATCCCTTCCCAAACCAGACACGAGACTTACTGAACATGTTAACAACTTCGAAATGAGTATTTTAATTGTACATGTCTTTGAAAAAGCCCACTCATGTCACAGTGCTGCTGAGAGAATTTGAAGCAGTAACTTTTGGACAGTCAAACATGGTGTATCCAGCCAACTTTCCTGTTTTCCTCCTAAAAATCCAACTGAACTCTTTGAGTATTCAAATTACATCTCTCAGGAGACATCGCTCATTTAAAATTACTTAATCCCCTAAAATAGTTTAATAAAATTACTAAATAAGTACAAGTTCATTAAAAAAGAGGTTAATTTGTAGATTTCTGGTCAAAAACAAACATCTTACAGCAATCATTATTCGCTGCAAAACTAAGTTGAAAAATAAATACTAAGTACGTGTCACTCATAATGAGCAGTAGACTTAAAGGGGTGTTTTAACACTGCTTGTCCGCTTCAATGAGTCA
Organism: Micropterus salmoides; assembly: GCF_014851395.1. Classification (NCBI taxonomy): domain Eukaryota; kingdom Metazoa; phylum Chordata; class Actinopteri; order Centrarchiformes; family Centrarchidae; genus Micropterus; species Micropterus salmoides. Next base: position 20,285,571 of record NW_024044237.1, read on the forward strand.
CCTCTCCACACCATGATAATGTGTTCAATTCCATTAAATGTGTTATTTTCTTCTGGTCATGGTGCAAGCCATGCACTGATTGACCCGAAATCTTTTAATATCTTTTCCTTCTTGTCCTGTTGAGATCTGGATGATTGTACCAGAAAGCTCCCGTCTCAACTACACAAAAGACTTTGGCAGGGCAACAAAGAAGGGACCTAATACACTGGAAAAGGAGGTTTCTAATATGACACTTTTCAGTCGTTTGAAGGAGGGTGGAGAGAGATTTCGGCGAGCTGAGTTGACTCCTCCAGATCAATAGCTCGTCTCTTTCTCCGAGACAACTGGTGTGGCATTTGAACCAGATAAAACAAAGGTTCCCCTCCACCTCACCTCTGAGGACTGAGCACTTCCACCAAATCCCAATCGGTAAAGAAGGATACAGATGAGTCCATCTAAATCCCCTTCTGACTCAGCTCGAGTCTCCAGGCAGTCAAAAAAAAGGAGAAAGGGGGAAAAAAAAATCTAAAATCATCTTAAAAGGAAAGGTCCAATCTATGTAGGTTAATACTCACTGTTGCTTCATTTAGCTCTGTTGCGGGCCCACTGGGGCAGCTGTAAAAAGTTCTGGGAGCCAGAAGGCACAAAGGCTTTTATTTATTTATATGAGGGAGAATATATAGCGGGAAGCAAACTGGTGCAAATGATGTGAAAAAAAGCAGTTTGAAGAAGTTATCTTGTAGATTGTGGGATAACTGCAAGAAAAGGAATATGCTGCATTACCATTTTATGTGCATGAATTAAATATACACACAGCAGCGAGAATATCTCTGATAACATGACAATATGTAAGGTCATGATGTGGAATGAATGAGAAGCGCTTCCTCCCATCTTTCAGCATCCACCAGCAAAGTACCCTTAAGCAAGGCACTTCATTCTTAATTGCTTCTGTGAAGCTACTCATTTGTCAGCAGCTGATGATGAGATGGGCTCGCAGAAGTAAAAGGTTGCTCTGGCAGCCCCAAGTGTGTAAATGCGAAGAAGGGCAGTTCTATCAAAGATAATGCCTACTCATCCAACTTTACACTAATAAAAGTTGAAAAAAAGAAACAATCAAGCCTAACAGTCTTACAACAATTCATCATCTTTCTAACCTGTGGTCAGCCAATTATCAGCGTTGGATTTTTAACTCTCTGAACAAGAGTCCTCTTCTCCCTTGCATGTCAGCTTAGTCTTTCCCCCTGGTTGCTGATGACATTGTAACACTAATTACAGCTAATTGTTCTATGCTGAACGGATTTAGTCACATTGCAAATGATATGCCATTGGTCAGTGTCACAATGTTTCCACAGAAAAATTCAATGGGGAATGGAAATTTGCACAAATGAATGTAATTAAGAAGCACATTCATTACTTCTAATTGCATATGAAAACCCTCAAAGTGAAACTGAGATTGGACTCATATGAATAATTAATACAGCTAACTGTTCTGAACACTATGGTGTTGTTGCGGTCACATTATGATGTTCTAAAGTATTGGTGTGAATGACAAAACGCACCGTTAAAGTTCTGTGCCCAGGCTGATCCCGCTTAGTTGTAGAGTTCCAATCACAACCAACTAACTTTTTTTCATGCCTCCTCATGAAATCCCTTTATTCATGGGCAGATTGTGTCTAGACAGTAGAATTCCAATCTTATTGCAAGCGAGGCATTGGCGGCCAGACATACTGGTTAGACTCAGAGGTTTGAGAGGTATTAAAAATTCAAGTGGTCCCAATGTGTTTGGCACACTAGATCAAGTTCAGTGGCCTTTTCCAAAGACAAGAAAGGGGGCAGTTGTAAATCAGTCAACTGGAAACTCAGTCTGAGAGCTATTATGAAAATTCTGCACCTACAGAAATCAAAGAGTTGAGAACGTAACCCCCTCAAAGTATGAACTCAGCAAGCCTTTAATCAGATTATTTGTCTACTGACAACAGGAATTATATAATGCGCTATAAAAGCCTTCAACAAAATTGCACAAAGTGAAAAAATTATCAAACAAAATCGATCGATTGAAACCTTCTATTTGATGAAGCAATTTTGTAAAAGGACTGTAGTTTTATAATATACTGTGCAGCACATTTAAAACTATAATCTTATTATTCTTGCGGTGTTTAAAAAGGATTGGCTTATCGTAATAGCAGATTTAGACTTAGACAGACAAGGTGTAAGCTGGTCATTTGAAAGCCATATGCCACAGATTAAGATACGGCACTATACTATACAGCTTTTTCATGTTTCTTCCAGAGACTAATGCACTACCTCAAAACTGCCTTTAGTGAGCTGCTTGTAAGTGGGCAAACAAGCTCTTAAATCCCTCAACTCCAAAAACAGGAGAAAGAAATAAGTATATTACAAATCATCCAGAGAACAAAATTGTGTATTGTTTGAAAAATTTGAAGGATTTAGACTTAGGGATTTGCTCCCACTTTGCTGCACTTAGTCTGAGGGCTTAGCACTGTTCACTGTTTGTGACATGATGATTTCCATCATTCCGCAAAAGCCTTTCAAGACAACATCAACTTAACAGCACAGGCTGTCCAAAATGAATAAATATATACAAATAAAAAAAACACAGGACATTTAATTACTCAATGTCAACAACTTAACTGATCACAAGTGCAGTCACATCACTCAGAACAAGGCCAATAGTCATTACTATTAAAAAACAACAACAACAAAATCAGCAGGACACAATGTCTGAGCCAATATAGGTCAAGAATGGCATTTCAATCAACCGGATGCTTTTAGTGTTCCATATAAAACAGTGCTCTTAGTGATTCCAGGAAAAGTCAGTCACTTTTGATGTCTAGAAGGCGAACTGTAAAAAGAAAAAAAAACTGTGTTGAAAACCAAGGATGCCACTCCACTGAGTCACTGAAGAATGTCAACTGAAACAGGAATGTACATCCTTCTTATTCGAGGGAAGAGATGCATCGCATATCATTATGCATTCCTGTTTTTGATGTTTTGATGAAGTGTTGCAATTTGGCCAAAGGGGACAGGTACGATTCATCATGCCTAATTGTTCTGGATGTGCAGTTCTGTAAAAGCCAGCTGTCAGATGTATGGGGGTTGGACCTAAAAACACACATGCTAATGATATTAATTTGCAGCTTTTATCTATTTGTACAGACAGAGGAGGAAATATCAAAACCTTTGGAACAATGTGTGACAAAAGAGGTGACAGCATAAGACTGATGGCGGGGTGGTGAAGTAAGCCTGGAGGGGGAAGCAAGAGCCCATAAAATGAACAGCCGCCTAACTCATAAATAATAGAAACATAAAATGTCAAATGAACTTTATTTCAAGAGTGGGTGGTCTAATAAAGATGCAGGTTTAAAGAGGAGTTGAGAAATTCATTGTCATAAGAAGGCCACATGGCTTGCCTTTGGCACAGACAATTATTCAGTGGAAGCTGACATTCAGGTCCAAGCTGAGGCACCTTTATGAAACAATACCGTGTTTGACTCCTGAAATTCTTTTTCTACTGTCGCTTGAGTCTTTCAATCTCTCGGCTTTATTTCTTCCTCTTCACTTAGAGTCATTCCATCTCCTGTCCCCTCTTTCCCCTTTTCCTTGTTCTTTTTGCTTTACAAATTGAGACGACATGATAAGAGATTGTCACCGCCATGCCAACCTGGTGCTCATTGATAAAACCATATCTAATCCATCTTAGCCCCCTCTGTCACCACTGCACTCATCTCTGCGATGGTCAACATGCACAGGAGTCATCTCTCTTTTTGAACTAGTAACAAAGAGTCTGAGTTTATCTTTAAAGTTCTGGAAGGAGAAAATAGAGGCAGATGAGTCAGATGACTTTCACCCTGCCTTCAAATGATGTGAGGGTGTGTGTGTGCAAGTGTGTGTTCTAAAGCATCTAAAAGCAAATAAAAGAACTTTCATGATTTGAGGTGAGAATATATGTGGTTTAAAGTGTATTCATAATTAAATTATTCAAATATTAAATATGGACTTCCTAGACACAAGGCAAGCAAAAAATATCTGAAAGCAGCATGGTTTTCTCTCTCTCTCTCTCTCTCTCTCTCTTTCTCTCTCTCTCTCTCTCTCTCTCTCTCTCTCTCTCTCTATCTATATATATATATATATATATATATATATATATATATATATATGCATATATGTTCAAGAAATGAATCAATAATTTCAGATATGGTGGGTCCTTTCTCCTTTTAGTTTTTCTTTTTGTTTTTTACAGTAACATCAGTAAGAATTACTAACCTTTTTATAATTTGGTGTGATAAGGTTACAACAGAGAACTACAAAGAGCTTTGTGGTCAAATAACTTTTCTAATATCCAGCTACTAATATTAGACTCCATTATTACACTCCCAGTTATTCTGTTAACACTCTCACTGTGCTGCGATTTTTAATGCAGCAATTTGTAAAAGTACACATGCATTTACTATATTAGCATGGTCTTCTATCTAAAACTAATGCACTTCAACAAATATTACCCCAGAGGGAAAGCGGGTAATAAGTGCGGTATTTGAGAAAGTTTATGAAGTATGATATGTTTATGTCACTGAATATTAATGAGATGATGAGCAATTGCCTCTGTATATAAATGAATCACATATATGAATCACTGCTGTCACCATGGTGAATGAAGGAGAACAGCTGAGGAAAGAGCTGTTGGATCATTACATGTATGTGTTTGTATGTGCATTTATACACGTGCCTGGTGTACAGATGTGTGTTTGAGTGTGTGTGTGTGTGTGTTTGTGTGTGTGTGTGCGCGTGAGAGGGGATATGGAGGTCAGTTGCTCGTGTAAAAAAAAAAGCAAGAGTTCTGGCTGTAACTCGCAAAACTCTCTTGTCACAAACAGAAAAATCACAAATGGCATGGAACCTTGCATGCAAATAAACAGGAAGCCACCAGCAGGATGTCACCCATCTTGTCTAATGTCTAACAAATGCATTCACAATCACACTCACACTGACACCCCAGCCCCGGACCTGTCAACGCAGCTGCTGGGGAGGCAGATGCACCAAGGACTGTTGTCTCACTTACAGCTATGACACAATGGCTATACTTCCGTGTAGGTGTATGCAAAGCAATCTATTTCTACCTGTCCTGTTGATTTTCTCTGCTGGATACAAGCCCCCCCCCAGACTTGCTTTTGTTGACATGTAACTATGTGCTAAAGCATTTCTGCCTATGATACACACAGGCCACAGGAGGAGTAAAGGTCTGCACTAATCTGAGCCTCGATCCAGTTCGCAATATATGCATATATATATATGCAGAGTTACCTCCACAAAATAAAATCAGATTCACAAGGACTACAATATCCAGCATGGAGTGTGGAAAGGGGTGGGGGGTGGGTTGAAACAAGAGTCTCAGAGTAGCCTTGTTCATGTTAAGGTGGAGCAAAATCATTTCAGCAGCATCATTGGCATGCTGCTGTTGCACAGGCTTTGAATATACACTACCACTGGTGGAAAAACCCAGGGTTCCTCTGTGGTGAGTCTTAAGCAGTCTTCTTCCCCCCTCAGCCAGTTATTTGTGCAATGATTTAAAAAAATCTGTTGTATATGTATGAGGACGGAGTTGTGCATCCCTGCTTTCAATGAAGCTTTTTATGGAGAACATCATTGGGCAGTAAGCCATGCAGTGACAGCTGTCTTGTGAATCATTTGTATAAATTCAGCAACAGAGCAACTTCAGAGGTATAATTTCCCCCTCAGTGTACAGCTTAACAGTGGACAAAATTTACTAAATTCAGCCTTACAAATTCAGTTGTCAATAATAAATGCACCATTGTGCAAGTTACATACTTAATATTATTCTGTACTCCCGTGACAACACTGCCTGTTTTGATCAAATTCAATTTATTTGCAAATCTAATAGCACTCAGATGGTTTTTGGTTTTAAATTTCAACACAAAGACACCGATAAATACTGTACATGGAATAGGAGTTTATTTCCCTCTCAGCAGTGCAATCCAACTGTTGTCCTGTATGTATAAAGAATGACCTCACAAAAACAGCATGTATAGCAAACTTAATTTTATGTGTATCTGGGGTGTTGCTAGTAATTTGAAAATGGTCTCTTGTTAAGTGTTTGCAGGGCTTTTACTACGACAGTCACAGCTGTAATTTCAGAAAATGGGGAAAAGTCAGCCTCAAAAATCACAAAAAATAATAAAAAATAAAATAACATATTTGCAACATTGTCTGAAAATAACAAAATTCAGTACTCACAAGATTCAGGATCTGAGTTTCCATCTCCCTCAGTGCGGCTGTTAGGTGATGTTTGCTCATAGTACTCCTCCTGGGGGAAGCTGAGAGGAAGAGGCTGGGTGGTGCTGGCCGTGCTGCTAGGCTCCGGGTCTCCCAGCCCGCTGTCACTGCAGCTCTCCTGGGAACCGTCTGGAAGATGGAATGTCACACGGCGCTGGGTCTGGAGCACACAAACAAACAAGAAATGTTCTGCTAGAAACTCTTCTGTCCTGTTTAAAATGCCTGAAAAAGTGCAAAAAAATCCAACAACCTACAAACGAGGAAAAGATAAGTGAGCACAACAGAGAATGCCCAAATATAAGTAGGAACATAACTTAATCATTAACCAACATGTCTGCAGAGGCCCTAAGATTGTTTGCTACTTTGATACTAAAGTTTTAATTTATATAAACGGTTGGAAAAGAAAGTTTTGAGATATCCACATCTGAGATTTCTGCTTCCATCTCAAATACAATGGAGAAGAATGAAATGTTGTTGTGCTCACAGCATTCAAAAATTACATTTAAGTGTAAAGTTACTCTGCATAATTAAAAAAACACTATAAGAACTGTTTTTATAGGGACTCTTTTTGCAGTAGAAAGTAGTTCCAATGAAATCTGTTCACAGTGAGGTATGTCCAGACAAACAAGGACATTCCTTCCAGAGAAGCCCGCTTTTGTTGAATTTTTAAAAATGTAATATTTCAGTGCTTTGGATGCCACAATGGAAAACCCTTTCACCCCCATTGTACTGAGGTGAGGACAGAAATCTCAGAGATGAATATCTCAAAACATGGGCACATAAAACCATAACTATTGGTGTATCATATCACAACAGCTAAGACAGTTTGTTTGTTTGTTGTCTTTTTTGGATGAACTGACCTACCTTGTAAAAAGCCTTAGTGAGTTATTAAACCGATGTAATTATCAATACAAGGTTTAACCCTTGATGTCAGTTACTCTCTTTTTTATGTTTTCTTTTCAAACTCAGACTCATTTATTGAGAAAGAAACATTCCAGGGATGCATTCACCTTGGTATCAATGAAAGTATCCTTTATAGGTATTCTTTCTGCTCCTAAAGAGAGTCTTGGCACACCACCAGCGTCAAACAAAGATTATTAATATCATCACGAGTGGTGACAACAATGCTCGTTTATGGGTGAATGAGTACTGTGAGACAGCATTTACAAGGGAAATCTTTTTCTAATTGTACAGTAAGTGTTGTTGTTACACGCCCAGCACTGCATCCATCATCTTTACCTGCTTTTAGTAGGAAAATCTGCCAAAATCGCATCCTGTCACTGGGGGGACTAATTGAAACAGTGACCTCATAACCCAAAAAATGATTTCTGGTCTGTTGAGTCTGGTGAATTACTTTTCAGATAATAAACTGACTATAAGATTTATAATTGAGACTTCCCAGCCTCATAATGGATGGGATGTGTATTAACAGGTTGAACTATGTCCTAGTTTTCCCTCTCACCCAGTTTAGACACAAAAGAAGTGGAAATGTGTGTGGAGGCTGAGACTTTGATTTGTAAAGTCTTGGGGATCACAGGAGTGTGGGCATTTTCTTCTGAAAGGTGCACGGCTCTTTGATTTCTCTGGAGGTTTACAGAAGTTCATGCTGCGACCTTTCTTTGGAGTCAAAAAAGAAAACACATCCTGCATGTAGTCGTGTCTGCTAACATATTAGCAATTCCTCCAGAAAACAAACCACACAGTTACAATTGCTCATATTGTGAGGCACACAGGGTAATCTGTAGACACTGCTTATTTTATTTTGTACTTTCGTTTTTTTATCTTTTGCTTGGAGTTTGACAAAGAGAAAAATGAGATCTTACTTGGCTTTGAGGTAATTCGGGTAAGACTGAGCATTGTTGCAGTGATATATAGTGTAGCTTGAATTCACATGATTCTCTGAGTAACATCATACTGCATCACACTGTATAGGGGCATAAAACACATAAAATGTAATTACACCCTCAGCTTCGGTTATTGCGGTGAATTTTATTCGTCCCATTATTCAAACTGATAACAGACTTTTTTTTTTGAGACCAAATACAACTGGAGCGCAAATGACTATCTTGATTTTCTTCTTTCTATAGCAATAAAGGCAATATGTAAGTCCTGAATTAAAAACATCATTAACACATGCTCCCTTTAGCTCAGGAGGAGATGTCTCTGTGCGAACATATTTTTTCCTTAGCCACTATAGTGCATAGATAAAGCACTTATTGTTCTTTGATAAGACAAAATAAGGCTTGGAAAATAGGAGAGAGGGAGAGAGAAATAAAGTCTGGCACTAACGAAGGACAAACTGCCAAAAACCAAGTGCACAAAAAGCTTCATTTAAAAACTATCAGAGAGGGTTGACTAACCTAAATCCACACAATTAGCACCCTGAAAGCACAAGTGAGTGGTTTTCAATGCTGTGATGTTGAAACAGCTAGCAAAATATTCTATTTACTTGATGTATCTAGATTCAGAGGCCATAATTCACTGTTTGTGAGTCCGGGGCACTGCCAAGGCGGGGGGGCTCCTGATACATTTGTTGGCCCTACCGCTGATATTTTATTAGGTAATATTCATTTAAATCAATAATGTAACTTTTTCATAACGTGAAAGGAAACCCCCACTTTTGGTTTTGGTGTGCCACCCCAAGATTTTCAGTGGCCCCATCTGGTCACCCCTATGAAAGAATTCTGGGGGCGCCACTGGTGTGTTTGTGTGAATGTAAGCTAGTAAGACAACAACAATAAGATATAAGGATAAAAAGAGCAGGGAAAAGGGCATGCAGTCAAAGAAGCACACAACCTTAACTCCTACTCTTGCTTTTTGTGGCTGTTCTATTAATAACATAAGAAAGAAAAGAGTTATATGTTCACATTTGCTGCACTAATTTCTGCACCATATAAAAAGTATATTATAGTAGTAGTAGTATATTTTTACTGCATGCGCTATGACATCTTCTGCTACCAAATGATGAGGTATATTTCTAAAGTTCTGTATAGAAAGGAATGTTTTCCCTGTCCTCGTGTGGCTTTATTAATTTACTAAGACAGAGAGACGATGAATACCTTGTTGGCAAAATCATATCGTTCTGTGTGCCACGTTCGCCCACGCTTTCAAGTAGTCTAAATATCTACTTGTTCTCAAACAGCTTTGGCAGCTGTTTCTCAAATTACTGGAGGACGCACGCAACAGAGAAGTCCAGGTTCCAGCAAAAGAAAGAGCACACTTATGGAAGGTTGGCAGCTCTACAAAAAGCATGCTTCCTCTCCACATGACTCTAATTATTGGAAACTTGCTCCAACAATGGCATCCAGAATCTATTAGAACAAACAGCTGTCCGTGACAATTAGGACATAATCATTTTGCATAAGGGAGTGTCTTCATTTTTAGACTGCTGTGTATTCAAGTCCATTCAGGTTGGTGCCAGATGTTGAGAAAAACCCTAATTTGATTTCATGATGCACTCAATACTAAGTTTTTTAGGGCTACAATATTAATTACAATTAAATACTATTAATTGGTCTTAAATAAATAAAAGTTTTGCTCTAAGGGGAAATGACTAATGCGAATAAAACATTAACGGTGCAAGACAAACACAATAAACAAAAACACACATTCACAGAGGAGTCAAGGTGAGTGTTTTGCTAAGCATTATCTCTTATTTAAAGAAGCTGCCAGAAATCCATAAAGCAAAGACAAGCTGCAGTAAAAGATATCAAGACCAAACAAAGCCCGTTCAGCCAGATAAAACACTGCCTTGAGAAGTATGTACACAGAGATAAAATGAACAGGAGAGATGCATGCCAAGCTCTGCCATATAACAAGCCAGCCAATCCAAAACCCTCCCCCTGGTAACCACCCAGACAATAGGCAGATGGGGCTGGATTCACGGGTTACCGGATTAGAAGTGCGTTATATTTAGATATAGAAGAGGAGAGGCCAAGTGGCTGCCACCGTGTCCTTTGGTAGGCCACAGCTCTTTGAGTTTTATTATTACATATATTTTTCCCCACACCACCATTCTCTATAAACAGCAAAGAAGTCAGTGCTGCACAGAGAAGGACTTGGCTGACAACCGCCTCACTTTGAGTGATAAACAGGGACCACTTAGGAGTGAATCAGGGGAGATTGGCTCTGCCATTTCAGATAAGGATCAGCTCGCGGGCACACCTAGACCTGCATAAATCTGTCTGGAGATGGTGATTTGTCATGTAGCACATGTCTTATGTAGAGAGGTAAAGAAACAAGAAAAAAAAACAACAACAACAGCAATGCCAAGATATTTATTCAAAAAAAGCTGTCCCACACGACCCTATCCTACTTGATGTCAAGATCTGGCATAATCCACAAAAATCTGCTAGCGATTTTACTTTGTGGGTGTGTCCTTTATTTATTTATTTTGCAAATGCTGTTCTAGTGCAGCCTATTATGTGTCAGGTGATGTGTGTGTGAAATGGTGAGTTAGCGGGAACATGCATGGAGGAGGTGATTCTAGCAAGTGAGTTGAGAGATTATAGGGTGATTTTTGACAAATCCAATGAATTTTTATCAATCTGTACTTGAGTCATCTGCTACGATGATCTGCTGTGTGCGACATGAGCTATGACAGTGTTATTGACAGTATTATTGCCCCAGTCCTAGCAAAGCAGGGTCTTACACTGAACTGTGATTAAACACAGTTTTTCAAAGAACACTGAAAAACTTTAATAATAAAATAGTCAAATGTTATAGTGGTTCAGAATGGACCTTTCGGGGATGACTACTCACAACATGATCAACCCACATACAGTTAGGATTCGGTGATATGATTATTTTATTGCACACTTGAGTAGTAGATTTTGCTAATACTTTTACCTTAGTAAGGTTTATGATGCAAAACTTTACGTGTTGTGGAGTGGGGTTGTTATTAGGTATTTTGCTTAAGTAATGGAGCTGATTTCTCCTTCCACCTCTGGTCAGCACACCCACAGCTGAGAACCTGTGTGTCACCAGTCAAGCCTTCCCCTTTAAGAAAGGTGGCCTTGTAGGCCCTGTGCGTGAAACAGAGTACAGTAGGTTTGTTGTGAAAGTCAGTCTTTCCTGGTGTGTAGAAGTACATTAGTTACTTCAGTCAGTTTTTCAAAATTTCCATCAAACTTTGGTTAGTGTGTAAGACCTGCTGCCAGAGATAGATAAGCCAGTCTCTCTGCACATTGGTATCTTGTGGGACTTTCACTGTATTAAATGTCCAGATCAGGCTAAAGTAAATTAAATTAGCCTTCACTGTTGATAACTGTTTATCTTAATGGAAAAATATGAGAACACATTTGTGGTATTCCAATAAAACACAACGGAAATAAAATAATCTGTGACATTTCTAAAACTCTGCCATGTTCATGGTACTGAAGAATGAGGCCACGACAGTAACAAAGTAATTTTACAGAAAGTTATTAAAAATAACAGTCAAGTCATGAACAAGAAGAATGGTTCAATGCTATTGGATCCAAATTATTCAAAACATTTTTTCTGGGTTTTATAACCCAAATGGTTGCAGAATTGTATTTAACCCACAGAACCTTTCAAATGAAGGTAAAATCAAGCTGGCTTTGAGGCTTTGGTAATAACAATACCTGTATGTTTATTTCTAGCATGCAAGGTTATAGTGGTGAAATGCAGATATATTGCGCAAAGTATAGAAAATATATTAATAGACCCATCGAAAAAAAAAACACACAGCATGCTCCATTGATGCCCATGCAAGAACAAGCAGAGAACAGAATGTGTATGACTTACATTCACAGAGGTTATCTTGCCAAGTTGACAGGCCTCCTGCAAAGACAGAAGAGCAGTCATTTCACATCACTGTCGGACTGTAACCCGACAGAGGATTTAATAAGGAACGGATATTTGCAGCCAGCAAAAGAAACTGCACTGGGAACTTTCCGGTCTTCCTAAAGTCAGTCAGAGTTCACAATTGACAACCTCATAGATTTTAAAGTCTTTTTTTAGGTTGGAATTGAGATTTTGGATACATATTGATTTCTTCCTCTGACGCAGAGTTTGTACAGCAGGCTGCAGAGTACACACCTTCTTGCCAGAAATGTAAAGAATAGTGCAAACCTGACACCCTGACAACACAAGCCATACAACTGACACTTTGATAAAGATGTTTTCTCTGCATGCCAGGGAGGAAAGTGAACAGAATATCAAATGAAGCATCAAAAATTAACAATAAACAGTGACAAGCTTCTAAATTGGGAACAAAAGACACCCGCAAGCCTGCAAAATAGCATCCTCTCTGGGGACTGAGATAACTCACAGAGAGATAAGAGTATTTAATTTTTAATCACCAATTTTGTTTTCTTTGTACTGTGTATAATAATCTGAGTACATGACTTGATTTGCAAAGAAAATAGAAGAAATCTGGCAGTGAGGAGCCACTTTGACAGGGGAGAAACAGAGAGGACCGCTGGGGTGGAACGGTAAAACAATGAACAGGAAACAAGTTCATGTCAACAGATTATCCTGCCATAATTGTTCACCAAGGGATACTGACTGAGCGATAAAGCAGTACACCCAAAGCTCATCAAAAACAAAATGGAGCTTCATGGTGGACAACTAAACTTCGAACAAATAACTGCCTGACGCGAGTAAAACAATTCTATTGTATAGTATTTAAAATAAGTGAAGTTTGTGTAAAGACATTTAAGCGGGTAACTATTAAATCATCTCATTGCCATAAAGTACGCCTAGTTGCTCGAATTAAAGTCATGCATAATGTATATTGTTGTCTACACCAGCAATGTTTTCTGTGAGTAATATCAACAATATGTCTCCAACAGTTTGTCTCTTCTTCAACCGTGTCAAGATTGCATATTTTGTAAGACGGTGGATAATTTTTTGCACCTCATCATCATTTCCACAACAGCAGTGGTCAGTTGTTTTCAGCAAAAAAAGCTCAGAAAAACCGAGAATATACCAGAAACTGTTGGCACAAATACAAAATGATGGAAACCTACCTGAAGTTACTTGTTGTTATTATTGGGAGAGAAAAGGGAGTGTAAAAACTGTGAGTATGGCAATAAAGACAGGTGTTAAATCAGGAGCTGCAGCAAAGAAGAAGCTGCTGGTGTGGCTGCAGGAGGCCTGAGCTCCAGAGAGCTTCACTGGCCAAGTGTCAGGGGGATGCATGCATCTTCACCCGGGCCAGACATGGCATTTTGTGAACAGTAGCTGCTAGCTACAATGCACAATAATGCACTACGCTTAAGGATGAAATCGTTATAGGTATTTTTAGCATTATTATACCTTGGCATAGTTAGTTTTTTAAAAGTTTGCATCTACGTTAATTTATCATTGATTTAATTCACCATCTGCATAGAACGCTAAGTGACCCAGATGAAACGCACCAAAGTTGTTGCGTGACAAACAGTTGCATGCTGGATTTGGCTAAGTGCTAAAAGATCCTCCAGCAGTTATTTCTTTGCTACATTGCTGAGGAAGTTTTACCTTCAGTGAGGCATGTGAGGCCTTTCTGCTGTTTCTGAGCATTTCTGTCTGTGACTGTGACGGTTATATCGAGACACATACGCTAAGTGGAGCTGGTTTTAATGGGACAGCCAGCTGAGAGGACTGTTTATAATATGAACTGAGGGCGGTCTAGCAAAAAAGTTGAACCAAGAGCAGATTGTTGCGGTGCATGAAACTCACACAGTGACGTTCAGACCGCTGTGTAGCCTAGCAACATAGCGTTATGTGTGTGTGTCTGCATATAAACTGTGAGTTTATATTGTTGATTGGTGATGTTTGATTCTGTTGCAGCAAGTAGCTATTTTTTTCATTTCTTATTTTAGATAAAAATTAAATTAAATTAAATAAATAATAATGATACAGATAAGATAATGTAAGGAATGTAAAATATTTCTGTAAATGCACCTTTATTTTTTTAAATAATAAAAATTTGCATATTTGTCAGGTCTGTTTGAGGAGTTTCTCATTTGCATCCACTGGCTGGTCATTTGAAGCGTGATTTGACTTGAGGCTACCATCAGGCAGTTGTTTCTTCTCCAAGTAATGTTTAATTCAACATCTCGTGACACATACTTCAAGTTAGAGACCTTACCAACCAATTAAATATATGATAATGTACATGAGGGATCTGAGAAGGTGACCTGTGGTTGTCTCATATTTAGATGACATTGAAAATAGTAGGTGTACATCTGATTGCTGAAGACCATAAACGTGTGAGTTTTCTCTTTTTTCCCCTTTCTCAGTATGGATTGGTCAGTGACCTTCTCTCTTTATGTACGCCTCTCAAACTAGCAGTTTCAAAGCACCCACATGCAAGCCTGGGAGAGAGTTATGCTTAAGATAAGTGCATTTGTTGGTGAACCACATCAAAGTACAGAGGGATGTCTTAGCGAGCAAAGGCAGTGGAGCTCGAACCAAGCCTTTGATCACCCCAGGCACTCTGATCATTAAAATATTGGATAAATAATTGATTAAAAACACCAGGCCTTATTGTGCTCTTTTTCTGTATCCAAACGTATCCCAATTAGCTGCACAATCAATAGTGAATGTTGGGAAGAGTGAAAGGAACATATAGTCCTTGTTGTAGGACTGCATGGCTTGCTTTGACACAATGTATTCAAAAAAAATTGTATGTTATATTGTTGCAACGTGCAAAGCTCATTCTGTGCAGTGCAGTCTTTGAGCTCCCTAGCACTGAGTTCCAGTGGATACAGGTTGAAGTTGCTGCAACAAGCCATTTTCTACAGTGAGTGTCTGAGCGATGGCCTGGGCGATGGCCTGGCAGGCTGGCACACAGGTAGAAAGACTAAGTAATAATAAAAAAGGCATAGGAAGAAGGTAGGTAAGAGTGCATTCCAGCTGTGTGTAGGTGACTGGAGCAAATATTACATCTAAGGTGGAAAATAATCCTGCAGAGAGAAAAACAATGAGCCCACTGTACATATCAGGGATATTAAAAAGACAATTTTCCATCAGCTTTTGTACATAGTAACTCAATCCCCCTCAGTACATATACTATTTACATTTAGAGTATAAAAAGAAATCAAAATTAATCGAGATTTATTCCAGTTCCAACTTATGACATTAAGGTACATACCTCTCAGCATAAAAGTCTGAGCAAACAGCAGCATACTTATTTAAATATTGTTTGTTCTTTAATTAACCAGGTTTCTCCCATTGAGATCAATGATCTCTTTTACAAGGGAGACCTGGCTGCAGCAAACAAGAGTATCAACAATACATTACCAGGCAAAGACATATGTCTGATTAACATTAAAAATCATCAGTTACTCATCAGGCTTACTATCTTTTAAAGTGTGTGATCATTCTGTAGACCAGGGCTTTTCAAAGTCGGAGACTACAGACTTAGCTTGGGAACCCCCCACCAACACCCACTCAATTCCTGGATGCCTCTGGGAAAATGATTATATTATCTGATCCCATAGACACTCAACATTTGGGCCATTTGCCTAATATTGCTGTTTGACATAACTTCTGACTTCACCAAATAGTTTTAAAAAAGGTCGGTCCTAAGGCATTTATTAGTTAATTAATAATACCCCAAAACTACTGTATCTCTGAACTCTCACACGTAGGCTATTCTATGTGATCTCCTTTTGATAACTAATGCAATAAGTAATGTAATATTGTTTCACTTCCATTCACTGATCCTCCCCTGAAAACCTAATGCCTTCTTTCCCAATTCAGTTCTGACTTTGGGAACAACGAATCACAAAATGTCCAGAGAACAAAGATTGCCATATTTCAAGTTTAAAAGAAAAGACAAGTAGGATTTTTTAAAAGAATGGCTTTGTAAATGAAAACATACCAATGACAGAGGCTTCATGCACATAAAGCACACCAATTCACTTTTGAATATAATACACAATTTTGAGTAAGAAAACCGCAGTTTGTAATAAATCTCAGTGCCCCATGATGCACGCTATCCAGCATGTGAAGACAATGAGCGGAGGCATTTGTGTACAACACATCACCATAATCAATAACAGGTATGAAAATTAGATGACACACTCACAAAAAAAGAAAAGTAAGATTTGTTTCTATTGTAAAATCCTAGTAATATCTTCAACTACACACTGGATATGCACCAGGGTTAAAGACAAGTGGTCAACATTTAAAAATCCTTAAAAGTAAATACCAACTTAATTTGTTGACCATTAACAGTTATCTCAGACAATGCTGATCTTACTGTTCTTTAAGTGGTAAAGAACATAAGATTAGTTTGTTAAATTGTAGTTGACAAAGATGTTCTTGTGCTCTTGTACCTATTTACTGTAAGTGATTGTCAATTATTGGAAAGCTCATGTTAAGTTCGTGATGTGAAGATCTTGTTTCATCAGTCCCTGAATTCAAGAACATTAAAATATACTATGTGTAAAACTAACACACCTTATTTATAACCAAACAAAAGT
Source organism: Micropterus salmoides (assembly GCF_014851395.1). Taxonomy (NCBI): domain Eukaryota; kingdom Metazoa; phylum Chordata; class Actinopteri; order Centrarchiformes; family Centrarchidae; genus Micropterus; species Micropterus salmoides. Next base: position 20,302,295 of record NW_024044237.1, read on the forward strand.
AGCCAGAGGTGTTATTTCCAGAGACAGGCATCTTTAAACACACAGCCAATCAAATAAATACCTCTGGATTTTCACAATCTTGTTATTCCAATTTCTTTGATGAGATTTTCCCCTGACCTCTGTGAGCTTGATCAAAATGAGATTACAAAGGGATAACAAGCAATTGCTCTCATATTCAGCAATTACTACGGCTGGTGTCAAAATGATCTACTGGCTTCATAAGGACATATTCCACTATATTATAATCATAGATCTGACATATAACCATTTTTATATGTCCTAACTGATTTGGCTGCCCTACTCATTCTGTTAGCAATAGGATAGCATCACGAGACAAGGCTTTGCTGAGTTCAAAGTTTAGAAAGAAATGGCACCTGAAGACGCCTCACTGCAGTTTGTGAAAATAAATGTAAAGAGTGTATGATGTGATAACTACAAGATACACTGAAAGCCTTAAAACCCCATATCCCCGGGGTCTCCATGCTCCCAATAGTTTAACACTAATGAGATCTGCTGCTCCCATCTCTACAGCTCCCCACATTACATTCTATATTTCTTACTGTAAATACCTTTGAAGGTGGGGAGAAGCGCAGAGTGAGGCAAAGAGACAGGAAGCAGGTTAGCTAGCCACAGTCTCTAGAGCTGCCAAAGTTCGGCCTTGCGTATATCACATTTCTTTTGACTCTGACTCAGGGGTTCATTGGTGAGGCTCACTATAGTGTGCTGCTGTTCATTTCAGCTAGTCTCCCTGTATGAAGTCTGTGAAAATAATGGTCAAGCAGGACTTGTCAGGACTGTTAGGTATTCCAGATATGTCAGGGCACAGTCGACAACTGAAAGCTGTATAGAGAGGGTAGGAGAAAAGCTCCCTGCCTGCTATCATGAGATGGATGTAGCTCAATTCATTAATAGCAGAAAAATGACAACTTTGTCAGGCGGATGTGTCAGAATCACACAAATGCAGACCCTATGCACGCATAATACAAATATTCACAGTGGAAAACTTGGACGTGCCATCTGCTCATGTGTGTAGGCACAATAGATGTGAATACCTCAGCCAAGAAACACTGGGCAGAGTTCAAGTTTACATCCCTTGTATTTCTGGCAGACACAGCATGTCTTAGACAGCGTGATAAAACTGTTGCAAACAAAACACCTCCTCATCAAAAGGGGCTAATAAAGTCTTCAATATACTTAAGTGTAGCCTTAGATAAATAGAATCCCCATTCCCCTCTGTCTTGGTGTTCAGTTGTCCAAAGTGTATTGATGTACTTATTGACATTCAATAAAGGGAAACCCTCTCAGCAAACCACACAGAGTGGTGTAAATCCTGTACACTTCTTGACTGTGCACAAGGAGCAACTTTCCTTTAACACAATTACTAGACAGCAATAATGTCGCACTGTGTTCGAACCAATTTTGATTTACAAGTGGACAACATGTTGCCTTTTCATCAGCTTATTATTATTAAGTGGTCTGTATATGTGTGTTTCCCCTGGACAATCCCCCTCTCGCTTCACTCTTAGTGAGGTATTGATCCTCCCACTGTACCGGCCCCTCCTGATTTCATTAGGCTAGCTGCTGTTAATTACTCCACACTCTAACCTTTTGCTGTTTCATTTGGACCGACAAATTGGGTGAATTAAAAAAGGGGAGGTAGGAAGAGGAAAAGATAGAAAGGGGGGTAAAAAGCTCCATAGCAGCTGTAGTGGTGGACCCCCTCCCTCTTTGTGGCACTTGTGTCAGAATCCCAAGCGGCGTAATAATTAAAAAAGTTCATCAATGTTCTCTTTGCTCATCAAATTATGCAGAAGGAGGCTACTAATTGTTGCAAAGGATTCATTTATGAAAGCCATACCAGCTAGATCTAGTATGGTTGCCTGGGGAGTTGGTTGAATGATGCCCCTTTCACTTCTTTATGTTTGTAAAAGGTTTCTCAGCTTCAAGCAGGCTGATCATTAAAACACATTTTATTCATTTATGCATATTTATTTACAAGGATCACGTGACAGACATGACTAACTTCAACATTTTGTTACACACCGAATCAAAATGCAGCACCACTCTTCACTGACACACCAATTTGTCTTCTTAGGGAAGGTATTAAAAGAGTATGATATGACACATAGCTGCAAAGTTATAATTAGACCTCATTTAATACCTTATGTCATGAGATTACATGTGCAGTGCATGGCATCCAAAGCATACTTAAATCACAGGGGAATGTAATTGATTAACCATATAAGACTGGGAACCAGATGATGAGGATGATTCTCTAAATCCATGTTAAATCAATATAGCCACTTCCTACACATCAAGGGATTATTGAGAGAAATTACTACCAGCTGTAATTGCTGACTTACAACACATCAGATAATTTCTGGCTGGGTGCTTCAATGTGTTTATGCATACAAGTGAGTCAAAAACAATTCTGTAGGACTGCTTCAAGTAATCACCGACTTTAAAGTGGGACAATGTTTAAACACTGGATACATTACCAACCAAGCAAGTGACATTTACAGGATCTTCTGGATCCTTAATACGAGAGATGCCCTTTCCTCAAGGTTGAATACATTCTAGCTGAAAAGATTTTACATGATGCAGAAGGAGCCATTCAGAGTACTCCCTTTGGTTGAGATAATAACTTCATCATAATTAGCTTGTGGTGCTCAGGAGTGTTGAATTGTCGGTTGCAGTGGGATCTGGGCTGATTTATTGCTTGATTTAATTACGTATCAAAATTCAATTAGACATGCTTTCAACCAAATTCAAACTGAGTTTTGTCAAGATGTCCCTTGAAATCAGGCGCGGCCTGAAGGACATCCTTCATAATGCAGTGACATCTAACTTAATAATTATCGCTTACCAAAAAATCCTTCGTGTGCTAAAAGATGCAGAAAAAAACAACAAAAAATTGCTTTGGCAGTTTTAGAGAATATGTGATTTTTTCTACTCTGCTATTACTTGTTTCACATCTCAGCTGACATCAAACAGCATCAAATAATTCGAAACAGACCATGATTCAGTAGTGATGTGAAGAGGGTTGCAGGTACTTTACCAAGTGAAGATACATGACAAAATGCTCTTTGAGGTTGACTACGACTGAGGAAGTCTCTGACTTTCTTTACCCACATCACTCACTGTCTGCTCACCCCTTTTTGCTCCAGACTACACTAGGGAAAGAGGGGAGCTGTTTTGAATAAGTGTCACACCAGCCTCCAAGAGCTACATTGATCTTTACTACTATGCAAATTCAGGATGTCATGGTGTCTATGCTAAGAAGCCAAGGAAGGAAGCAATATTTCAGCCGGAGGTCTCTGACTGAAGTATAGTCCTTTACTAGTATTGTAAATACACTCATACAGACAATTTTATTAGGTACACCTTGGTATTACTGTGTAGTGCACTCTGCGACCCTTAGAACAGCCAGATTTCTTTTTGAGGCATGGATTCAACAAGGTGCCAGAAATGTTCCATAGGGATTTTGATCTATACTGACTTGACAGCATAGTTTTTCCAATTTTTCAGTGCCTTGAATGCTGTGAACATCCTACTTCACCTCCTCCCAAAAGTGTTTTATTAGGCTGTGATCTGGGGACTGTGCAGACCACTGGAGTAAAGTAAAGTAATTTCCTGGAACCATTTTGAGAATATTACACATTATCTTGCTAGAAATCCCTTCGAAAAAACAGTACATTGTCAATATGATGGGTTGCACCTGGTCAGCAACAATGTTAGCTCTATTTATAGAAGCAAAAATATCATAAATACACCAAGAACTAGCAGATGCAAGGCATTTTTCTGCTTTCAGTCAAGCTCTATTTGTTGCCTAAAATATGACCTATTCATTCTACTGCAAAAATGAACACCTTGCCCTTCCTTACTTGCCTGGTATCAGACAGAACTGTCAACCCATTCCACTACATTTCCATCTTGTCTGACATTGCCTTCACGCTAACCAATTTCCGTGGGGGAGGGGGAATCGATTTCCCCTCACCCTCCCTACTTTTATTTGATTAAGAATCGCCTCAATAGCAGACTCTATCTTTAACCAAGACATTCCCATGGCTAGCAGTTGCATTAGCCACTTTTGCAAGAATTTGGCATGATATTGTTATGTTGATAAAGTTTTACAGAAATGCTTAGACAATGATCAGCTTGCTCCTCCTTTATTAGCATTTCAAGCCCATCCATCCATCCATCGTCAACCGCTTATCCTGCGTACAAGGTCTGGAGGTGGGGGGGCTGGAGCCTATCCCATCTGACATCGGGTGAAAGGTGGGGTACACCTTGGACAGGTCGCCAATCCATCGCAGAGCCACACATAGACAAACAACCAGTCACACTCACACCTAAGGACAATTTAGGGCCACCAATTAACCAAGTCCGCATATCTTTGGACGCTGGGAGGAAGCCGGAGCACCTGGAGAGAACCCACGCAGACACAACCTTCTTTATATCAAGCCCATCTTCATTTATTTATTTTTATTTAACCTGGCAGGACACGTCTTATTTACAAGTACAGCCTGGCAAGAGGGAGTTAGCCTCTTGAGGGGAGTGGAGAGGGGACACAAATTTTGTGTTGGGCACGTACAACACGTCTCTTGTTTTCTGTTCAAAATCAAACACCGGCAGCAGATTGACACCCATTGGCATGGGTGGATATATGTGAGAAAACTGTCCCACTGTCCCACTGTCCCATTTTCCAGTGTTGACGCTTGTTGACACTACACAAAAGTACATTTGACAGGAACAGTGCATATTAATAAAAAATTATGACAAAATATCAGAGTTAGCCAGAAAGGCAAATTTTCACCTGTACTCCACTAGTTAAAAGCATAGACATTAAGGGTGCTTTTACACCTGTAGTTCAGTTCATTTGGTCCGGACCAAGTGAAAAAAATGATACACTGTAGGAGTTTAGTTCTGATGCAGTTCATGTTCACACTGCAGTTTTACAAACAAACTACGAGAAGTAACCATGACATTACACAGCTTTGGCGATTGTCATCCTGGATCATCAGGACCCACGTGGGGAAATCCAACTCTGACTGACAGAAGTTTCTGCAGCACTTTAATGCTTCTGATCTGTATCGCAAAGAGCTCACGAAGTAATAATTTATTATAAGCATGATTGGTAATGTCAGACAGCAGATCGACCTCATAGCCTATTACGAATAATAACGTAAAAACAGCACAACACACCTGACCAAACGAACCACACCAAGGAGGGAAATGAACTAGTGCCATTCAACCGAACTAAACAAGGCACATGTGAAAGAACCCTAAAATAATAATAAGAAAATACAGTCAATTATAAATAATAATAATAATAATCTTCATTTGTAGAGCACTTTTCAAAAACAAGTTAAAAAGTGCTTCAGTGAGTGCAGAGACAACAATACAATACCCAAAAGACAACAATACAAGCAAGAAAACATTGAAAAGACCAAAATACACGTTTAAGATAAATATAAAATAAGTAAAATAGAATAAAATAAAAGGGATAAAATAAAGTCAAATAAGATCGGGAAAGGATCTCCTATAAAAGTATGTTTTAAGAAGGGACTTAAAAGAGTACGTGCTGGTGCGTATGGGACTAAAAGTTCAGAAATATAACAAGGCCTGGCAGCTGAGTTCTGGACAGTCTGGAGTCGATCAGTAGATTTTTGGGTTAAACAAGTGAACAGGCTGCAATAATCCAGGCGTGATGAGATGAAGGCATGTAAAATGGTCTCAGTGTCCTTAAAAGTTAACATAGATCGAATTTTTGCTATATTTCTAAGTTGATAAAAACATGATTGAACAAGCTTTGTGGTATGCTGCTCGAAATTTAAATTACTATCAAACCAGAAACGAAGGTTCTTTTCAACAGGCTTAATGCGATTTACTGGGAACCAGCAGATGGCAGTATTTGTTTTGCCATCTGCTGGGACCCGATGACCAGGATTTCTGTTTTGTCTGTTCAGCTGGAGGAAATTATTTGACATCCATTTTTTAACTTCACAAAGGCAGTTGTTAAGTGAAACATTCCAGGATCTGTGGATCTGACGGGCAAGTACATTTGTGTGTCATCAGCATAAATATGAAAAGAAATACCATGTTTATGGATAATATGTCCAAGGGGAAGCAGATACAAGGAAAACAAAATGGGTCCTAAGACCGACCCCTGAGGCACACCATATTTAACTGGACAGAACGAAGAGACATAGTTGTTTACAGACACGCAAAACTTCCTATTTGACAGGTAGGATGAAAACCATTCTAAGGCAGTACCCGAGATCCCCCCCCAGTGCCTCAGTCTGTCTAACATGATGTTGTGATCAGTGGTGTCAAAAGCAGCGCTAAGGTCCAGGAGTACCAGGACCGAGCACATACCTTCATCAGCAGACATTAAAAGGTCATTGGTGACTTTAAGCAGGGCAGTCTCAGTGCTGTGGTACTTCCTGAAACCAGATTGAAACTTTTCAAATAATTTGTTATTTTCCAGTACAGTGAGCAATTGTTTGGACACAATTCTTTCTAGAATCTTTGCAATAAAAGGCAGTTTTGAAATTGGTCTAAAATGTTGTGGGAGGGAGGGATCTAAACTGGGTTTCTTTAAAAGCGGGTTCACGCAATCCGTTTTAAAATAATCAGGGGCACAACCAGTAGATAGGGAGCTGTTAAAACAGAGATCAACAGAATCCATTACTTTCAGTAAAAACTTTGTAGCTATTACATCAAGTGGGCTGGAGGACACTCACATTTGTGATACTGTTTTTAAAAGCTCAGACAAGTCGATGGGATAAAACTGGTTAAAACTCTCTTGTTGCTGGTGAGGGACCTCTGAGTAAGAGGCCGCGGGGGTAATAGAGGCTCTGATTGACACCACTTTATTGGTAAAATAAGATAAAAACAATTCACAGTCATCATTACTTTCAGCTGAGGCACAAGGAGGGGTTGGGTTAACCAGCTGATCCATATTCTTAAACAGAAACCCGAGATTGTGTTTATGTGTAGTAATGAGTTCAGAAAAATAGTGTGTTCTCGCATCCTTAACCATGTTATTGTAGTTAATTAATAAATCCTTCAGACTGAGGTAATGGACTTGGAGACTGGATTTTTTCCATCTGCGCTCTGCTTTCCTGCATTCCCTTGCGAATGCGAATGCTGTCATTTATCCAGGGTTGTTTACTAGCTTTAGACGTAGGCCTAACCTTTAGAGGAGCAGTAATATTCAGTGACAACAAGCAGATATGATTTAAGTGATTGACCAGATTGTTGGTGTTGGAATCAGACAGGTGTTGGCTTTGGCTCTGAAAGAATGTGCAAAACTTTGAAACATTTTGTTTATTAAAGATGCGAGAACACACGGAGCTTGGTGAGGCGGCATGAGTAACAGGCGAATCGCAGATAAAAACAATACATCTGCGGTCAGATATGGTCATGTCCACTAATTCCACCGAGGAAATGCTGACACCCAGGGTAAAGACCAAGTCCAGTGTATGACTATGGTTATGTGTTTGCCCTTTGACATGTTGTTTGAAGTTAAAAGAAGTGGCCATATTTAAAAAGTCAGTTGCATTAACATTGGTAGGGGCATCAACATGAATATTAAAATTGCCACAAAGAACAATTCTGTCATAATTTAAAACCAGAGTAGATAAAAATTCAGGAAGTTCTGATAAAAATCCTCCTGGCGGTTTTGGGGGGCGATAAATTATAACAAATATGATAGGTTGCAGCCCTCCAACTTTAAGAGTGAGAACTTCAAAGGAGTTAAATTCATCACAGCGTACTTGATGACATTTAAAATTTTTCCTATACATGCTCACTAGCCCACCACCACTGACCCTTGACCCTTGTTGACTAAAACAATCATATTAAAAAGCAGTTAAGAATATGCAGATACAAACAGAGCCTGCACATAAAGACAAGAGAGACAGATCTTAAGACTTACAGAATCAACAATACCATGACAACAATCAATAAATCAACAGATAGCTTGGCAGAACAATCAACAAATAGCATGACAACAAAATGTTAGGCCTGGTGTGAATATGACATACAGAGACTATGATAAGCAGGAGCACCCCTTACACTACGCATAATAATTCACTCCCTCAATTAGGACATCCCAGCTACTGTACCCCGACTTTACTTGATTCTTCTTCTTGTTTGGTGAAACCAAACAGCTGTAGCTGTCACAATAGATGATTATAATCTGTGACGGAAAGGGAAGAGCAGTAACACCCCACCTGGATTTGAATCCGGGTCTATGGTACCAAACATGCAACTTCACCGCAACGCCAAAGAGCCAGGCTTGTTGGTATGGCAGTCACAGCGCATACGCAACTGTAGTGGGACGGTGCACACACACTGCGCTTCACGCATACAGGCGTCCGTCACAGCTCCCACAAATTGTACTTCTCCCATCTCAGGGTGCCCCCACCCACTAGTGCTTCACCCATCTCTGGGGTCCCTCACACACACAGGGGTCCACCAACCCTGGGGGTCCCTCGTACGCATCACACACTGGGTACGCCTCCGACAATTTCACAGCAAGCCATCCCACTTCCGACACCATATGTCATGGTAACCCCACCCGGATTTGAATCCGGGTCTATGGTACCAAACATGCAACTTGACCGCAACGCCAAAGAGCCAGGCTCGTTGGCATTCACAGCACATACTCATTATTGATGCATAACAATATCCGGACCTTCACAAGTGACAGTCACTGTATTATAAATACAATATTAAAAAAACACATTTCCTGTTTAGCCATAGCTTGACAGAGCAGAGAAACCAAGTGACACGACAGAAAAAAAAGACTCTTGAATCAAGGTCAGCACTCCATAATTCACTTGGTATACTACCATATGTTATGGTTCGTATGTTTGCCATGTGGCCCTGTTTATGTACATCTTCAAGAAATGAAGAGTTGCAGCCAAGCTTAGATGTTGGCAGATGCTGCCTCAGAGATAAACTCAAAGGATGGCCAGGAAGAAAGTAAATGCTTCAGAAACACTATATTCACTAGGCCCCAGTGCACTAAATTATTATCCACAATGTTGCAGTTACGACTTGCTGACAAAACACTTAGCTACACCCACAACCTTTTCTACATGGTTGACTGCCAGTGGCAGAAGGGAGGATTTTTCAAGGTTTTAATGTCCATGCTACTAGATAACCTTACAGATAGACTGTACATGGACATCTCTTTTTATTACACTATGTACTGATTATTTCTACTCTCATTAGGGTTCAAAAAACATGTGAGTAGCCTGGGAAGTATGCTGTGGCTTGAAGAATACTTGGTATTTATGGGCTTAATTGTGCCAAGAAAACATTCCCTACCACATTACCCCATTAACCTCAACAACCTCTGATGTTGATACAATGCATGACAGATCCATGGAGTGGAAATTACATTTTTGATCATCTGCATGTTTTGCAGGATTTGTAAGACAAGTAAAGATATTTCCAATCTTCAGTTGTAATGAGCATGTGCCTAGTGAAGCTTCTACTGTATGTTACGTCCATTTCAAAGTATTATGTGCACTGTGTTCACTGATTAGGACACATAGCATCAGAATCAGTAAAAAAAAGTTGGTGCAGCATTTGACTGGAATTAAAGTAGACATACTGTAGATGTTGGTGACACATGCGTGGAGCCTCAGGTTCAGCTGGACAGTAAGCATACCTCTCAATCCTGTCTGCCTGCATAGTGAGTCACAAAGGGTTGACTCACTGTCTGGAGGAGTGAGCTGCAATAATGGGGAGGTGCGTGTAATAAAATGGCCACTAAGTGCACTATCAAAAATAAAACATGGTGGAACGAAGAATGGAAAGCCTTTTGATGTGTCAAAACTGCAGTTTATCAAGATTTGCTAGTAATTTGAATTGTTCATCCGTTTGATCTCTCCCCCATTGAAACGTCTGACAGTTTTCTTCATTGAGACTGGCAGTGGCATTGTACATAGATTGTGATGTGCAGTGACATACCGTATCACAGGCTCATGTTTGAAGCAAAGAACCAGAATCATTGTCATTCACTGACAAATACGAAGCACAATGATAATACTGATGAATGATTTTCAGAATGTTTATGGAAATGATCTCCTTAAAACTGGGAGTTTCTTCTGACTTAACTTCAAAAACACAATTGATAGCCAAATGGTTAGCTGCAATGTCATTCAGCTAATTTCATCTGGGTTTCAAAATGTATTCACTGTCATTCTCCACATATCACCACAAGCATAAGGATTTCACAAAGACGCTTGTGAAACATTAACAACCCAAACGACTGTGGCCTTGTTATACATTTCAATAAGAACCCCAGAACAAGAAGTAATAATACTTTATTAATGTCTCAAAGAATAATCTTCACTCTGCTGAAGTGTTGATGAATCTCACTTGAAAAAGACTTTGTTTGTTGCTAAGCCAGTTATATGTAATCTGCCACTAAGCAGAGATCAAATTTGATCTTAAGATATCAAAGTTATTAAAGAGATAACTGCTTTATTTTTGAGCATCTTGAAAGTGTGTACATTTATTCATTGTCTATTACTGATGTTTCCTACACATCGCAACCTCAACTTCTGAGATGTTACTGTATCTCAGCATAAAGGAAACATTTTTTCAAATGTCCATTCAGATAAATAAATCATCATCATACCGCCTTTACTATGTTATTCCACCTTACAAATATGGATCATAATAACTGTTCTTACCATGGTTAAATAAATTAAATGTTTCTCCAACACAAAGCATCAAGTGCAGATTGGTTATCATTGTTGCAATTTTACCATCAGCATGGCATTCCTCTTTGTATTCATCACAACTCATTAGTACATTTTGAAAGCGCTGAATGCTGTTAAGTGAAGAAGAGTGTTACTGTCAGTAGGTTTGATATTGTAAATGAGTTGCAGTATATATGTTTTTAATTCTTTACATACTATGGAGAAAACAAGTAGAGATGTTGCAGGACGTAAATGCCCATGAAACCCAGGCAAGGTCATGTGTTGACTTCTACCAATGAAGTGGTGCTAATAGCAGAGTTTCAGGAGCGGGACCACACATCAACCACGTCATCTTCAGCATTTCCATAAATACCCACACGTCCTAACTCCTCCCCTTCGCTCTCGTATCCTGCACGGCCCTCGCATTCAGCACCCGAACCAAGACCAAGCAACAGCTTGTCGAGCACGCTACGCAAACGCTGCTACCCCATAATATGAATCATCACAAGCTACTCCATCCATCCACTTACCTCTTTGAGAAGTGTCGGTATATCGCCATCGGATGAATTATTATTATTAATTATTCGGACGAACTCAGGACAGCCATTTTCAGTGTCCACGTCAGCAGACCCTGCACCAGAAAACGAACTCTTCTCTTCCGTCTCCATGCTGAGACCCCGTTTTCCACTATCGTAAAGCCGTCCAGGAAGAGTCCAGCCTTAACTCCATGGTCCGCTTCATCGCAACAATCGGGAAATCTTACCTGAGAATCCTCCGCCTCACAAGAACAGCTGATCACAGCATTACCCCGCTCCAGCGAAACCCTGTGTCAAACAGTCTTTATAAACGATTTCGAAAGGGACTATAGCCACTCTTTAGAAAACCGTTAAAGATGAAAGAATCCCGTTCACAGAACAGACAATACAGCAAACTTTTCAACGCTACCATGACATCATGGCATGGCCATAGTTCCGTCAACACCGGCTCCCTTCCGGGTGACGCATTACGCATGCCGTGACGTCAGCGCTACTGTTAAAGGGACTTCATCGGGATGCCAGCGCCCCCGGCTTACCATCGACCGGCCTCAGCTGGGGCTCCGGGCACTGGGATGCCAGCGCCCCCGGCTGCCCACCTTCAACCACAGTAACCGATAGCAATTACACCTCAAGCAACCTCAGCAGCTGCCTGCAGTAGGAGTTTGGCACCGAGATGCCAGCGTCCCTGCCGCACCCTACCACTAACCTCAGCAGAGGGCTAACATCGAGCTCTCAGTCGTTTCGAGCCAACATCGAGCTCTCAATCACTCCAAACTCAGTCGTTTGCGAACTAACATCCGGTTCACAATCATTCAAGCTCTCAGTCGTTTCGCGCTATCATCCGGCTAACAATCACTTCGAGCTGACATTCGGCCAACAGTCGTCTCGAGCTTATATCCGGCTAACAGTCGTCACTTAAGGGTCACGTCCGACTCTCAGTCGTTTCACGCTCAAGTCCGACTCACAGTCGTTTCGCGCTCAGTCGTGTCTAACTAACATTCGACTAACGGTTATTCGAGCTAGAATTCTGCTAACTGTCATCTCGAGCTCACAGTCGTTTCATGCTATTGTCCGGCTCTCAGTCGCTTTGTGCTCAGTCGCTTTGTGCTATCATCCAGCTCTCAATCGTTTCGTGCCATCGTCCGGCTCTCACTCGTTTCGAGCTCACAGTCGTGTCTAACTAACATGCGGCTTACAGTCATCTCGAGCTAGCATTCGGTTAACAGTTGTCTCAAGCTAACATCCTGCTAACAGTTGTCTCGAGCTCACAGTCAATTCAAGCTCTGTCGCGTCGTGCCATTGTCCGGCTCTCAGTTGCTTCGTGCCATCGTCCGGTTCACACTCGTTTTGTACTAGCGTCCGGCTCTCAGTCGTCTTGAGCTCACAGTCTCTTCAAGCTCTGTCGTTCAGAGCTAACTTCCAGCTCTCATTCGTTTCGTGCTATCGTCCGGATCTCAGTTGTTTTATGCTCACAGTCGTCTCCAACTAACAGTCAATTCGAATTAATATCAGGCTTACAGTTGTCTCGGGCTCACAGTAGCTTAAAGCTCCCTTGTTTTGAACTAAGATTCCGCTCTCAATCCTTCGTACCATCATCCGGCAACAGTCGTTCGAGCTCAGTCATTTAAGCCAACAGCATTTTCTAGTTAAGGTGTTCCGAGTCGTCTCGTAGCTAAATTGGTATAATCATTCCAAGCAAACAGTAGTTTCTAATCAAACCATCTTCAAGGTAAGTAGTTTCGAGCAAACGTCGAGTTAACAGTCGCCTCAAGCGAACATCGAGTCCTTCAACCCAACTGTTGTAAAAATATTTTTCAGTCATTTCAGGTAACATCCAGCTCACAGTCGTTTCGAACCAATATCGGCTAACCGTTGTTTCAACCAACATCCAGTCACGGACACTTCAAGCTAACATCTGGCTCACAGTCATTCCGAGCTAACAGTTCTTCACTCTGAGCTAACAGCTCACAGTTTTCTTGAGCTCACGATCCTTTTGAGCGCACATCCAGCTCACGGTTGTTTCGAGCAAACATCGAGCTAACAGTTGCCTCAAGCGAACGTCGAGTCCTTCAACCCAACTGTTGTAAAAATATTTTCGAGCCAACAGTCATTTCAGGTAACATCCGGCCACCTTAAAGAGCTCCCGCCACCGTCACAACTAGTACAACGTAATCGCATCACTCAGTCGTCCCGAACCAAAGAAGCTAAGTTCACACCCGCTCGGGTTAATTTCCCTTTATCTCCCCTTCGCCTTGACCTTCGGCGTCGTACTCGCAATTCAGACTCATTCCCCAAACACTGAATCCATGACCCCGAACGTCAGATCGTCTCTGAGTCGGTTCCAGTGGCCTTTCGATTACTGATGCCACCGCCACTTCCGCCAAGCACTCTTTCCCATCATGCTTTTCTCCCATCCATTACCCCGGTCACTTCTTCAGTATCAGAGCTACCCTTTCAGCTTCCCACGTCATTCTCGAGCACCTGATACATATCATGTGCCACTGGTCCTCCCAAACGTACTATCATCACAATCATTCAGATCCCAAAGATCTCAGATCAGCCAATGCTCTCACGTAACAAGAAGCTTTTGGAGGTCCGTTGTGCCCGGGTGTTGTAGCTTCCCCACAACGCTTTCGAATGTTTCTTCGGCAAGCCTCGTACATCTTCTGTTTCGATCATCAATAAATCATTTAATCATACCTGTTGATTGTGTGGTCCTTGCTAGTGAAATGGTGATAAAAGCTCAAGAACAGATGGCGAATAGGCCAACAGACATGAGAAGGCGACTGCATACACAGGAAGAAAAACACAAGTTGCTGCTTAATTACAACAGGCAATGCACCCAGAACTACTTTGACTGCTGCTGCTACCGATAAAATATTATAACATGTAAGTGTCAACATACTAGCTATGTAGGAAGAGACAGTACTCCTTCCACTGTCTTCAGTGAGACCAATGCCAAGTTTATGAATAGTTTTGCAGATAATCCATATAAATTTGAATGCCAAGTAAGACGATTAGTTACTGTCTTTAGTTGCAGCACATCCTTATCTATATAAACTCTATATCTAGATATTGTTGGCAGTTGTTGGAAGTTAAGCATTTCTAAGCTCATAGTAAAAAGGTAGAAAAAATAAATACTAGGTCAGGGCATCGTTTCCTCTTCTATGTTCCCTAATGGTGACTTCTATGTAGAGCATACATTTTATTAAATATTTATTTATTAATTTTTTTTTTCAACTGACAACCTCTTTCCAGTTTGTACCGTAACCGTCAATTCTTCAGAAGGAAAACAGACAATCCTTGCAACACCAGTGGCACAGTCTTGGTAAAACATTGATAACGCACAGAGACAAAGCTCACAGTCATGTCCCCATTTGCTCTGTGCATATCTTTCTCAAATATGTTGATGTCAGTTTTTCTGGCAGCGCAGTCAGTTAAAAGTGTGCCATTGATGTAATTCAAAAGCCACAGAGTACAGAGCTGTCTCTCTTCCCCAGCCTGCCTCGCCCATTGGGGTCCATCACCATCACCAAAACAAACTTCTCCTCACTGCCAGAGTAATTTTTCCTCCTCTCCTACCACTGAGCACCAGTCATATTATTATCTTTGTAGAAGGCAAATGTGTGCTCCAGGAGGCCAGTCCCATGTGCTTTTCTCCCCAAACCTCTTGCTGTTTCTCTGGCCACAGCCAAGTGCATTAACATATGTTCTCACAGTGCACAGTGCTGCTCTGCATTGGTAAATGCCTTATTACAGCAAGACCCGCTCTGTGCTCTTCCATTGAATATCCATAAGTAGTAAAACACAGCCATATCTGCCCACTCAGAACAGTAGGGATGTTTCTCACATGACAGGGGGCTCCTTAATATTTAGTCACAGGCCCTCTTTGTCAAACTGATATTCCTCCCACTCGCAGTAATGGTGGGTGGTAATAATGACAAATAAAGGCAATATTGCTACTGCATGATACACACTGAGCGTAATAAGGTCATCTGCTGGCTATGTTTTTTTTTACTCTCCCGTATTTATGCCTTTTTAGCATGCAGAGTCAAATTCTCTCAGTATGATTTACATCTCCAAAGACTACGCCAGTGTGAAATATTCAAAGGCAGAGAGTGAGAAAATATCCTGAGCAAGGCAGCAAGTTCTTGCCTAGAGAGCTTACACGCTTGTAATCATTTCCAAACGGCAATTTCCTTTTATTATTCGATTTGTTTGTTTGTCTTTTTTTCTTTTTTCTGTCTGAAGTAATACAAGGCACTTCAGAGATCATGAAATCTGTGTCACTGAATAAAAACACAAGAACTGTGTCCTTTACAACTGGTGCAAAATTGGGAGATGACTCTCACTATTGTCTACAGTCTTTTGGAAATGATAGCCCAAACTCCAGTGTGCTGATCAAAGAAAACTAACAGAAAGAAAAATAATGAGGCACATAGAGACACCTCTCATAGTATAGTAAGATTCTTAGCAGTAAGGTTCTTAACAAATCATATGTTTTCAGTAAATTTAACCGATGTGCAGGTATTAAATTCAGGTTTCAAGCCTAAAAAAAACTCCTCAATTCATAAAACAAAGAGGTGATGACATCCAGGGAAACACTTTACATATTAACTTGAATTAGTAATGCAGCATGATTAGCACCTACAGTGAAAGTGTTGCTTGTATGATGAATATAAATTGTGAACAGATGACACACCCACTAGGCTATATGCGAATGCAGCTTGCTGATGATTGTGTTGATTGAAATAAGACTTTGGGTAGAATGTGTTTGCAGATATTAACCAGACACTGAGGTCGTTTCCTTTCCGGTCTGTTCTGGTGACTAGCTCCTCTGGAGATTTTTTCAAGATTTTGTTTTTTTTTTCCATTTCCAATTTGGGCGATCTTTGTTTTGTCTGCCAGAGACACAGTTGTGCTATGTTGGTCTGAAGACAGATTCTAAAAGAATGTGTATCAAACACTACAGAGAACATGTCTTATTCTTACACAAAAAACTAAGGGATGGTATCCATGTCAGCCCACAGCACTGCACTGATCTATAATGTTAGGGAGGAAAAAATAAGAGGCCAGGATACATCACTGAAACATGAAGGTATTGAATAATACTTTTGCTCATGAATAAAATCATTAAAATAAGCTATTTTATGACTTAGACCATAACCATGAATCTTGAGCGTTTTATGATTAATGGTTCATCTATAAATTAAAGGTTTGAGATTTTGAAGGTTTTCATATATATATTTATTTACGTTTTTAGTTATTTATTATTTTATTCCTGTTTTCACAAGTCAGATCACCCAAGGACACAAGTTTTGTTTGCTTTAACTTTTGAGATCTATTTCTTAGACAATCTAGTTTCAGCTGCACTACTGTGCAAACTAATGACGCCTCAAAGGCTTTGTTTAAGTCATTAAACATGGAAATCTAACTACGCAGTTTTCTTCTAATGGCAATCAATTACATGGCAACAACCTGGCCAAGAAAATCAATGTCAGTGAAAAAGAATATAGTTGCATTGTTTATGTTTCAGCCATGGGAATTTCATGCCTGTCTAAGTATTAGAAACGCTTGGCTGGTCATTCACAAAGAAATTAAATAACAATTAAAAAAAAGACCAAATTGACATTCCTGAGTATTGGTACACATATCCTTAATCTCAAAACCATTTTTTAATTAGGAGACATTTGAACCTAAATTGTCAACATGTTATTCTCTGTTAACATCAGAATCAGAATCAGCTTTATTGCCAAGTCGGTTTACATGTAAAAATAATTTGTTTTAGTGCTTAACAATAGATTTAAAAAAGATAAAGATAGAGCAAGTACTGCAGGTCCAGAATCATAAATATAAAATTGACAATGAGATATGAAAAGATAAAACAATAATACAGGTTATGTAGAATATGGCTCTTGTTTACATTTAACTGTCTTTTCTTTACATTACAGGTCAATACTGCAATCTATCTTTACTTTTCAACACTCACATTATTATTACATTTCACAAGGACAAATACATAGTATTCCAACTTTCCAACATGAACCCCATCTTTTTTGACTCTGATGCAGGATGGATGTGTATGTCTTATCCCATCCAAGAAATGCTCAACACAATTCAAAGAATTGATCCCCTATCCTGGACATTTACCAATTAGTCTCAGTCAGATAGTATTGGTAACAAGATTTATGTAACATAACATTAATCTTATCCACAATTTCTTAATACTGACTGTACTTTAGTTTGTCCACTGTTTTTCTAATGCACATCAGCGTGTAAATGAGAAGTAATCCTATCGCTGTTTACAACTCAGTAATAAGTTCAGTCTGTTGGTGGTTCAAACATATGATTGGACATGTTCAGTTCACCACAGTCTACACAAGCAATGAGGACAATAGCTCAGTAGCCACTTGCAACAGAATTACCACATTGCAATTTCTTTCTATTGACTTCGCCATCTTTCAGTAAGCTTTTAACCAGGAAGTACAATGCTTTCAGTCATCAGTGAGGGTAGCTCCACTGCTAAATGCTACTGACTCCGGCAGTGAAAACAATTATTCAGTAGTCATTTCAGGTCATCGACATAGGTAGTTAGGTAGGCAGGTAAGGCTAGACAGTCAAATCTACTTTTCATGAGCTCAGAAAAAGAGCCCTGTTATCAGCTTTGTGACTATTTTACAGCTAATTATTATTCTTTTTCTTTTAATATGTAGTTTATTTAATATAGTAAGTTGGAGAATTGTCTCAGTCAATGAAGGACGACTTTCATCCCTTAGTTCATCAAAAAAATTCAAAATCACAAAATTTAGAGATACATGATTTTCATTGGACAGGAAGGGTATTGAAAATTGTAATATAAAAAGTAGTAACTCGAGCTGTCAAGACAAATGTAGTGGAGTAAGAAGTAGGGGAGAGCGGGGTAAGTTGTCACATGTGTTAATTTGTCACCGTGTTCTTAACTCCAACACAAGAGACTCTATCTCTGAAATCAAATAGCCACTTTGTGTGCACATGTAGTCATGGTCACTCTAATCTGAGGTGAGCAAAATATTCTTATTTTACTGCTTCAAAAGTAAAACATTTGCACTGTACATATTATGCATTATATAATTCAACTTTGTTAGGTGTGAATGTGCAAAATCATAATTTTGCTCACTGTAGAGGGCACAATAACATGTCTTTTGATACTTTAGCTGAAGTGCTTTGTTGAGCTAACCTTGAGATTTAGCTAACAACCAAACCAAACATACACATAAAACATGCTCAAAAAACCTTGTTATATTGTGTAATTAGCTCTAACAATAGTATTAAATTATACTGTAAATAGAACATTATAGCTACAGTGTAATTTACATTTACAGACATATCCCTGTACTGCACAAGAATGAATTCATGACATTGTATGTCTCATACATGTAACTGTCTCATACAGTAGGCATGTGGTGTGTTAGTAGACACACACACACACACACACACACACACACACACACACACACACACACTACTTCATACAGTCATTAATTTAGTGTGGTGACAGTAGACAACATAATAAGCTTGCAATTTATTTGTAATCGCAATGAGGAAATGTGTTTTTGAAGAAAGGAAGGAAAAGCAGGAAGGAAGGAACATGGTTTGAAATTACCAACGAAAGACAGAGCATGGCAGCAGGTGATGACCTGACAATATTCAAGGCAGTCAGTCAGGTGAAGTTGCAGAACAAATCAATCAGGAGTACAGTGAAAGATTTTGACATAAATTACCATACTCTGACTTGGTACGGTCAAAAGATTAGAAAAGATTAGAAGAAAAGAAACTGAAAGTCAGACAGCCATGCCAACAACAATGTTTGGTTATACAACAAAATGGAGGACTCTTTCACCTGCTTTAGAGAAGCAGCTTGTTGAATATATTACTAGGTCAGCTGACATTTATTTTGGCCTTTTGCCAAGTGAGGTTAGAAGATTTGTCTACCAGTCTGCTGTGGCACACCAGCTGCAGTTCGCGCCTATGTGGACAGAAAATGAAAAGGCCAGCAAAGAGTGGTTTACAGGTTTACTAAAGCGGCACACAATGCTGTTGCTGAGAAACTAGCCTTGCCAGGGCAAGTAGCTACAACAGAGCAAATGTTAATGTTTTCTTCGACATTGTAGACAAGGAGTAACAGAGATATGAGTTTGGAACAGGAGACATATTTAATGTTGATGAAACTGGGGTGCATGTGTCTATCTATTATGCTGAGCAGGCTGTGCCAACCCATGCTGCGGATTGGCTGTGCGAGGAAGGAAGGTCCCGCCTGGGTTCCTGTGACCATGAGACTGATTGGTGTGGCATGCTACCGCTGGCCAATCAAGGAGCGCCAGCGAAGACCACCGCCTGTTTAAAAAGCCTGCTTGCTCTGACAATCCAGGCAGCTGTCAGACCCAATTTGCTTGCCTCAGTGCCATGTGTCTCAGAGCTTGGTGTATTTAGCATCCTTGTTAGTCTTGACAGATATTGTGTTTGTGTCTTTGTTAAACTGTGTAAAGGTAAGGAAGTGGGCCAGGTTTAAGATCTAATAACTAACACATTTCTTGCACCCACAGTAGTTGTGTTTATGTTAGTTTCCACTATATTCAGGGGTGCTGTGCGCTTTGTGTTTTGTTTTTGCAAACATACTTTAGTTAGAGAAGTTCTTGGTTTACCCTTTCATTTTTACTTCTACTCAGAGTAGTAATCCTTCTTTTGAGGACCTCTTTTTGTTATATTTTGATTTCCACAGCCCGCATCGGCCCATTTTCTGTTGTGAGCTCTATCTTAATTTGTTTCAAATAAACATCCTTTCAATACCAAATACACCTGGCTTATGTTTATGTCCCAACACCCCTAGACACCTCGGGACGTAACACCTGACAAAGTGGTGGCCAGACGTGGATTCAAACAAGTAGGGTCACTGACCTCCGCTGAAAGGGTCACACTGACCAGTCCCTTCTCAGTTTCAGTATACCATCATATTTTATTTCCCCCATGTCGACTTCATTTCCTGATCAACGGGCCACCTGGCTGCAAATGAGGGGGAAATCCCTCTGAATGGATGAAACATACGCACTTTGTTGACTTCCTGGAACGTTTCAAAGAACATGCAAAGTGCTTAAAGATGAAGCGTTGTTTCCTCTTTTTGGACAACCACAAGTCTCATCTGTCCACTGATGAACACAATTATGCCAAAGAAAATGGAATAACCATGCTGTCATCCACACCCCACTGCTCACACCTGCTCCAATCATTAGACAGTAGTAGTAATTGTGTTCTTTTTTTTTTTTGACAATCCAGTGTGACAACTTACCTGATGCAGTGTGACAACTTACCTGCCAATGGGGCAAATTGTCACATGTACACACTCTCTATTCAACAGTCTACAACCCCGTAATGAGAAAAGATATGAAGATGTAATGAATACAAAATATGTGCTCAAGGCTTCCTTTTTTAATTTGCTATGACATTTATACCATTGTGATGTATGGTGCCCAGTAAATACTAGACAGTGTGAAAAGTGTGACAACATACCCTGCTCTCCCCTACAATATTTGTCTCTGAGATGTATAAAATGGAAATACTCAATTAAAGTACAGCTATCTCAAATTACACTATTTGAGTTAAGGTTAAAGTTACATTCTAGCCAAGTTCAGAAGAATCAGAATCAGAAGGAGCTTTATTGCCAAGTAGTGTTTTACACATACGAGGAATTTGCTGTGGTGATAAGGTGCTACACATAGACAGACATACAGTCAACATAAATAAATGTAGATATATATAAATATGGAATGGAAGAACAACGTTGCAGATATATACATGTGCATTATTCTGGGTCTGTGCTGTGCAGAAGTTTGGTCAAGACAATAAGGCCACACAAACAACCTCAAGATATCAAACACAACACGCACCTGGTGGTGATAGGTGACAGGGTCTGGTTAATGTTTAGAACAAATCAATAATGATTAACAGAAGGATCCCACAGCAGTTTTGTATGTTTGAGCAAGAGCAGCAACATCTAAGCAAAAACTTATTTAGAACAGGCCTTTCCACACTAAACCTAAAAAAGTAACTGAATGGCACAGCAAGTTTATTCACTGAAATGTGGGTAGCTGACGCAGCATCTGTCCATGTGACAAATGG
Organism: Micropterus salmoides; assembly: GCF_014851395.1. Taxonomy (NCBI): domain Eukaryota; kingdom Metazoa; phylum Chordata; class Actinopteri; order Centrarchiformes; family Centrarchidae; genus Micropterus; species Micropterus salmoides. The sequence continues at coordinate 20,323,710 of NW_024044237.1, forward strand.
AACCAACTGTATGTTACATGCATAAAAAAACTCAACCCATTATAGATCGCATTACATGGGAAAACCCATTATTCTATGTACGTATTTGTGTATTTAATCAGTAAGTGAAATGAAAGGTGCTGCATATCATTTTTTATTGACTTAGATGAAATTGTTTGGACTCCAACCATATGAACAGAGTTTAAGTCTAATATTCCTCCCACTATTCAACACTTTTCAACTACATCAACGGTGGCAAATTGCTTTTCTCCCAAGCCTGTTTAATGAATGAACCAATCACACTTTAATTGCTAATCTATGGAGGAGTACTCCATGTTTGGAAACTTTCCCCTTTCAAGATACATTTTGTGAGTGCAGAATTGCATGTTGACTGTCAGATTTATTCCTCAGGTTTTACTGTCCAAACTTTGGTTGTGACAGGCACTCATAATCTTGTTTTGTACATGCCTATTTGTTTCTTTCATTCCTTTATTGCATTGTATCGTCATGTTATCAAATCATTGTACTGTATGTCTCGAGTTCAGATGTACAGTTTTATTAGGTGTTATATGTTGGTGAGAGAAAACATGGTAATGGTGCACATGTGAACAATTGCTTTTGTGTATTTTGGGTCCTCTGCATGGGTAGATTGACTCTCACATTAAATTTTGTCGGAGTAGGTGATAATGCTTAATTTTAAAATTGCACCTTGGTACACTTCCTGCAGCCTTTGTGCAATCCACATGAACACCTCAAGTAGGATCTGCAAAAGCCCTGGGACTTGGTATTACCCACCGGTCAGACTAAGATGCTTAAACATTAGCAATCTACAGGACCAGGCAGCTGGACTGCAGTCATGGAGAATACAGTGACTTCTCATTAATGGGTTGGGGAGCCCACCCTGAGCAGAGATTTCCATGTGGATATGGCCTATGGCACAGGGGTACCTGCCCCCAGTCATCTGTGCTGATTTGACAAATGATTCTATATCAAAGGCCTCTGCACTGATTTGGGTGGTAATTGATTGGAAGTGAGGCCCTCAAATCCCTGATTGGTTTAGCTGGATAAAGGGGGGAGATATGCAGTGGCAAGTGAGAGGAAAGGACAACCAGCAAGAGAGAGAAAGTACAGTGCAGGAGATTTGGGAACTATACTACAGAACTCTGCCTGATTTGCACTTTGAGAGAATTCAGAGTGAGATATGCAATTTCTACACACAATAGGCATGGTATATTTTTTTTCAGAACCACCCATGTCATCTCTGTGTTTCTTTTTCTAATATAATTGTAAGGATATCCAATTTGTTAGTGTGTCCATGAAGATTGGATTTCACCATTCAAAAAGAGGAATTTGGTTAGAGATGGAATATTATTGATTTGTTCCACATGGAGGTGTGGTCTGATGCAGATATATGAGCATGGCAAGCTGCCTGAGAGGGTGGTATGGTATATATATTCCTTCATCAGTTTCCCCTGAATTTGTCATGCTATTAACCCTTGTTGTGGAAATTGCGTGACATGAGGGATAACATCAAACATGGAGGCTAGTGATTCCCCTGAGGATTACCTCAACCTCATAAACCAGTATATGAGGAGCACTGCATGAGAGCGCATACAGACATGATAGAATGATATGCAGAATGCTTATTATATCTAAATGTAATCTGTTGCCCATCTTTATTTTAGGCATACATCTGAAGGTTGGAATATGTCATTAAATAGTACCTTTGAAACAGTTATACATACACTTTAATGAAATCAAATTGAATGCGTGGATTTTTCTGGCACTATGAATGTGAAATCAGTCATATTTGTTTATACAGTATGCCACATGTGGCCATAAAAGGCATTTAAATCTTAAAGCTTGCATATTGTTTGCCATGCCATGACCAATATGTCAAGGTGGATGTTGTACAGATAAGCCAGGAGACTGTACAACATTGACGCTATGTACATATAGGCCTACAACTGCCTTTATTACACGGCAGGCTGGCTGCACCACATACCTTTTGCCATTTGACATAGACATGCGGTTCTTGCTAGTGACAGATGCTGCACAGTACTGGTCCCAGAGGTCACAAATGACCTTTTGGATTGTCTTTTTTTCAGTCATAAAGAATTATTTGTTTGACGATGGCCACCAATGCAACCCCAGGCACCCTGATGGAGCCGTGGGTTGTTGCTGCTTGTCTTCTGAGATCACATTTACCTCAACTGAATCATGTGTGTGTGTATGTGAGAGGGGTTGAGTGAGTGTATGTGAGTGTCTGTGCTCTTGAATGTAAAAGGACGTGCATGTGGACGTACATGTTACTTCAAAAATGTAATACATTATAGATTACTAGTTACTCTCATTTGAGAGTAATTAGTTATATTAGAATATTACTATCTCTGACTTGTAATGCTTTACACTACTTTTGCGTTACTTTTGAGTTACTTTCACTGCTATTTAATGGGCGCATTCTTCTAGTAAGATGTGCTGCATAGGTGGGTTCTAGTGATGTGCAGAGTGTCATAAAAATTAACCTTAGCGGATGGGGGGGGGGGGGGCAATCGTTTACCCATTAAGAAATTTACGCACGAGGTACAGCAGCGCAACGTCATTGATTATTTGAATCTCCAGGCAATCCAACAGGATCGGTCGGGATGAACTGACAGCAGTCTTTCTAATCATGAAAGTAATTCATTAAAGCACAAACACATAGCATTTACACATGATCCATCAGGGGAGCTATCATCTTGTTTAGAGGAGCCGAGCTGCCTACAATCTCGACGATCTGATTCCCGCAACAGGAAATACTCTTTTACTCATGGATTTGTTTTTCTGCTGTTGAAATGTTTCATGGTGTTGGTGAATTATTTAAAAAAACAAAACAACACTTAATTTCAGGTTAAAATGCGTTGTAAAGCACGTTACTGAGATTGTAACGGGTATAATATTACAGATTTTTTTAGTAATGCCTTATATTACTGCGTTACAGCAAAAAGCAATACATTACTGTAATTGCGTTACTTTTGTAATGCATTACTCCCAACACTGCTCACTAACCACCCTTAGTCTGCTTGATACCTTTAAATAAGCTTAATTGCTGCATGACTAGCCTCATGTTTGGATGCCAGAGGGATTTTCTTTTATTATACAGAATGAATCATCATTAAGATGTGCTTATTCAGTGGCCTTTCCATGGCTTAAAATGCTGTAGCAGACAGGATCTTTTAAGTAGTTTTTCTGCAGCAATCAGTGTATTTACATTTGCATCCTGGTTGAAGTTCACATGGATAACTTGTGAAGCAGAATGTCTGCCTAACAACTAACATCACTCAACTTTTACATTGTTAGGTGACATTTCACAGGAGACATTCTCATTCTGTGTGGAAAATAAAAACTGTGAAACGGCATCCTGGAGTTGCATGGCTTTAGTTTACCTTAGCAATTTCAGAGCTGGCAGGAACAGGGTGCAGTGCAGGCCCCATACTGTCAGAGGTGCTTGATCCCCACCCCCATCCTTGCCCTCTCCATCTGTCACCTAACTAGATTGCACTGTTCCCATAGACACATAACATGTACTTACGCATGCATGCGCACACATTCTTACACACATAGAGACACAAACACAATCATGTCGGCCAGAACACTGCCCCCCAATAGCAAAGAACTATTTACTATATAAAATTTAATTGTTTTTTGTTTTAGTCACGTTATTGAGCACAGAAATAAACATGCACTTAATAATATTTCATATTACTTATTTCCACCTATGCTACCGATAACATTTTTTACATTACCATTGTGACTGTGATGCTACAATTTATGTACAGAAACTTGTATGTACACGCACATTCCTGTTCACATTTCATTCCTCTCCTGTTGTGCTACAGTATAATGAGAAACTGTTATTCATGCTGTAGATTCAGATGAAAACCTTGTGAAAAACTGACACAATTTTCTACCGCCTGAAGCCCAGTGTCAGAAATATGATCTTACCCTCACCTCTTACCCTGACTGCCGTACTGTAATGATGCTCTGAGGTGAGCCCACTCATCAATTATTCACAGAATGCAAGATTCTCACTCTTTATCTTCTCGCCAGCTAGAGGAGAACATTTAAGAAAAATGGGGGCGAAAATAAAGGAAAATAGAGAAAAGCAGCAAGCTGCTTGGATGGATGAATAAGAGAGTTTGCGGTAGACAGACAATGCTTTCTATGTGAGTTATAATTGTAGTTTAACAATGTGCGGACCTCTGGGATTTTCAGTATGCAATATATGGCCTTTAGACTAGGATCGCTATGGAAACCAAAGGCCCTGAACGACCTGCAGTGCCCACCCACTCGGACAGCCGTTAATCATCTTCGCTCAGATCCTGGCACTGCAGAATTTGGCCAATGTGTCAAGAAGCAATTATATATACTTAGTGCTCGGGCACCCGATCTCCTCCCTCCCCTCTCTTTTCCTCGCACTCTCACTCTCACACTCTTAATATAATCACAGCGCAGTCAGTTTAAAAGCCCTCTGTTCATTTCACTATCTATCTAGGGGATGCGCACAATGCAGATGAAGAGAAGTGTAAAAAGACTGAGGATATTCTATTCTGAGAGCCATTATAATCAGAATATTCTTTTCATATAAATCATATCCAGCCATTTACTCATTTTACCAGCCTCCTGAGCTGACTGACATACTAAATTAGCCCAGCTGGCCCATTGCATTCACTGCACATATTGGGTTGGTGCGGATCATGGAGACTAATGTGAGCTGACTAGAGGGAGATTATGTTCCGCTGCTAACAGCTAAAACGTGAATAACACTATCTGCAAAACCACGGTGTTCCCCCATTACATCAGCCCTGATCAGCTGTGTAAGAATAAAAAGAGAGCAAGTCAGAGAAACAGTAAATGAGATGGAAATGTGGCCGGAAATAACAGGGACGTAGACAGACATACTCTGTAGAGCTCTAGAAACAGAGTTCCGGTATTAAAACATCATATTCTAGACTATGTCAGACTGTAATTTCTCATCAAGAGCAACCTAAATATGAAAAGTTCAGGTCCTATATGAAGAACATGCAGCGTTGTTTTGCATTGACAGACTTCCAAACAAATTGATTCCCTTCCTTGAGATTTCCCAGTGACAGACATGGGGATCATATTTTATTATTATTTACTGTCCCACTACCATCTGCAGCTTTCAATGCCACCAAAGTCATTTTAGACAGCTAGCTGTGCATTAGCGATGTAGAGCGGTGTTAGGCTTTGAACAGTTGATGACAGGCTGTCAGACAGCTACCCTCCATTGGGGTCCTTTTACCAAGGTCCACTTTTGCAATAAGCCACTCTCCACCATACCGGCCATTCATCCAGAAAAGGACACAGGCATTTTTGACACGTTTGGTGCTAAGTGAACTGAAATTGTGTGAATTTCACTACATAGCACATTATCACATTTGCAAGAGGGGTGCACCAGGAGCGGGAACTGAAGGGGAAAGTTACTTCCGTCAGTGTGTGGGGATGACTTCAGACTATCAGAGAGAAGTGTTGAGTTTGACTGTGCATATACAGGACTAATTAACATTGAATAAATTTGCCAATCTCGCCTAATGTCAAATAACTGTTGAATCACAACGAAAATGTAGTAAGAAATTGCAGGAACAGAAAATATATGCTTTCGAGTAACTGTTGTGTATGATTTGTGTGTATGAATCTTTTTCTTTATAGAATGAGTGATAGACAAATTAATCTGCGCATCCTTTGGCAAAATGTCATGTTAAAGGTGAATGGAAGATGTGAAAAGAGAATGGCCTCAGTCTGATTATGGAGCTAATTTACAAACGTGAGATGTAAAGGACACGCAAACCCTAATGAGAACATTAAATGCTTAAAATATCTGCAATTATTTCACCTAATGTTGTTTGTCCCTTGCCTGAAAGCAAGTTGGAGCTTACCTTATGAGGACAAATGGGGGGCGGTGAGTTAAAAGACTTCTCCGGTGTCTGGCTCAGGTTCTACAAGAAAAACACATTATCAGGAACATGTTTTCAGTGGAGGGCATCTCCCTACAAATCTTCAGTGAGAGAAGTTGCAGCTTATTTCCCGGTCCTTCCCATTAGCATTTTTACAATATATTTCAGAGGGGTTGAGCGACTCTCAATCAACAAGCAGGTCCTTGCCGCCCACTAATCCTAGACCACAGCTTTTGTGGACAGTCATATTTTAAATCCTTATCTTGACAATATCATCTTATCGTATGTCATGTGAGCGGGTATAGTGATGTATTTTATTTTGTTTTCCAGTTTCCCCTTCCTTCTATCCCTCCACACAGATTATAAATCCTTCTTTGTCAGAAGATTTCATTGAACATATGTTCAGACTTTTCCATACACGCCTGAATGCATTTTTTGAGGTTAAATGATTATCACATTGTTAATACACCAATACATCACTCAGATACAAGAAAACACCATTAAAAAGCAGACGCAAGGTAAGTCAACAAGCCAACAGCAGATGGTCCCGCTGTTTGTGATTATGCAAAGATCCCAAGTATTTGCATACTCACAATGCCATCATAAAAAAAACAAAAACAAGAAGCCATCTTGAGCTGACCTCAGTGAGAAATGAAAAGAGCAATCGGTGAGGCAAACCCAGCAGGGAAGTGCATGGGCTCTGCAAACTTCTCTGGGAATCTACCAAGGGCCTGTCTCCTGGGAAGGCGCTGTTGATTTCCAAGCAGGTGCTTTCAGTTATGCCCTCATATCCAATTATGTGCCTGTGGTATGTCTGATGCTCCCTGACACTATTAATGGCTGCCTTATGGTATCACCAGGACAGACAAGACACTCAACTCTCCAGACTCTTAACATCTATATTTCATTGCAACGTAGAAGCAGAATACCTCACTGGCCAATGCAATGGAGAGAGAGGAAAGAAAGGCTTTCACTGCATAAACACTACGTCATGAAATATAAATGAATAAATGGGCCTTGCTGGGGCGATGGAATTAGTAGACAAAATCTTCCCTACAGATTGAGTACGATATACAACCATGATATCTTAATTGATGTGACAAATAAACATGAGTTATTTTCTTTGGGGATAAGAGCAGGATATTTGTTTCTGTGTATGTTGCATGCATACAGACATAATAATAATTTGTAGTTGGGAAAACAGAACTACTTCAATTCCAAGCAATGCCTTCAGATTTGTGACTTAAACATTTGATCTTGCTGATTTAAATGGGGATGGATGAAAAATTGAGGACAGTATAATTAATTATGACCACAACCTTTTTGTAAATGATGATGACCGTTACAATAAAATGTAAATACTAAATGGACTAAAAGTCTAAATCTAGAATGGTTTGATGTGCCAGTACAAAAGGTGGGGTTCAGTCTAGTATGTGTAATCAGTGTACAAAATCAGGGGTCAAATTTGCTAAATTCACTGAGCAGAAAATGTGATGTTTTCTTAAAAGATTTAAGTCTGTTTAAAGTTGAAAGTAAACAACATAGTGTGTATTCCATCTTCCACACCCCTTTTTAAGTTGAAAGCACACATGATGTGGAAGAAGCAATATTTACAATATCCAGATATAATGTGCTGCTAAAAAACTCTTCCTGGATTTGGTGCTTTAGTTTATAAAAATAAAAGGGCCTGTTGAAGCTTGATACCAGCCATAGATAATCTAAATCCCTTTCCCTTTCATGGACACAAACACGAACATGTAGCACAATCTCCCCAGGCTATAATCACTGTTGTTATATTTTTCTGCGGATTTTACCCCCCCATAACAATCTCATTTTATTCTTTGAGTAGAACAAAACATCACTTTTCACTTAGGCCATGTTCTTTTGTCACAATCCAGTGTAACACACACACACATAAAAGGTAATTATTAATCATTAATTTTTCATCAGTGTGGAAATCATGCGACTTCGTGAGCAATAACCCTTACTCTTTTATAGGAAGCACAAATGTGATGATGATCATGTAATCAGGAGAGAAACCCTACATAGAAAAACATAGAAGGATAAAATTTTTCAACTCACCTTTGGTCTGGAACATTTTATATCTGATAGGGAAACACTATTGACAAGGCTTGCAACAGAGGGCCTTGGATTTCACCACATATTGATGTTTTTGTCTTTTCCGAGTGCTTGGGGTGGTTATTGTAATTTGATGAGACCCAGAGAGCCCAATGCTGTGATATATAACTAAATTTATTTTCCGATGAAACGGAAAGAAAACTGAAACATGATGTTTCTTTGTCTGATTTCTTGGAGACATGCTGATTTAGCAAAGATCCTTCTGCTGTACCTTAAACTTATTTTTCTTCAGCATAATTCTTAGCCTCACACGAGAACCATTATAACCTATAAAAAGGCCAAGACTTAATTATGTACCATGTTATACATATTTAGGTGAACCTTCAGTACAATGTAGAGCTAACCAAGAAGCAACTCAAGCCATTTTTCTCAAAACCTTGCGTATCTAAGTCTCTGTGCCAGATATAGTAGTAGTCTGGTCACATTCCACAAGCCAACTTCCCCAACAAACCCCATGAAAAAAACAAGAGCACTATTCAGTGCTGAGTGGACAGGGACTTGTGGCACATTTGTGTTTCCAGCGCCATCAGCTCAGCCTCCATTCTCCACACACAAGGAGGCTTTATACTGTTGTCTTTCCCGGCTCCCTCAAAAGTGCCATGCTACATTTAGTAAACTGCATTTCCAGCAGCTAGTTACTGCTTTTCTAGCGCTGTGTGCAACCCCAACATAGCCCCTCCTCCCCCCAATAAAATATAGTTCTCTCACTAGGATTAAAGGAGCAATGTAGTTCAAGGATTATCAAATGCCTTTGATCATGTGACTGCCATGGTTTTGATCTGCAGCACATAGCACCAAAAATATTCTCTTTTTCTTGCCTTCTGTCTCTAACCCTCTCCATGGATTTCCCTTTGCCTGATGGTTCTCTGCAGTGTGAGAAGACCTCTTGACAGGCAGTGAAAGAAGAGAGTGTAACAAGTGTAAAACACAAGTGCTATGCAAGATAAAGCTGCCTTGTGTTGAGGTTTGATTAACACATTTCTGACATGTACGGATGAGATTTATTTGAACCCAAAATTGTTTTAAATCCTGTATAGTTTTTCTCACTACACATTGAGCTATATACATTTAATGTTTCCCTCTGTTTGAGGGAATGGCACAGATGTTTAGAGTATAAAGAAAGCGACCATGGATTATTTGCCTTTGAAACAGGAAGTAAGGTTTCAGATGCTTCAGCCCTCCACCACACCCCCAACTGCACCCCGCTGCTGTTCATTAGCAATTTCTGAGCCTTGGGCTATTTTGCAGCGTTTCAATCCCTGCATTATTATTATTTTGTGGCTGACTTGGACATGCAATCAAAGGGACACGCAATATGTGCAACACTTGTATCGCAAAGCAATGCCTTTTCCATGATGTCCAGACTAAAATCCTATAAATGTGAGCCAGGGGATCTGTGGCTCAAATTTAGTCAACAAACCTCAAAAAATCTTCTTTATCCTCATTGTACGATCAGCCCATATTAATGTCATTGCCAAGTTAAAAACGGGACATATCAAAACAATTATTTTGATGTGGCTTCAAGCAACACGACATTTCAATGTGAATGGCATTCGAACCTTGAATCATTAAAAGGCGTGGTTTCAGGCAAAAAAGCCCATCAAAAAATGACTGAATATTGTTTTAATGGGTAAAAAGCTACAAGGCTTTCATACTGTCTACCTGCCATGTTATTAGATAGACCATGTCAGTCAAGCTGAGGAAACACAGAAACAACATACAGACAGGCTGACAAGACATAAGCATGCTGCCTTCCATCTTCCTTCCAGCTTGCCATGTTTATCTAGTCTTCCATGTGAGCTTAGTGCAGTACTGTGCATATGCATACAGAATGATGAAGGTTCAGAAACTAGTGCCTGAAGGAAGCTGCACATATAGCACGAGCTCTTTGAAATTGTGCCAGGGTGGGCCTCATTTGCAAAGCAATTTGACAACAAAAGTAAAATACTCTACAACTTCAAACCAAATTCTAGAGATGCCAACTGGTACAGCTCTGCAGTTTGCTCAGAGAGGGAATTCAAGAGGGTTACGTCTGGTGTGTTGTGTGTGTGCTTCTGACATGGCTTATTTGCAGACCTAGCATTGCACCAGTGCAATGTCATGATTGCTTTGGCAAGGAAAGAGGGCCTAATTTACATGAGAGGGAGTCCTAGAGGCACACAGGAGCTTGCCTTTGACCAAGGTGCCAACAAGCCTGCAGAAAAACAATGTAATTACAACCTACAAAGCTGCTGTGTTTAGAACAAACTCACTCTTAATACAGCAGGACCACATACTAGTAAATCAGTCTTCCAAATGGGCATGACTTTGAAAATGTGGTAATGCTACAATATTCAGTATAATGGTTGGATTTCATACATTTTAAACACTCAAATCGAAGTGCAGGGGCCATGTTGGATGTGTTCGTATTCATTGTTTCATGTTTGAATATATTTTATGTAAAAAAAAAAATTCCAGTATATTTTATTCTCCTCAGGTAGACTGGAGTCCAGTGCACTGCCAACATTAAGCAGTCACTATCCACTCGATTGCCAGTCCTCATTCACCGGAGATGTAATGTTTCCTTTATTTTTTCTCAGCCTTGTGATTTAGAACGGTCTCTGGTACCGTAAATTGTTTCTACAAGTGCAATATTGCTGTAGATTAAGTAGACCAGGATTTCATACTATGTGGGTTTATGATAATCTAAATATGCCAAAGAAGCTTCATATGGTTTTTATTGCCTATACAAGTACTCTGACTTTGCATTAGGACATTGTGTTTTCAGAAACCTGACACCCACAGGAAAGGCACACAAGAGCAACTTTTCACAGGTTGATAGTGTCCTTAATTGAGCAATAGAGCTGCTGTCTACCACAATACAACCATGGCATATTTAGTGGCTCAACGAAGGTGTATGTATCAGTTCTACACCAATTGGCTCACACTCTGAGCTATTTTCTTTTAGTTTCAAGCTTTTCTATTTCTACTCGACACTGTTCAACTGAGAAAGGGACTGACCTGATTTATTTTTTTATATTTCACCTCTGACAAAAGCCACATGTCTACACCTGGTATGCACTCCAACTAAAGTCCAAGCTCTACCTCTAAACAAAACAACATTTATTAAACATTGTGTTTCTTTCCCATAGCTTCATATGAAATTACATTTGTTGTTTTTGCCAGATTGTAACAGATAGCATTCTTTTCTGGCTGTAATCACAGATGACAGGAAATTAAGTAATACATCCTGAATCAATAATTAGTGAGAATCATTTTAGCATGGTATTACAAAAGCAACCAATAGTTCTGCTGAACTGTCTGAAGTGAGTTATGTAAATGTCCTCATTTAGGGAGAGAGTCTCCTTGGATTAAGTTTGATATCATTACTTATGTTTTCAGACATTTGAGATTATAACAACAATTTCAGAGTCTAAATCATGAGGCTAACACTACAAATCATTGTTGCTCAGATAGTTTGGAGAGGAGGGGCTGTTTGATACAAATTGAGGCCACGAGACGAGAGACTGTTTGCTGAAAATCTCTCTAATCCAGTAATATTTTGGGTGACATTCTAAGATAAATACTTTGGCATTGTCTTGATGAGAGAGACTCGCCTCATTTAAGTGTCTTTGGGATCCGGATCAATCCACATGGTGGGAGTCAGACTTGTACACTTGACCATATAATGTGGCATGCTTGTCACAACCCGGAATGCATTTCGCTCTTCAAAGTATATTTCTTGGCCTGCTCTCGTCACTCACTCCCTCTAACCAATTTGTCATTCTAAGCCTATCCTCACCGCTGCCAGCGCCTAGATGATAGCAGTGGGCCTCTCTGATCCAGGCAGTGGCTAGGGAGCAGGCCAAGTGTTACGCGAGCCACTCTGGGACACCGAGCAGGCGCTTCTGCCGGCTGATGTACGCCTCCACGGCCGAGAGGAACTGGCTTTGCAGATGCTTTCAATTCGACACAGAGTGGAGCTCATCTACTTTGTGAGGACTTTTGCTTTGTGTCTGTGCAATGCATTTGTGCTTGTTTGTGTATTTTGTGCGCAAGTGTGCATGACTATGCATGTGTATGTGTGCATCAGAAAGATTAAGAGAGGTCTGTGTGTGTACATGTGCCTGACTGAATATGTCTGTGTGTGCTTGGTTGAGAGCGTGTGAAGGTGCTTTTTTTATATAAAGACACAATTATCCTGAAATGAGACTGAGCTTTTTTTCCTTTTTTTTGGTTTGCAATTATAGCGTTCGCTAAGTTCTGATGACCTACTACTTCTCTGCTGATGTCCTTTAGAAGTCATTCTGGTTACCATTTTTCTTCATTGGCAGACACTCCTCTCAAGAGCAAGAGGCAACACAACACTGTCATCCTCACTTCATTATTCCTGTTTTAAACAACCATTAATGCCCTCATTCAAATGCTTGGATGCTGCTTTGCTGTTAAGCTTATCAGCAACAGTCAACCAATTTACTACTGCAGTTCTCTCTCTAGTCGGGTGAGCAGAACATTAAGTGTATTCAAAATTACATTAGCTGCACATTGTTAGTGACTGCTTCTCACGGTCAGGCAAAGCTTTATTTTGATAAATAAAAATAAATCTTATCAAGTTATATTACCCAGTGCTTATTCTATGCATTAGCAAATCCACTCTATGACTTTTGATGTGACAGCATTTTTGGGAGAAGGGGATGGTAAATATTTCGGCAGTTTTTATTTAGGTGATACAAAAAATGCATTGGAGGAATAAAAGAAAGTAACAGTATTTGGAGGAAGATTTGGCAGATGTATGCTAATCATCTTCTGTTTTTGAAATTACAGAGAAGCTGCCCTGTTTTGATGAGTAATCTCCTCTCTAGCCGAGGTGCTCAACATCGACCTTTCAGACCCATGTGTTTTTATGTTGCAACCTTTTTTAGGATTAAACTATGCATGGCCAATGCATTTCCACAGGAGTAGATGTATTTATCTTTAGCACATAGACTGTCACCCACCATTCTGCACCAAACAATCAGCTCTCTGAAAATAGACCCCTTAATTCGCCTGCATGAGAAATGAGACTTGAAGTAGCTTGTTGAATGTCTAGCCTGAGCTTTCTCGTTAGACATTGATACCCATCTCACAAAGCAACACCAGCCTTTTATCTGTCTGAGTGTGATTCAGTATTTGATTGGGAATGAATCTGGAAGGCTCCAATCAGTTTCCCTTGTATGAGCACAGTTAACATGTGTGTGACTGCTCCTTGAGCACTGATGGCAGAGACATGGGCGATTAAGGCCAGAGTCCAATCAAACCAGCTGTGTGCCATTCCCCCCATGGCACTGGTTGTGCCAGGCATGTGTTCCACACTACTGGCAGGCAGAGAGGCCTTGACCAAACCCCAAGTCTGGGGAGTTACGGCCACACATGAACCAGGACATGCAGACAGATTGGGGATTTAGCTATACAAACATTTTTCAAAGACAGAGCTCCTATGCAAGCAGAAAAAATCTCATTGGTTGCCTTAACCTCAGCGGAGAGTTTTTCTGGCAAAGCAGCAGAAGGCTGCTGGGGCCCACTGTAAAAGACAGAATAATCATAATATTGGTTACCTACTGTATTGTGCCCTAACGCTTTGTGAGTAAAATAATGCTATTAAGCCATACTTTAGCCCTATCTGGGTTAGATAGATTCCACGGTCACATCATTATTTTCAGTCAGGATTTAGAGTTCATCATAGCACTGGTGAAAATGACTAACGACCTCCTTATTGCATCAGACAAAGGACTTGTCTCTGTACTGGTTTTATTAGATCTTAGTGCTCCATTTGATACCATTGACCATCTGGTCCTATTGCAGAGACTGGAACATTTCATTGGCATTAAAGGAACCGCTCTAAGCTGGTTTAAGTCCTATTTATCAGATCGATTTCAGCTTGTATATGTTAACGATGAGTCCTCCATGCACACCAAAGTTAGTCATGGAGTTCCTCAAGGATCTGTCCTCGGACCAATCCTGTTCACTTTATATATGCTTCCGTTAGGCAATATTATCAGGAAATATTCCATAAACTTTCATTGTTATGCAGATGATACTCAGTTATATCTATTGATCAAGCCAGATGAAACTCATCAGTTAGCTAAACTTCAAATGTGCCTTCATGGATGACCTGTAATTTTCTAATGTTAAACTCAGATAAAACTGAAGTTATTGTTCTGGGGCCCAAGCACCTCCGTGACACATTATCTAAAGATATAGTTTCCCTTCATGGCATCGCCCTGGCCTCCAGCACCACTGTGAGGAATCTTGGAGTTATCTTTGATCAGGACATGTCGTTTAAATCTCACTTCAAGCCCTTTTTTCACCTACGTAATTTTGCGAAAATCATGAATATCCTGTCTAAAAATGATGCAGAAAAACTAGTCCATGCATTTGTTACTTCTAGGCTGGATTACTGCAATTCTTTATTATCAGGCTCCTCGAAAAAGTCAATTAAGACTCTTCAGCTGATCCAGAATGCTGCAGCACATGTTCTGACAGGAACCAGGAAAAGAGATCACATTTCTCCTGTCTTAGCTTCTCTGCATTGGCTTCCAGTAAAATCCAGAATAGAATTTAAAATCATTTTTCTTACCTACAAAGCTCTTAATGGTCAGGCACCATCTTATCTTAAAGAGCTCATAGTACCTTACTACCCCACAAGAGCACTGCGCTCCCAGAATACAGGGTTACTTGTGGTTCCTAGAGTCTCCAAAAGTAGAATGGGAGCCAGAGCGTTCAGCTATCAAGCTCCTCTCCTGTGGAACCAGGTTCCAGTTTGGGTTCAGGAGGCAGACACCATCTCCACATTTAAGAGTAGGCTTAAGACTTTCCTCTTTGATAAAGCTTATAGTTAGGGCTGGCTCAGGTGAGTCCTGAACCACCACTTAGTTATGCTGCTATAGGTCTAGACTGCTGGGGGATTTCCCATGATGCACTGAGCTCCTCTCTCCTCTACTTTCTCTCCCTCTGTATGCAACCTCATCCCATTATTGCATGTTACTAAGTCGACTTCTTCCCTTTCCCGTAGTCTTGTGCTTTTTTGTCCCTCTCCTCTCTCCTCCTATCACTTCCTGCAGGTGTTTCTGGCTCTGGAGTTGTGGAGTCTGGATCTGTGGCTGCAAGTCACCTGCTGCCCCCGTGTTCCTGCTCGACACCCTCTGCTACAACAACTATTGTTACTAGTCCTATTGTTATTATTGTTATTATAATCATTAACATTACGATTATTATCATTAACACTACTATAAATATCTATACCATTTTTCATTTAGTCATTTAGTCTATAGCAACATCACCTTTACTGTCCGTACCTCTGTGTGTATATTGTGTAGGCTGCCTCCCTCCCCTCTCTCTCCTTCCATCCTTCCATCCCTCTCTCTTTCTCTCTGTTCCTCTCCTGCCCTCTTTCTCTCTGTTCCCCTCTTGCCCTCTCTCTCTCTCTCTCTCTCTCTCTTTCTCTCTCCTTCACCCCCAACCGGTCGAGGCAGATGGCCGCCCACCCTGAGCCATGGTTCAGCTCAAGGTTTCTGCCTCTTAAAAGGGCGTTTTTCCTTGCCTCTGTCGCCTAGTGCTTGCTCTTGGTGGGAATTGTTGGGCTTCTGTAAGTAACATCACAGAGTATGGTCTAGACCTGCTCTTTTATGAAAAGCGCTGTTGTTGTGATTTGGCGCTATATAAATAAAATTGAATTGAATTGAATTGAATTATTTCTGAAAGTCACCATTTGTGTTTCATATTTATATCGTGTGTATAGTGTTCCAGTTAGCTAGTTAACTTTTTCTCTGAAAAAACACACAATTATATAAACCTCTGGCTCAGCTGTGCTCTTTATTCCTTTAGTGTTGAATAAAATGCCTTGAATAAAATAAGGTAGTCAGATATACCTTATTTATTTAAATAAAACACAAACAAATACAAAATCAATTTTGATTTCATATTGACTAAGCATTAACAAGTATGTTCATCCTTTTGGTAATGGTTAATTGCTCCAACAGGAGATTGTTTGCTTTTGTGAATACACACTTCCTAATATAATGTGACTCTGACATTTGCAAATGCAATTTCCACAAAAAAACCCTTCTATTCAAACTGATATCTAACAATGACTAGTTCATACCAGTCTTTCAAACCATTATAACTTTCACTACAGCCCCACCAAGACTGAACCTCCAATTCCCAGTATCAACTTCCTATTTTGCAGTCAGTGGTTATAAACACATAGCTAACTCATACACAATATATCATTTACATGAAGGAAACAGCTTTCCCCTTTCTTTTTAAAGCAATTACCATCTAGTTAAATAGTACAAACAGACACAAACACAAACTGCAAGGGTTTTTCAATTTTTACCACAAGCCTTTAACAAATAGAATATTATGTTCTGTAGCTCTACAATGATGAGAATTACTAAGCCTACAACCAAACACGCTACCACATAGGCTACAGTAGCACACTTGCCAGTGTTTTTTAAAGCCTTTACAGCTATTCATAAACACAAATGGATGTCTGTTATAGTGTCTTTTCTGAAACTACCACTTTGGGGTGACAAAGTCAGACATTTTCTAATTCTTGGAATAGTAGTTGTAAACAAAGATTTTCATGTTAAACTGTGGCTTTTTTGGACTTAGATTCAAAACAGCTAAATAGTATTTTGCATTGCTTTTGTTTCAGGTAGACATACATGAATTAAACATATGCACAAGAGATTGGTTTTGAATAGATGTTCTTGTGCTGTGGTCCAGATCTCCTCTGCGGACCTCTCTAAGAATTGTGGTCTGGCTTCAGCCCAGCCGCCTTGGCACAAACCATTTTCTCTGAATGACATGTCGAACCATCAGCCGGACATCAAACTGAGGCACATGCAAGGCCTTCTAAACACCTATTAGAGCTATCGATGGCAGAGGCAGAGGTTGTGACCATGGAACGGGGAGGATATTTGTGTCTCTCACTCCGCATTACCAGCATCTTTGGAAAATGCTTTATAGATTTGGACAGAGGCGAAGGAAGGCTTTATCAGCACCAACACAGAGAAACACATTAAGGGATCAGAACCCCAAAGGTCAATTGTGGCTGTGGGCAGTGCTTTGTTATGGTGTCCTCTCTGTTTACATTACACTGAAGCCAAGTGACACAAGTAATGATACCAATTGTGTAGATGTATTAAGGCCTTGATATAAATTTTAACAAAAAAACTTAATATACTTATACTTAAGACATGTCCCTCTTTTCTGTACAACAATGGTATAATAGGTACTGGTGGAACATAAAATTTAAAAAAGGTTGATAGTGGAAACACAATGTCACAATGCTTTTGGGTAACAAGCTTTTATTTCCTGAATTTGTTATTCTGTCATCTATGACAGATGAACTCACTCATGTGACCCAAGTATATAAAAATTGAGCACAAACGCAGTTTTGTAATTTCAATATCTTCTGTAGAAAACTGTTAGTGGAACTGTAGCTGAACTCTGCTGCCAAACATCATTCTAACACTCAGTTTTTTCTAACCTCAATTCTATGACATGCTGTCATTAAAACAGCACACTGCCCTTGTTCAGAGGATGTAAACCTCTCCTTTTCAGGATTTAATGTCTATTTTTTTCAGGATCTGAACAATAGACTTTGTGAGACTGTGTTGTGATTTACTTGTATTTCAGGGCAACACTCACTGGTTGAGACAAATCCTTAATCCCTCACAAGATAATAATAATAATAATGTAATCCTTATTCCCAGATGGAACCATTTCCTGAAAAGACAGTTTTTGGCCCCGCAGAGGTTCTATTCAAGAAGAAGAGCAATGGGAGGCTATTTAAAATACACGGCAATTAAAATAAGACACACTGCCCAATCCTACCCACCATGCTAATCCTCTCTGATACAGATGTAGCTATTGTAGTGCAAAAGTTTCTCATTTTACTGTATCTATTGCGTATCAACACTCTCTCTCTATCCCCAAGTGTTTTTCTACAGAAAATGAAAATGTCTTTTCAGATGCCAGTAGGTGCAACTAGTAATCTGAGTACCTGCAATTGAATAAGCACAAGATTTAAGTTCCAAAATACAAAGTTTACAACATTTTCGGGGGAAAAGGCAAAGACTATGGCTGCAACAGCTGCCGCAGTGTTACAGATGAAAGATGATGAGTGCCTTTTTACTCCTGGACTTCACAAGAGTCTAAAAAGGCACACATGCTCAGGCGAAACGCATCCACAAATGCAAAACACGGCTGGCAAACATACGACTGAAGAGATGCCGCTTAATGTTTTTCCTTTGTAATGCAAAAGACAACCAGTTCGAGAAACAGATGGAATCATTCCTAACCGTGAAAATTGTTCATGACCACAATTAATGATGGTGAATAATCCTAATGAATGCTACACCATGTTCATGATTGCCATCTTGCTATCTGCACACAGACTTGTGGAAAATGTTAATTGTTAAATTAATCTTTCAAACAGAGATAAATATAGATGAGCAAAAGCACATGTGTGAGGCATGCCATGCTTATGTATCCTGCATATTTCTTTTTTTCCCCCCTCTGTGATTATCTTTCTTTCTTTCTGTTTTCTATTTCTTTCCTCCTTTGCTTTTTTGAAAGGCAGTCTCTCTAAATCCAATACAGTTTCTCTCAGCGTGAGCCAGCTTCAAAGCCCTGCTCCGTGGTCAGGCCTGTCGATCCTCTCACCCACCTCCTGGTTGTTTAAGAGAGCAAAAGCACAGCAGTGGAGTTTCTTAAACACACAGATCCACCCCAGCACCAACAGAGGGACCGCTGTTTGGCAAAAGAGCCTCTCTCTCTCTCTCTCTCTCTTTCTCTTTCTCTCTCACTCTCTCTCTCTCTCACTTTCTCTCTGTTTCCCACTATCATCCTCACCTTGGACTCTGACACTCTTCCTCCTCTCATTACCCACCCCCCTCCATAGACCTCATTATACCCGCATACTCTCTCTCTCTCTCTCTGTCTCTACACCCCTCTCTCGTACAATTTATCTTTTGTTGCTTCCCTCACACTCACTCACCCTCTCCATCCCTCTACCATCATTTACCTTTTTCCATCCCTGGCTACTTCAGCTGTCCACACTCTTCACCCGGCACTCCATCCCGGTGTCCCATGCCTCCCCTCTATCTTTGCTGCAACTCAATCCCTATCGCCGCCTCTGCCTTTCGCCTCACTCTCGATGTAAACTGATTGATGCTGAGCCTGGGCTCCGGGCCATCCCTCCAACCACACACGCAGGGACGTCATACTGAACCCAGAGGGGATACCGCTACCTCAGAAAGTGGAGGGTGGCTATGGAAGGCAAACAAGCCGTGCCCACCCATGTCTGAGGGGAGGCAGGCTTGGGGGGCCCCTTGGTGGGGAGCACGAATTGGTACACTGGAGTGCTCATTATGGCTCTGCAGGGACTGTCCTGCGGGGCATCCACTGTGTGGCTGTGGAGCTCATTACGCCAGGCAGCCACGGCACTCGAGGCACCCAGAGGCAGAAGGGCTCATTGCAGAGATAAGAAGGGGGAAGGGCTGCCCAGATTACCGTTAATCAGAGGCACCTGTAGACAGTCGGCACCTCCCTCCTCATTGCTTTCCGTTATGCTCCCACCCCTCCCAATGCGCACGCACACTCTTTCTCGCTGCTGTAATTATTGCAATTGCTTCACTTGACTTTCATTCCTGAGCACGAAGTTGCACAGCTTGCCTTCTAATGAGAAGCCCAAGCTATGATCCGGAGGTGTTATTTATTTATTTAATTACTTATTCAACACAGCATGTATAATGTCAATTATTTAAATTAGTGTGATTTTAGCACGACGTGCTCTGCAAAGCTCTCCCTACTGTGTGTTATCGGCATTTGACTCACATCACACTCCTCATAATGGTGGATGGAGAGTTAATTAAGTTGTAATTTGACATGTGCACCAAACTGGAGAGATTTACTTTAAATCTACTATTATTGAAATAGGCGGCGACACATATAGTTAAATTACAGTTAAAATTCACCTCTGCAGTGTCTTGTAAAAGGAAAAGGTAAATGGTTCAGACAGCGCCCAAAACAACACATACAGTCTATGTAAAGAAAGGAGAATGGATTAAAACCTTTCTGGGTCAATGCCATCCAGATGTAATCACAGTTTAGCTGTTTTAAATCAGTTGTATTGGAGGCGAGGTAGTCAGATTTCAGCAGTGGAAACTGACACAAGGCCAACTACTTCGAATTACATCATTTCAGTTTTTAGGTCAACAGGAGCTGTGGAAATCAAATTTTGGAGTTCATAATCTCATTCACCCAGTACATCACTTTTCCTCCACCTGTAACCTGATGTGAAACCAGTACCACCCAACACTGAACACAATGCAACTCCTTCCTGCCTATCTGCATAATGAGAAGTGTTACTGTCAGTTGTTTGGGCAAATGTCTATTTCTAAGGATGATACAACAAACATGTTTTGACTTTGATGTGAGTTGGAGGGTGCTAGCTGAAGTCTGTTTTAAGTGCTGCGGAGATGTACAGTAGGGATTAATAAAAACAAGAACGATGTGATGTGCATGACTGAACCACTTTTGTGATTCTCTCCTTCCTTGCACGCCTCCCTTCAGGTGCTGAGAAGTTCTTTGAAACCAACTGTCAAGCTGTTGTCTGTGCAGGCAGCATACAAAGAGTTCATCCAAAACCTGTACTTTATTATTTTATTTTTTTGAAGCACTTGAATGGATGGCTTGGCTGTTCTTATCAAACTATTCGTGATACATTTGAGACAACACTAACCCACATTAATCAGTGTTGTATTCTAAACAGCATGAACCATGTAATACAACTATTTACAATGTAAATAGTTGTATTATGTGAGTTGTTGTTATACATACGATATGTGCGCTACATGTATGCCTTAATCACATTGCAGGGGAGTAAGGTAAGACTCTGTAAAGGAATACTTAAATTATCATTCCTCTTTCAAACCACATCTTTTCACATAACTTAATAGGTATTAGGAATTCAAAAACCAAAAAAGCATAAACATTTAAACTCCTTAGCAGCTAAAACTCCCCACCCACATCTCTCTATCATGTCACCCAACAGATTCTGCCTCAATTAAATTAATACGCCTACTGTTTGTTGAATTTATGGTTTCAACCTTTACGTATGCACACACATATTTAGTGATTAGTTTTGGCTTTTTTAATTTTTAATTCACTGTTTTGAGCCTGTGTTAGTACCAAAAGATACAATTTTATAAAAATACAGTGTTATAAGTATACAGTGGTATAATAAGCTATAATTTACTGTGCATTCTAAATGTAAACAATGCAAGGGAATCTATAGTAAAATCACAACATCCAACTATTTGACAAAAGAAACAGTTTATCGTCACATAAATATCTAAAGAGTTTTGTCACTAATCATGGAACATGGCCTCATTATTTCAGCTTGATGAGCTGCCACACCTGACAGAAATATGACACAAATAACAAAAACAAACGATTTGTGTTGGGATGCTGATCAGCTCATTCCCTCGGTGCCCAGTAAGAAGACTTACTTCACGGGCTACACAGTCGCTGCACCATGGGGGGAAAAATCAAGTTCAAAGAAGTTGTCGTCTCACAAACTGGAATAAAGTGGTGAAACATTCACAAAACATCCAGTTTTATGTGTGTTTTATCTCCGAGTTTAGCTGATGAAATAGAAACTCCACGCATTTTGTTTTGCCTGCAGTGGAAAGGCAAAAGGTGAAACAAAGAAAGCAAGAAAGAGAAAAAAAGGCATTTCAATGTAAAAAGATGAGTTGTCATGGTCACAAATCAAAATCACCCAAGTTTTATGAAACATACCACCCCATGAGCCTTCATTTGTACTTCCTTATTCTGTTTGTAGTTATGCAACTCCGAAAACTAAAAGCTAAGGGCTTATGACAGAGTTACTGAAACTAAATTGTCATAAATTTCCGTTGCTTACAAGATGATGGATTACATTCATCAGTGCGAGGCCTCTAATCTAATCTGGAGCTGCGCTCATCAAACTCCTCTCAGAGGAGGTGTGCTGATCTGGGATCACTAAATATGTCCTTGTTTTTCTTCCATTTTCAGCATGATCTAAAGCTAAAATTGATGTTAGATCAGCATGGGCACTTTGGAAATAATAGCCCTGATCTCATTTGTACTCTGATGAAAGAGCTATAAAAGACACTAACACAGAAATATCTCAACATGATATCCCACATTTTTAATGCTGTAACAAAATGAGTTTTGCCATTTCTACCATTCACCAGATAGATAGATGGATAGATAGATTGCATTCCACAGATTTGCTTATCGTTGAACATTGTTAATTGTAATAAATGTGTACTGCAGTTACATGTCTATGAAATGACTGCAATCTGGTTTTCAGTTTCAGAAGATGTCTGCTATTAGGATACTTTTTGGCTTTCCCTCTCCCTGCCCACACATAATGACACACTTGAGTTGTTAAGCTTGCCGTTTTGCATAGACCAGGCCACAGTCCTCATACCAAATGACACTGGAACGTGAACTGTGGTGTAGTGTATTTCTTTTTCTCAGCCTGCCAGTACATTTGTTTTCATTAGATAGGATTGGTCAGCAGTCTAGGCCCTTGTGTCCAGTAATGGAGCGTACAATTGCAGGCCCATTATAGACTCACAGTGAAATAAATGATATATTGATCTTAAATATTCCACACTCTTGTGCCTGTCTGAACAGCTGTTACAGCCACCACACAAAAATCTCTTTAGGCATCTTCTTTAGGGAATATTCAGTGTACTTCACGCATCTCACTCATTGGGTGTAACTGTAGCAAATGCAATTCTACTGGTAGAGTGCATGTGATATACTTTACATAAAATTTGCTAAGATATTAAGACCTTGAACAATAAGGCAACAGACTTGGTAAAGCAGTCACGGCTAATGTAAAGCTGTAATGAAAACAAACTATACGCAGAGGTGCGACACTGAGCATTAATGAAATTACAGAGCTGGAACTCAGCAGACTCCTCTCTGCATTGTGCAATGAAACAGAACAGGACAGAAAAGCAACTGATGCATGCAAGTCACAGTCACAATTACTATTTCATTAAGGAGCTGCTACCATTGGCAGGCATTCTCTGGCATTGTTGTGAGGAGGCTGGCACGGCACCGGAAGGGGGGTGGGGGATGTGGGTTTGAGGGCTGTGGCAGGGGGATGTGAGGAGGAAGGGGGAGCGATGGGTCGGGAGGAAACATGCTTTAATTTGGGTCATCTCCCAGTCTGCACGGGGTCGGGTGACAGAGCCTCCTCTGCACCTAATCTGAAAACACATATGCTGTACTGGGTATCCACCTGAATTAATTGCCCTAATTATTCCTGATGCGGGGGGGGGGGGGGGGGGGGGGGTTAAAGACAGAAAAACATTTCTTTTTAAATGATATGGCGTGATAGTTAGTGCAAAAGAAACTTGCATGCAGTGGCACGCATACATGTAGAGAGATGGAGGCTACCTGTCAAGATGACAGGTTAGTCCTTAATTGCTTTAAAAGGGGGAAGATGCACATGCTTTATGCTGAAGAGTGGACCGTGGTTGTTGGGGGAGATTGGGTCATCTTTGTTACCACAGACACACGCGCACACACTGAAGCAGACAGGCACCATAAGTCAAGATGCTGGCTTGGATGCCACTTCGCACAGCGCTAAACAGCTCTTATGTGTCTCTCGTGGCAACTTCATATCTGGCCAAAAGGAGGAACAATAACTTATCAACAACAACAGCAAGATAAGAGTACAAACAATACAAACATTTTACTTGGTAGAAATGATCTTTTACTACTGTGACAGATTGGATTGACATTTGAAAAAAAACCTCTTGCCTATTGTCCTGTAGAAAATCAAAGAAATGGTCACAACTGGATCTCTCTTAGAAGGATTACTAAGTGATTGAGGGTGTTTGATTTACAAATATACTGTATATTAGGGTTGAAAAAACATCTATTTGCAATTATTTTGACTGATACTGCGATATGCGGAATGATCAGTTCTACTTATTATTATAATTTTCACTGAAAAATGTATTTAAATGATTATGGTGTGATTTTTGCAAGGATCTGTACCAAAAAAAGATGTTTTCTTAAGTCTGTAGAATATGATGTGTAGACCAGGGCATCTCTGAGGCACAACAAAATATCATTTTATAATGGTATTTTGACACACATTTTGCCTTTTACAAATATTGCACCTCATGCATTTTGAAAATTGCAGTAGGTCATATTGCAATTTCGATGAGATTTCGATTAGTTATTCTGCCCTACTGTATATGAAAAGATTACAAACCCACACTATTATCTGATGTGGTAAAAAAATAACTGGTACAAAAATGCCAGTAGAAAGACAACAGCAGAGTATGTTGACAGCAACATATTGCACAAATAGCAGGAATTATTAGTTCATTACTGTTGCCTTCAGTTAGCCTGACCACTTCAACCATCACAAAATTGTCGCTGATGGTGGCTAAATTTCTGCAGGTGTTATATTGCACTTTATTCATCTCACTTTATGTGTAACTGGTTATGTTAATAGGATTTCAACTCAATTTATTCAAGTGCTGATCAATGGCATGCAATCTCGGCACTTCATGCATTATGTATTTTAATGGAACTCACTTGCTTTATAGCTGAATGGCTAAAGGTTAACAGTCCCAATAGGTGGGACTCCCTGAAGACTAATCTGAACTTCAAACACAGCTTTTTTTATTTCACAAGGCAAAAGTGCACAACAACAGGAAAGTTGTTTTTATCACCACTTCTTATGGCTCATTGGGAGAAAGAAAGCGATTTATTACCCCACATCCTTTGCTCATATGAATGTGACAATAAATGCCCATAGATATTTTACTCTCTGTAGGAAGTGAGGCGGAAAAAAAGAGGAGTTAGAGGTTGGGGAATTAGTAAGAGGGAGTAGGGGGGACAAGGGAGGGTGAAAGAGGAAGAGAGGAATGTGTAGGTGGGGTGGAAGTGAAGTGAGACGAGAGGGGAGGAAGTTGGATAGCAAAAGTGGGATAAAATCTCCAACCAACAATGGAGATAGATATGTCACCGTTTCTATAATTATGCTACTTTAGCTGGCATTTGATATCTAAAATGAAAGTCATTTCACCAGTGAGATCTTAAGCCTCTCTCTACAGTTTAATATGGAAAACATCCAGGCGTCTCTGAGGGCCCTCTTTTCTCTCCACTGCCACTCCCTGCTCAATAAAACTGGCATGCTATTCCCAAGATGAGAGTCCCACTGGACTATGTAAGGACTGTGAGGCAAAAACCCCTCCAGTCTCTACTAAATCTAGAAGTCAGAAGACAGAAGATGCTAGAGACACATCCAGTGAGGGTCACTTGGCAGTTTTCACCTTATTGTATTTTCAGTCATCAAGATTTGCCTGTGGCTTTTGGAATATGATGTTGAGCCAGCCATGAGATGACTTTTGAAAGTGAACATTTTAAAATGGCATTTTTGTCATTGTGGCAAAGCGGAGCTATATGGAGATTTATGTCTATTATGCAGAAAATATTAGCAGTGTAATAAATCGGTAGTGAGGTGTAAAAATTTGATCAGTGGCAATCAATGAAAGACAAAAATATGGAATCTGGCGTTTTCAGGACTTAAATGGACAAGTGCTGCAGTGAACCTCACAGCTGGCCTGCTTGAATATGGATTGCACTGCTGGGACATTTTACACTATTGCTAGGTAAACAAGCATGAATGCATAAATCAATTCAGAACAAGTTAATGAGAACCAATCTGACTTGTGCAATCAAAATTTGGCTGCATTAGCTGCCATTATCATACTGTCATTGTTTTAGTTTCACATGGATGAAAGTGGATTAATGGTAAGATGTACGATTGCTTAGGGAATAGGGGTATTTGGTGAGGCGAGTGGAGGCTTAAAGCTGTCAGAAAATCACTTAGTCGACAAAAGATTCCAGTCAAAAACATGACGTATAACCTGTAAAGGAGCACTTGCCTTCAACACAGCCTGAACTGGGGCCAGTCGTTTTAACTGGCGCCATCAGTCTCCTTCAGGTAATGCAATTAGATGCCACTAATATCTTGGGATGCTCTTCAAACTGCAAATGCACTTTTGCTAAATAGCATGCACTGTAATAACTAGTGACAGCACTCAAGGAGCCAGATTGAAAAAGCTTTTGCATGCGATTGGTTCAAGTAATTGCACATACAAAATGCTCCCACTGATAGAATTCATGAACTGAAAACAGATGTTATCCAAATCTGTGCTGCCTTGTTTGCTTTGTTGCCAGGCAACGCACCTCACCTTGGGTTAAAACATGCAAAGAGAATTGTAAGACAGGCTTGGGCAAACCTAAAGTGCAATTACACTTTTGTGGTCTATTTGTTGGAGTTCTGCCTATAGATCAAGTCACCAGGTTCACAACACAGACCACAGACCAACTAATCCACTCGCGACTTGGTGGTCGCTCTTTGGCTCAGGACTAACCCTGCAATTAGGGCTCCATTCCACCTAAACAGGGACAATGACTATGCTTTATCATTTGGTTTGGAATCCAAACTGCCTACAGTAACACCAGAGTAGCTTGAGGAAAGCTGTGGGGCTGTCAAACCATTTACGGCAATGCTCTTGCTTTCTTGTAACACTCAATCGCCCACACGAGAGATGAAGACAGCCACCTTATTTAACAAACACAAACATAATGTGCATTCACGTATCATGGAAATGCCTTAGGGCTGCAGGCGTGAGTAGTGTATCATCAAATGTTCATTGAATCACGGTAATCATGGGCTAAATCTCTCCACTTGACGGATTAACTGGAATATCAAAGAACACAATGAAATATAACTAAACAGGGCTGATGAGGAGCTGTGATAGTGACTATGTATCCAGAGAACGAGAGATAGAGAGACAGAGAGGGAGGGAATAGGATCTGCTTCTTGCTCCCACTATTCCCCTCAAGGCAACGTCAGGATAAATCTTCTAAGGGATTATCCCAGCTACACAATGTTTTCTGTTCTGCCCATTGTATGCCTCTTTAAGCACAATTGATAAATTAGTTATTTATATTGTGGATGGATGAAAGTCAAACACTGGATTTTTTTTTGATTTGTCTGGTTTGAGAGGCATTATGAACAATGAGCTGTGTGTGTTCTTCCAATGCCAGATTCCACTGAGTGAATCTGTGTAAGATTACAAATTGGAATTGGGAAATTTTAGCATGCCAGAAGGTTGGCTTTTTTATTACTTAATTGTACCTTGCAGATATAGTTTTCCAAGTACAGAAACTTCAGCTGGGTTTCCAAGCTAGAGAAAAGGCACTGAGCCAGTAGGAGTTAGACAATACTATACAGTTGAGATGCTCTGCTACCCTAATTTTAGTTCGCCTGCCAGCTCAATAGGGGCCCAAATCAGTCTTAAATGAGTTACACATGGGATCAGATATCTCTGTGGGAACCCTTCTGCTTTTAATTTAAGGTAAACTAATAGCTTCATGTATTTGTAATTAGAAAAAAATAATATCCTGCTTTAAAACTGTATCATGCTCTCCACTTTCTACTGGCTGCTCACTCTTCAATAGTTCATGAATTTTAATTCATTTTGGTGGTTAGGCCAATCCCCCAGTTGTATGAAGCAACAGAGAGTTTTAGTCAAATTGAATTACCCTCTCTGTGTTTCACTGGTCTCACCCCCCACCGTCCTCATTTCCCTCATTCTCCTCCTCCTTCATTTTCTCTTTCCTTTCATTTTACCCTTCCTCTGCTTACGTATTTTATCCATCCCTTGCAACTTCCTTATTTTCTTCATAGACTGCCTCTAGACAGCAGTAAGTTGTATGACTGTGTTTTAACTCTGGCTGCCCCTAGCACATGTAAATGACTTTGGTACTTGATGTTTGAAGAGAAAAGATGAAGAAAAAAATCCCTAAGTGCAAAATCAAACAGATAAGAGGCAGGAATTTTCACTTTGCTGGGGAATGTGTGTCTTGACATGCACTGCCTTTTATGTTTTCCTTTTAAAGTAGTCAAGGACAGTTAGTTTTGGAGGCATTCTAATCCCAGATGTTAAGGATACATATATGGGTTTCCATTTCTGACAGTCTTTTTTGGGAAGAACAGACATTGCTATAACTTTCACACTAAACCAACCTGATGTATACAGGTTTGCTTGTGTTATCACTCAGTCCCATATGTGTGGCCCTATACTCTGGAAATATTCTACAGAGTGATCACAGAGTATATACATTAACAACTTGCCACAGTTATATAATAAAAACCTGCTACAGAGGAAATATCTCACATGCCAGGAAGTTGGTTGCTCAGTACATTTGAGGCTATACTGCCATTTGACCCACATTACACCAAGTCATTGAAATGACCTCTGAGGTGTTATCTCCAAATGGCAAACATGGCAGCATTAGTGTCCCATCCTCCGTGCCAAGGATGCCAGAAAATGTCTGACTTTGCAAAGATCCAGTCTCGCTGCATCTGCAAATTCACATTTTAAAGGTCAGATGTTGTATTGAGAATATGGGAGATAATGGTATTACAATAAATTATGGGAATATATCTCTTACACAGTTCTAGCCAAATAAATTGATGGTTGAACAGACCTCAGTGATAAAAGTAGGGACAACCTAGAATGTCTGGGGTAAATGGAACAGACAGCAGCAACCTTGGTGAGATTTAGAAAGAGCATCCCGAACAAAAGGGATAAGACTTGATAGAAGTTAAGGCTAAAGGTACAGTGAGAATAAGATTATCATTCAGACTCTAAAATCTAGAAGGTTGAGAGGTTACATCCCGTCTTGTAATCTGTTCTTAACTTTTGGTGTGGAGCACTTTGTCCTTCACTGACCTAGATCATCAGCAGTAAACCCATTAGAAAGAGAACACCAGATGACAAATACAGAGGATCATGCTGAGTATTCACCTGCCACATTTGTCTGAGTGACAAAGCATTTCCTGCTGGCAAGGAGGGTCCTCTTACAGGATTACCATGCATGTGGCCAATGGATACGTACGGTATATAACTCAAAATCAACTATCTTAATCTCATTGACAATGTCCATCATCTATTATGGTGGAACGAATGACCATGCATGGACACATCCATCCAGTGAATCCTGTAAAAGCTTAATTGATGTTGTCTTGAGGGAAACACCAGCCTCCATTTCCTCCCAGCGTGTGTCTAAGCTCTGAGACAAGCATTTGTACATTGACAAGTGGATAAAACTCCATAACTTAACCAGAGAGACTGGACACCCCCAGCAATCTCTTTGTTGTGTCTAAAAATAGTGGGTCCCAACGGTCTCTCTTGGAAAAAGCAGAGGCACACTTCATTATTTCATTATATCCCCCCACTCTGATTTACATGCACACCAGAGGAAGAGTAATTTTTATCTGAGCATCATGGCTGTAGTGAGGAGCTGTATGCTGATCCCCAGCAGAATAGTAAGACACAAAAACAAGCCAGAGATCCACTCATTGCATCCCACTCCTCAAGAGGCAGACATGATCTCATGTTATCCACGTTTCCCCCAAAGCACTGAGGCATGCATGCATCATGTCAATGAGACCTGGACTAGGAAACTCAGCCTTTTCAGTCACATTGTTAAATAATTTATCAGGGATCCAAATGGAGTTTAACTTTAGACAAATGCAGGATTCAGAGTTGCATCATCTTTTCTGATGTAGTCCACTTCATTCACATGATTTTTCCCTATATGCGATGCATACTTAAGTGGATATATTTACATATTGCCTAAATAACTAAGGATAATTCTTTATTCATCTTATCGCATTGACTCACAGACATTGCATTGCTGATAGCTGCCATTGAACTGTTTGTGACCTCAGTGACTTTCCCTTTGTGCAGTCAGCACCCATAGAGAGTACATAGCAATATTGGACACATGGGTTGCAGCATGCTGTGCAGCATTCATCGATTACACTGTATATGATATTGTTTGTCCAGTCTAAAACAAATGAGGCCTTGTGGCTCATATTATATCATATGTGCAAGAAATGGTTGCATCCAGGAAATAATAATGTGAAGGGAAAAAAACACACTGGATATTTGTGGAGCTGAACTTACCAGAGAGTTACCAGAAATCTAAAGACCTTAGGTCATGTAAGGAGGGAGGAACATGTTTTC
Organism: Micropterus salmoides; assembly: GCF_014851395.1. Classification (NCBI taxonomy): domain Eukaryota; kingdom Metazoa; phylum Chordata; class Actinopteri; order Centrarchiformes; family Centrarchidae; genus Micropterus; species Micropterus salmoides. Next base: position 20,353,945 of record NW_024044237.1, read on the forward strand.
TTGCACCTCCCAGGACAATGGGGTACTAAAAAATTAGGTCCTGTTCTCATAGGTGCATTTAATAATCCTCACTCTTCCCAAACATGTTTTCAATGGCCAATGTTTGCATTGAGGAGGAATTCCACAAAAGACTCCCTAAGGATTTGCAGACATTGGCCGATGTGAGTGACTAGGGGGGTCAAACAAATGTGGTGTGTCTGGGTGACCTTAATCACTTCCAGGTTCATCCAGGCTCGGATTTCACTTGTGTGCCTTATTTCAGGTCACTGCCTCAAAGTCAAAGTAGGGCACAGTCATTATGTGAGGGAGCATAACACAATCATCCACACAATACAATAAGGTCGGCACAATTCACTGAAGTGTTGTCCATTACCTCTGGGCTTGAACACATGCGCTCCACCACAAGTCTATATATGTGGAGCACAAGTAACATATGTAGCAAATTTGTCTATAATGCATGTGGAATTCTCCTGGACGCTTGGCTCTTTCTGTTTGTTGAAAACAGAAAATGTAACCCCAATCACAACAACTGTTGTCCAACAAATTTGGAGAGAACATACAGAGATTCCAGAGTATATTCCATATGTATGGGCGTCTTTAATGACATTATCACATTATTTAGTGGAGAGGAAGACTTTAAACCACAATGATTGTGAAAGAGGGTCGGATTCTTGTCTCATTGGTTTTGCTTGTAAAATATTGTAGAGGAAATGCAGCACCCTATCGGGAGAAGCTACAGACGAAGTCAGTTCTTTTTAAAAAAAGTTACTATTATAACCAAGATATAGCTGCAAAGGGGTATTACAAAAGGGCTGTCTCAAGGGGTGTATGAAAAGCACCACTTTCGCTTAAAATTTATGGCGCAGCATGACATGAAGCCATATCACGTCATAATGACTGTATAGCCAGTCAAGCAACAAAGACCTCTGCAACAAAAAACTGTCAAAATGACACGTAATAATCTGTCTGACTGATCTCGGGAATGAGTTGCTGCTCTTTTTGAAGACTGCATGCACATAAATTCTTTATGACCATCAGTGAATATCACACGTATTATTTAAGAAGACTGTTCAAAATATCCCTGATTCTATTATCGTTTCATGTTTCAGGCTCCAGCTATCCTTTCACTTTATTGTGGAATATGATCCCAGGCACTGTAACTATATTAACTACTACTATATATTAAAAGCAACATGTTATGCCGGTTAAGGTATTAAAGAAAACGGGGCTGCTTCTGATGGAGAAAAGTGATTAGGTCAAAACCTCGTTAAAGGCTTAGAGATGTTTGCTTTTGTTTGCTGTGCAAGTTAATGCTGTGGTTTCGACTCTGAGAGCCAACAGTGTGTTAATATTGGTACAGGTAAAGATCCAAGCCATTAGAATGAACTGTACAATGTGTGTTACCACCAACCGGCATTAGCTTTTTGTGGTTCAACATCTGTTATTCTTTGCTAATGGCTCTAGGCATACCTCCTTGCCGATATGCAACCAGTTTTTATACACTTCTCAAGCTCCTGACATGCAGTGTATTTCTATTGTAATGAAGCACTTACATAGCACTACTAAAAGTGCTATGTAAAAAAAAAATAATTACTGCATTAATCATAACAAGTATGACAAAGATATCAAGCTGTGGATGTAGTTCCAATTATAACGTATAATGTTCGTGGGTCCCAAACAAACTGCTTCACATGTAATCAGATGTTCACATATCCCTCAATTGCTTGTTTCAAAGTTGTTGTTTTTTACTTTGAATCCTTTTGCATGTCACTGGATAAGTGAGAGCACAGAAAGAAAATCAGCATGTTATTGTGTATGTGTGGATTATCTTGGTACTGAGTAGATGTTTGAGCGGGATGCATTTGGGGCCCCTGCTTGTGATTTGTGTTTCTGCCCCAGATTGAGCCTGACAGCCATGTACAATATCCTGTGATAAAACACAACTGCACAGACAAAAAAAGAAGGAAAAGCATAAAAATGCTTTGGTTAAACAGTCCTTCCGTACGTGCAAAGCTTCCCACAGTCATCCTACTTATGTTATGTGAGGCTCTAATTATTTAATGGGTTGATCTCATTAGACAAATGCTTTTGTTGCAGGTGTCCAGTTCAAGATGAGAAGCTTGCCAGAGGCATAAGGTTAGTGAGGTGGGCTTAGGAAACCAATATAAATGACTTAATGGCTTATATGCAGTCATGCTTACACACTGCATGCGATCAGAGGTATTGAATTGCCCAAGTTACTGAAAGACATCATGGGACAGTGAAATGATCCACAGCCACTCTGTCAAAAAAGAGTTGTCACATTTGTTGTGATTTTAAACACGGCCAATGTCATGTGCAACTGAAATAAGACTGAATAAGTCTTACTTACTTTCTTTCTTTTTTACCTTACAAAATAGAAGAGAAAGGGCTTGCCTCTACTCTGTCTGTTTTCACAAGAGGTCAGCACACTCACAGTTCAGCCCTGAAGTGTTACATTTACCCTGGAGTAGATTTCCGGGGTTCATAGTGTGTGTGTCATCCCATTGAGGAAAAGGCAGCTTCAAACACAAGTACTTATGGAGATATCACCCATGGGATGTCTTCTCAAGGCTGGATATGGTATGTCTTCTGCGCCAGAACAGGGGGTGTTTGAAATGCAGTGATTAGTGCAGTGTCCAGTTAATTTTAACAGGGTTTCCAATGGGACTAATCAGGAATTAAGAGTCGGCATCTACTTTAAATCGCCTTCTTTACGCATTCATGGGGGGATACTGTCAGGATGGAAAAAGGCAATTGTCTGTGGTTTCCCGATTATCCCCTGCAAAAGCTTATAATCTGGCTGAAAGTACTTAAAGAGTCAAGCAGCAAAATAAACAACATTGATTATCATCCCACTGTTCTTTTTCCCCCCACAGTGGACCATGCAGAGAGCAAGGGGGTTGGAGACTAAGGTTGCGCCTTCCCCAGTCAGCACCATCTGCTTGGGCAAATGTTAAGGCAGGCTAAATACCCCCTGAGTCCTCTGTTCAAACCAGATTATCAGCTATTCTAAGGAGGCGGACGAGCATCTTATCATCTCCCAATCTCTTTTACAAAAGCAAATCAAGAATTCTGTAGAGGATTACCAGGATTAAGGAGGACACAGACATGACCCTCCTTGGACAATGTCTTAAATTGCTGCCTTTTAGTCTGACTACCTTCAGCTTGCAAACAACTGCTGCATCCTGTCATGTCCTTAACACTGTTTAATTATCTTGATGTAAAATATCACTTTCAGGAATGGATGCTTTTGTGATTATATGGTATGTGGTTACCATATTTCCACATAATATATCTAGTATAGTACAACAGTGTTTAAATGCATTCAGGTTTTGACTGTTGGAAACTGAAGTCATCGTTATTGTCTTAGAGATCAATGATACCTCAGAAAGGAGCCTCTGCTTTACACTACATTGACAGCACCACATAGTGTTGAACAATGACCCACAGTGGGACGTGGCTAGGTTTGAAAACTGCATTTATTAGCCCCAACATCATGATAGATTGCTGGACAGGTTTTCCAATGTATGCTTCAATGAGGGACAAATTTCTATGCAAACAACCTCTATGTGGCTGTAGCTTAGTTGCAGATGTCCACAGAATGCAAATGTACCACCAGTCACCTAGCAGCTATAATGATAAATACATTTTGCCTCCTCTTTACTGCATTTGTTTTGGATTTGTGTTAAATATACATGGGGAAAACTAAGTAGAAACCATGTGATTACTTTAAAGAGGGGTGGGATGAAGGAATGGGCAGAGTGGGTGCCAAAGCACCAGCAACTACATCTCCAAAACATTTCGCGTGGCTGTCAATAGTGAGGGCATCCTACAAGAGCAATCACAGTGGATTTCTACCTGGAATATTTTAGGGTAGACAGGGACACACTAACTGCCTTGCAGGCACAACAGCAAACCATATGCTCCTTGCACACTATCAGCAACTACTGTTTTAGATCACACTTTTAACAAGGAACAAACAATTGTACAAGCAATCGATGTTCCTCAGATCCCCGCTCCACAGTCACACCTCGTTTAATCAACAGAATTGTTTTCAATGAAAACAATCTCCGGGCTGTAGAGCTACTCAGTGTCTCAGAAAGAACCACTCGGCGAGCTTCCACACTGATTTGATTGTTGCACACACAAAGGTAGCTAGACCACCGCAGCTATAGGGGATGATTGAATTATTCAGTTTGGCAGAGATTTGGCAGCAATTGTGTGGAGTGTTGCCTTGAGTGGAGTGCAGCAGAAAGACAGCATCTTCTTGTTTCCTGCTCCACTGCACAACACATGCATAAATAGCCCTGCTTAGACAGTCAGCATTGCTTCAGGACAACTTCACATCATACCCTGAACATTCTTGCTGCTAGGCTAATTGACCTACTCCTCCTCATAGACAACCCTAACATTAAATGATAAATTTAAAACATTTATAGTATCCATACTTGAACATTTACATCGGAGGCATTGTTTTTAGTAGTATTCAACCCCCAGAATACAGTTTCATGTTTAAGGCACCTTTATGTATCTGATTTCACCACTAAAAACATCCAGATGTAAAGAGGGAGAAACAAATCAATACAGACTTTCAATCACTGCTTTTTATGCAAGTTTAGAGAAATGTCTTAAGATACCCAGTGGGGCTCAGATTACTCAATGCACATTGCTTTTAAAAAGTTAGCTCAGACAGCAACTGCAGCGATCTTTTACTTTAAACAATCTGTAATCTTGAATTGTCATTCTATACTGTTTGCAGCGGACTGTGATGTCAGAAGAGAATGTGAGTGACTTGCAAAATCAATGTAATGTGAAGAAAAAATGGGTTTCGCCATCTCGATAGCTCCTTTGCAATGTTATCCACATGAATATATGTTGTAGTTTTATGTTACATTTATCAGAGGGAAAGAATTGATAACTGGGATGCAGTACTGATCTCACTGATTGCATTCTCAAGGTTGTGGAAAGTCACGGAGCCAGCTGTGTGCACTCTTTTTCAGAATCACAAACTTTATATTTGGTTTCTGATTCATCTTAGAGCTTATTATTAATAACTGATAATAAACACGTATGCATGATGACTACGGTGCATCTAAAGGTTTTTTATTGTGGGAAATGGCTGAAGAAGCCTAATAGCCATACTATGAATGGTGAAATAAAGACGTCCAAAAAAAAAATAAAATGAATACTATTATTAAAGACCATATGGATAACCTCACCATCACAGCACAACAGATTGCTGAGTGGGTGTATATGTAAGCTCCTGTGTGTGGGTCTGTATATGTTGCTTCATCTGCAGACATATCATTGCATTAAATGTAATCACATGTACTACAGATAACAAGCTTCCTGGCCTGTCAGATGAAATTGAATACTGTGTCCTCATAAATCACAAATCAATATGTCAGTAAAGAAACTCTGGAAACACTTCCCTCAGTGACAACTGTAATACAACCATGGGACAACCTTTAAAATACATTTTATAGATGATAAAAATCACTGGGAATGCACTTAATGTGAGCTGACCGAAACCACAAGCGCATGCTGAGCCCCGTAACAACTGCACATTTCTATGGGAGTGGAGGAGTGACAACAAAATGGTCCAGAGACATACCAGAGACATTTTCTGTTAGAAACCAGATCAGCAACTACTGCTTACAATATTTTCTTCTCCTTTTCTCTATCCTTTCTTTCTCACCTTTGACTTTGCACTCCAATACAGAAGAAAAATCTATTGCCTACTCTGTCTTCATGCACAAACGTTAAGACTCATTAATGCTGTGGCTTAGTATGAGTTTTTTATTTGTATTTATGGCTAATTTGAAAACATTTCATTACCTAATTATGCATAACACAAAAAAATCTAATCATAATTTATCTAGCTCAAAGAGATACAACTACCCTATGATCTACCCAAGCTCTGTGTTTTCTTTAAGTAAGAATGAGGCATTTAGCAGGTTTAAATTCATCTATTAATAGAAAGATGACATTTATGCACTCTCTATATGAGAATGTTCTACTTGAGTGTGCACCGTTTCCTCAAATCGCCAAGGACACTTTCCCCGAGGGAACTGATTAGCTCTTTCTCAGTTTTAAAATATGAAGTAACTTTGATAAGCAATTAAACATTTTCTGTTGTCTCTACTCTGGCTTTGTTTTATGCCTTTCAAGTCTGTATTTTTGGATCGAATTCGCATAAACACTGCATAACACAATGTTACAGCGATGGTTATTGTACCCTCTAGCATCAATCTTCCTCTTAGATGTGTTAAACCCTGTGTTTGTGCACTACTGTACATCATAATAGCAGGGTTATCATTATCAAATGATCATTATCGGCTCTCATGGAGGTAAAAAAAAAAATTGTTATTCCAAAAAAAGCTTCTGCTCTGCTGTTTTCTGTCTGTGCACTTCAAAGGAAATGCTCCCACTAGATTTCCATAACTTTTTATCTGTAATCTGTTCCTAATGAGCAATGTATATCCAAACCATTTCTTCCTTTCTTTCTTGTTAAGTGCTATATTGCTGCAAAATGTAGAAGAAAATGAGGTATAGGCAGTTTTTCTATAGCTAAAATGAGCCAATTAATGATGTCCAAACCAACACAACCACACATACCTCTATAGGCCACAGCCTGTTTGACATATACTATATCCTGCGGGCTAACTGTATGAGAGAAAAACAAATTATTATTCTCCAACATGTGTTTTGCCTCATTTTAGTCTTACTGTTCTCATGAAGCAGATACAGGACGGTGTGCATAAAACTCAACTGACTGAGTGATGTAGACTAATATTGAATGCTCAAAACAATGAATAAGAAGAGTCATCAAAATATGCAATACAATGCAAAAGACTTTAATAAATTTCAGAAGCGCACACATACATAAACAAAACATTTACAGTTTTCTCCACACTGGCAAATCAAAGTCAATTACAAAGATCATGTAAGGTGCATATTGTACTTCACATTGAATAAAAGTGAGGTTGTCTGTCTCCCTTACAAGGACAAACGCTCTCCCCATGTAAGGGTATTTTTTTTTCTTTCCCCCAAAAATCAGGCAAATCTAATCATTACACAGTGCTAGGATGCTATGTATATTTCATACTGTGGCTCCTACGCAGTAGTGAATACATTTGATACCATAATTACATGAATATACCTCATTCAGTAATAACAACCTGTCTCTCAAAGAGGTAACACATAAAATTAACAGCTTTAAAATAGACATAGTCTGTAGAACCATGACATACAGTATTAAGACTGGAACGAAATCAAAAAGGCTTCTGATCTGTGCAGTAATTTAATTTAACTATATATAGTCTCTCACAAGAGGGTAAACAGCCTGTGGTCCAGTCCATCTGTACATTTCCAATTGAATGCACAGGCTATGTCTATTTTAATGACTTTAATTCTATGATCATATGTATGTACTGTAGGGGCCTTTTAGGCCTTACCTATCAAAGCAACCTTCAGCTTACCAATTAACAGAACTATTAAACAACGATGCTGCTAACCCATCAAGCCATTTACTAGTGTATACTGTAGAAATTATTCTATTCATATTGTACCATGATGATTCTATAGGTGTAGAAACAGTAGAAGCAAAATGATACTCTGAACAAAGAAGCCAAAGAAGTAGTAAGTGCACCATAGTGGATTTTCTGTCAAATGTTAACTTATTGCTGTTTTTCAACTGAAGCCTGGATTACCTTTTCATTTTGGTGTTCAATGTTTCTTTTGAAATTTCTTTTGTCAGTGTAAATAAGTGCACAAAGTCAATTCATTTTACCAACTCATATTAAAGACTGTCTGAGGATTACTATTCTTTTTTTACCATCTGGAGTCATTTTAATGTGGATTTCAAAGGTTAAATCACTTCCGAATAGAAAGTGACATACAAAAGGTTAGGCTTAGTGCTCTTCAAATCTGCCCCACATAAACAGCTTTTGATTATAACCCCAGCAGTTAGTCCCTTGTGATTGTAGCTTAGCTCAAAGTATTAAACTTGTCCTACCATTCCTCCCAGTGTAATAACAGCATGGCGATCAGTAGCACAGTTGTAAAGGACTACAAATGCGGTCGTATTGTGGGTCCATGCATATTTCTGAAACATTAGCCACACTCTTCACTAACAATGCTATCAGTCGGTTCAAAAGTTGGACAGAAGAGGCGAAAGTTGGCAGAAAAGGTACACTGTAATGTGGGCTCAATACTAATGTAAGCCTACGGGTTGTAAACCTTGCAGCATAAACACATTAGAAGTCATTAGTTCCATGAGCAAGCCCAGATAGAGCAACGTCAAATAATACAAAAATCAGAAAGTAAGAAAATAAAATGGCCACCAGGCAGCTTTGAAAACAAGGCCAAGAAATGGAATCAATAAATATAAACACCATCAACTCTGTGATAGATATACATACATACATATAAACATACTTTACAGATCTACTGACTGTATTTAACACCTATTTTACAGATTGAGTGCTGGAGTGGGACATTTTTAAGGAGGGTTCTGGGCATACAGTATCATCCTCACTGACACAGGTAAGTAATAGCATTGGACTCAATAAAGCATTTCAAACTTCCAACAGATTCACAGGAGGAGCTTTGTCAAGATTCAGGCAGGCAACATGAAGTGTCTCTCTTTTTCTGAGATCCCCTCCCCTCCCCTCCCCCCCTTCCAAGTTCATCTTTTCTCTCGATTGTATGAAGAGGTGGGGTTTGAGGCTGTAGAGACAGTAAAGTACTTGTTTCACCTTTTCAGTTTTCGCCTTCCTTCTTTCCTCCCTCTGCCCCCTCTCTCTCTCTCTTTTCTCTCTTTTTCTCTCTTTAGGTAGTGCGAGCTAGAGATTGATTTTAATCCTGTGGGAGCGAGCTGTACCTGTGCCACAGAGTGTGCCATAGTGTGGTGGTTTCAGTGCCGTCTCCTGAAATATAGAGAGACAGACAGATATAGGGAGATTGTAGTTACAATATCATCGAGCTCTGAGCAGCCTAAGCTGTAGCCTTATCAGTGCGAGGCTACACTGAACACTGAATAAAAAATCTCTGAAGAGTGTAGAAGATAAAAAAAAGCATTCTTCAAGGCACGGCTGGCAATCAAGTCATTATCTTGTCAGGTTTCCTTGAAGAATGCTACAAGTGTCACAAGCTTGTGCATTTTTCCTGTACTTATCAGAGCATGCAATCTTATCCAATTATCACTCCCAATTTGTCTTTTTTGTCTCCCACCACACTAGTGCAGCACTCTTCATTTCCCCTCAAAAAGCCATTTGGATCAATTTAGGCCCACTCTTTCTTTCGGACCCTTGCCAGTGGGTCCTCTGATATGTACAGAATATGACAGTTTTCTGTTCCTAAGAAGGTTAGCAACACATTTGCCAATATTTGAATCAGGAAGAATCTGACCTGGTAGTGCTTATATTAGCAAGGCACAGTGATCATAGATGCAATGACTCAACAGAAAAAAACAAACAAAAAAACCCCCAGTGATAATAAAATAAAATAAAGCCATAATCAGTCGCTGGGATGTAAGGCTGGCATCAAATTTGATTAACAAGCCTAGTTAGCCTTTTAAAATCATGGCTTCCGCCCCTGGCTATGCACCCACTATGAGTCAGCACAAGCACTTTGTCATCAGACCATGGGTGGCTAGTGTGAAAGGCCCATGCCTTCACCCACACAAATAAATGACGATATGCAAAAACTTTGTTCACTGCTGACCTTGTTATCCAACGCATTTATAATATGATGTTTTTTTTTATAAAGTTAATAAATTGCATTATAAATAAGGTAAAACAACAATACTTATTGTCTAAGGGGTATTTAATCAAAGTGTAATGTATGCGTATGTGATACTACAAAACCACTAACAGCAGTTTCTGCTATTTTGAGTCATATGAGGTTAGTATCGTTAAGCGGTGACCCTGCGTGCTCCTTGGCCCCAGAATTATGGGCCAAACAAAAGAATGTATTAGCCTTTTTATTCATTGTGATGTCTGATATCACTCAAGCAGGGTGGTACTCATTTGATCTGCCTCCGCTAAAGCACATACTCTCACAAGAGCTCCTCATCACTGGAGGCAGATTGACCTCTAATATCATGGGGTAGGGGTTAAAAGAAAATGATGAGATGCATAAAAACTGAGAAGAGAAGGGGAGGGGGGGGGGGGGGGGGGTTGCATTTGCAAATACAGCTCACACTGTATAATGAAGCCATATGGTGGCACAAATCTGTAGTCTCTGAAGTATTTTTACAAGCTTTACTCTTTATCGGCTACATCTGTAAAGTCCCTGAAAACATTTTGGTGACCTTAAACCATAATCATCTCCTCCTGTGTGCCCTCCCCATTGTTATTCCATGGGTAGGCTTTTTATCTTTGCTTTATTTTCAGGCTGCTTTAGGTGTGTGGGAGGGTGTGGGGCAATGAAAGATCACTGTAAAGGCACTAAAGCACCATCTGTCACTTGATGAACAAAAAAGGAACACATGACAACCTGCCTGTGATCTTTGCTTTTGGACTTCTGGTATTAGCTTTAGGCTCAAGAGAAACTGAAAAGTTGGCAATGACAGACCAAATGCAGCTTTTGTTTTAACAGCCACACTTGAAATGATCTCTTCAAAATCTCGAGTGCTCAAATATTCTCTTTTTTAACCTCCTTAGATTAAAGCAAACCTCACACTATTTTAAAGAACTGCTGTTTTTAAGTGTTCTTCTTTAGACTTTGAAAATAGATTTTCTTTAAAGAAGCACAAAGATTAAATCAAGCAGAGATGAAATTATAATAGGGTTTCAACAAACAGGACAGCTGGTCATCTGTTGTCACTTGTCACTCCTGAGAATTTGACTCACAGGGGAAGTACGTGGCATCACTTATAATCTTAAAGGACGGCTGCCTTTTTTTCTTTCTTATCAGCCCATTCAAAACCTAATTACAGTGATTTTAATCATACTGTATTACGAGTGATTAACCCTTTAGTGCATTTAATTAACCTTTGCAGCCTCCGATTCTCATCAGGCAAAGCTTCATGCTATTTTAGTTTAAATAAGCACACTTAAAACTGATGGGAAATCCAATGTCTAAAGTAGGAAGCATCACATGTCAATTGCTCAAGGGGACAGAGAAATTGTGATGTATTATCAGGTTGAAATCACTGAAGATATGGTTGGTGACCAGAACCAAAAGAACATTCTTCTTGATAATATTCAAATTCTGGGATTATGTGACACCATATGACTATATCATACAGATCAAACCTGAATTCTCTTGGATAAATATATCTTCAAAATAATCTAATACAAAGAGTGCCTGATGATTTGGGAGGATGTTTACTAATCATATATTCATTGATTTTAATTTATTCAGACAAAAATACTCCACTCTGATCAGCAACATAGGTGAAAATCAATTTAAATCCTTGATGCATAAAATTCATGACTGATAATAATTCAGAATTGTAGAACACAGACTGAATATTTCTACATATTTCAGGGCAGTCACTACCATAAGATGGAAAAATCTTCATGACATCTTGTCAGTGTGTCGTATAAACACATTATGAATTAAATCTTTGGTACCAAGGGCATGTAGTAAGCTTATGTATAATGTACCATGGCAGAGCATAGCTTTTAACTAGGGTTTCAAATAAAGGTGGATGAAGGGAATGACTATCAACTCTGTGTGGGTGTCTTCATAAATTATCCTAAGCACAATACTTCACAGGATCAACACTCATTTACCAAAACTACGCCATGAGGGATTTTAATGCTTGCTAGATGTCACATACTGGGAGCAAAAAGGCAGAAATGAACCAAATATCTGAAAACTGTGTGCGATATGAGGCTAGACACAAACAAAAGCAAGCACCTCATCTAACAGAATCAATTATTGATGCAATATCATGAAATTGACCCAGAATTGGATGAATGGCAGTTATGATAATTATGATCAAAACAGTAACAAAAACGAAAGCAAATGCAACCAAGCCCTCAAAAAATCGTAAAAGAAACAAAATGGAAAGAAAAAGAAAGAAAATGCCAGCAAATTCAAATGGATGTTTGACACTGTGAAAACTATATACGCACATATCAGTATAAATAAATTGCTACCCTGTGCACAGACGAGTCAGCCTTCCATTGTGCTGGTGATAGCAAGTAAAATATCAACACGTATACTCATGTGTTAGGGATACAATGATTTTTCAACGTCCTCTCTAGCCCAAACTACAACACCTCACAGCGGCAAACCTTTGTTGTCATTGCATCCTCTCCAATGTGAGTTAATTTAAAGAATGTGTATCTACATATGCCATTTATAACAATAATTGGGGTCATTAAAGTAGAACATTTATGGGCTAAATGCAACGTTGGCCTGGCAGGCGTTTTTATGGACTACTGCTCCCTTGGTGTTTAAGTATATTGGTCTCAAGGCTCTGCGTCACCTTGATCCCTGTGACCCCCTCCCCCGCCCCAAGCAATACTCAGTCTTCCCCATAGCACACGGCTCTGGCTGTCAGCACTGAGCAAGGCCACCTCTCCTTACCTCTGATTTACATTTATTTCCCTCACTGGCTTTTATTTATTGGGGCACTTCGCATTTGGCACATATCTCTTAGGGAATCATAAGCCCTTTGCTGTACCTTGGCATTCAAATGAGCTTCTTTCTCACAAAGCCTCATTGGCACAGTTAAAACAGCACTTAATATTTTGAGGACAAAAGACACAAAAAGTGGGATTACTTAACAAGTTGTTTTAGCACGTCAAAAGAAATTTTTTTTGCTTTGTGTTATTACCGTCACACTTTTTGCCCAAATGAATACCTGATGAATTGTCACTCTGGCTGCCATATTTATGTTTTGCTAGCCTTGTTTAAACATGTCAGTCAAATCTATTAGCACACAGCCTCATTCGCCCTTGACCTCAAATGCATCAGTAGAGAGTTCAATCATTGCCGCCTATCCCAGGCTCTTCTAAATCAGGCTACACTGCCACCAACCACTCACACTGATATTTAAAATAGCTAGCCATCATAATTGCACTGCTGCCATTACTCAAGCTTTTGAATATGAAATTGACCTTCATGTGTATTTTTGCAAATGATTATGCAATTATGGTTGCTTTTGAAGGAGGGTGAATACATGAATTAATAACAATGAGTACCATGAAAGTTTTGCTGTATTAATTGCAACAAATTATGTTTTATTCTTTCGTTTCATTGCAAGTCACTTTTAGGTGCAAATGACATTCATGTAGACATGGTCATGGTCTGTGTGGGAAAATCCCCTGGCTCCATGCTGCCACCCTCCCTCTTTCACATCACCTACCATGGGACAGCAAGGGGTGTGTGAGTGGGGACTAGTGTGGGTGGGTTTAAAAAGGAAGTCATGAATTACCTGTCGGGTGGTGATTTGCCCCGCAGTCTTGAATCCCCCCTGACAGCTGCACTCTGAGACACTGTATGGGTCGGAGCTAGTCGATGAACACTTGGAAAGTGAGTCACAGCCCACCACGAACGTGTTGTCCAAGGGGAGCTCCTGGATCACATGGTGTTTCTTTGGGGCGACTGGTGTCTCCGGTTTGATTTGAAATGTAGGCTGAGGGGACGCTGACTTGTAATGCTTGGCTAAATCTGGGCTGTCGGGTTTGAAGGTGGTGGGTGTCGTGGCCCAGTTGTACTTCCCCATGGTTTGCTCCTCTAACTCCACAGGGAGGTCCAGTGTACCATTAACATGCTCATGGGTGGGGTCGTCAGGCTTGGATTCATCAATGGTCACAAAGTTCAAGAGGAGGCTCTTAGGGGATCGCTTCTTTCTCTTCTTCTTCTTTTTGATCTGACGGTTCTCTTGGTTGGGTGACACCCATTCGCCACTCTGCTTGCCCTTCTGTACTACTTTGTGTCTGGGTGTCTGCCGGCAGCGCACCAAGGCAGTCACAAATATCACCAAGATGACAGTCATGGTCCCTGCTATGATAGCTATGACAACAATCACATATCCATTGGCTTGAGGTGTTACCTCACTGTCCCCTATGTTACGGTCCAAGGGTGTCTCCATACTTTTTCGCAGCTGCTCTTGGATAAAGGTAGCATTTGACACAGTGTCATTGACAAACAAGTGGATAAGTGTGATCGCATGTAATGACTCAGGCTGGCCTAGATCTTTGACCTTGACAACCAGCCTATGTAGCCCCTGATCAGCTGAAACTATTTTCTCCTGCAGTGTTATGTTACCTGTTGTTTTGTCGATGGCAAAGAGACCTCGAGGGGAGACCCTAGATGTGATGATGATGCTGCTGATAATACTGTACTGCAGCTCAGCATTCATACCTGTGTCATTGTCAATGGCAAACACTCTGGTGACCACAGCGCCAGGGGTAGTGGCGGTACGCACTAGGTCATATGAGTAATTGGAAGATGGGATGACAAACACGGGGCGATTGTCGTTCACATCGACTACATTTATAGTGACCTTGGCATAGGAGGAGCTTGGAGGTTGCCCCCCATCAACTGCCTTGACCATGAATGTGTAGGAGCTTTGCTGCTCCCTATCAAACGTGATATTAGGTTTGATCACACCAGTTTGGGGGTCGATGATGAAATTATCTTTCCCATTCAAAATGGACAGGGTTATAACAGCATTATCTCCTGCATCTGCATCAGTCACTGTGATTAAGCCCACAGTTCCATAGAGAGGCAGGTTTTCAGGCACATAGAAGTTGTACTCAGGGTGTGTGAAAGCTGGGCTGTTGTCATTAAGGTCCTGGACGATTAGCCTGACAGTGACATTGCTCTGCAGGGACGTGGAGCCATTGTCCCTCGCTATGACAGTGAATGAGTACCTCTCCTGCTTCTCTCTGTCCAGTCGTTTGCCAACGGAAAGGATTCCTGACCGTCTGTCTATGTTAAACCCATCAGGTGCATCAGGGCCAAGAGTATAAATAATCTCAGCATTATGTCCGCTGTCTGCATCAGTGGCGCTGATTTTTATTAACTGTGTAGAGGGGTCATTGTTCTCCGGTATGGAAAGTTGGATTTCCGGCTGGGGGAAGATGGGTGCATTGTCATTCTCATCCTTGATTTTAATTAAAACCATAGCTGAAGTGTTCAAAGGAGGCGTCCCCCTATCCGAGGCCACTATCTTAATTGCATATTCTCGAGTCGTCTCATAATCTAGGGGGGCAGCTGTCTCTAGTAAGAATTGATCATTAAAGACAGGCTTCAACCGAAAAGGAACATCATGGTCGGTGTAGCAAGCTACTTTGCCATAAAGATCTGCATCCTTGTCAGTAACAGTAATTAGGGCTATTTTGGTGTTGAGAGGCGCATTCTCAGACAGCAGAACAGTTCCATTAACCAGGTTGATAATGTAGCGAGTGTCTATGGTGGGAACGTTGTCATTAACGTCAGTTACATTAACAATAACTGTGGCTCTGGAAGGGGTGGAGCTGCCATCACTGGCAAGGACGATGAGTTTATGAACAGGAGTTACCTCCCTGTCCAGTGGCTGCTTCACAGTGATCAGTCCTGTAGAGCTGTCGATGGCAAAGTGACGTTTGGTTGAGGCAGAGATTTGGTTGCTGAAGGCGAAGTGGATCTGTGCGTTGGAACCCAGGTCTGCGTCTGTGGCGTGAAGCTGTGCAACCGATGTCCCCATGGGGGCATTCTCTGGTACTGTGACCTCCAAGTCACTGTCCTTGAAGATGGGACGATTGTCATTGACATCAGAGATGGTGACTTGGAGAATGGCAGTGCTGGACTTGGGAGGGTTGCCACCATCCTCCACCTTTATCTTCATGACAAAGGTGTCCTTCTGCTCGCGATCCAGATTCTGCTGAACGATAAGCTGTGGCCACTTGTCACCTTCAGGAGTTTCAATGATGTCTAAGCCAAACTCGCTGACACTCTGCAAAGAAATTACAGCATTTTGAGTTACATTTATTCTGTTTAGCACACATAATCTTCAATGTGACTAACACAAAATTTTGATTGTTGTTTTTATTTATTTTTTTATTAGTTTTTCCTCATGATCTGAGGCGCTAAGGCTAGAGAGTATCATATGTTATGCACATTGTAAAGCCAGACTGACATATTAATACCAAAAGTAAGAATATCACATTTTTACTTATGTAATAACAAAGAAAGGTACAGGTTACTGTAATGATATATACTATTCTGAAGCATTCTTGTTCTTTTTGTAGATTTTCGAGTTGTCTTAGAAAGACAAACAGCTTGTTGATGTATTTCCTTAGGTTACTCAGGTTCATTTGTAACCCTTCAAAGGATCAGGCTCTTTGGCAGTGATGAATATCATGAGCAAATTAAACAGCACAGGACATTTTTAAACAAGGTTGCTGGTTCTCATCTCAGTTGGGTCTCCATAAATCAAAAATTTCAAATTTGCTAATCATCACTTGTTTCTTGTTTCAAAGTTTTAGTCATTTCTTGCATAGACAACATATGCCCCAGAAACATAGGAAATGCCAGTTAATTAATTATTTTAAAAATGTGACCAGTCATTGCAGTAAAACAAGTCCCTCCACCCCTCCTAGACAATAGTGATTTAAATGATTCATTTACCTCTTTAGCCTCCTCTTAAGATTTATTCTGCCTTCACTAAAATGAGATTTCACTCTACTTTCCTATGTTGTGTCAAGTTAGAATAGAACAGCCTTGCAACATTAATAAACAACTTAATGGGAGAGAGACACACCAGTAAGCTCTCATTTTAAATACACTGCAACACCAGATCACCATAGATTAAGAAAGAGAAGTAAAAATCCTGCATATTAGAAAGGATTTTTGCTCAAGAAAGACTCAAATCTAGGCAAAAGTAAAGCCGGAGGAAAATGAAAACAAATGCATAAGTAATCCTCATGAGAAACCGGTGGAACTGGCACGGGCTGTGAAGAGTAATTGGCTTCCACCAAAAAAATAGCACTAATATGTACGATTTCAGTTGGGGTAGGGTATGGATCCATACATGTTTTCAAAATTAAAAGAGAGGGGATAGAAAGGGAGGACGAGCGAGGGAGAGAAACGACAGAAAAGGAGAAAAAGAGAGTGCAGGGGGAGGAAATAAGAAGAAGATCAAGCCCATGAATGAGCTGCATGCACATTATAAAACAAAGAAGCCCTTTGAAGCTCTTTCAGTCAGAAGCAGTTTCATGGTAAAACAAGAAAAAGCATCCTCTTTAAAGAGATAAGCTTCATGCTGCACATAATGTTGGAAGAGATTACTCTGTCTAGGCACAGCTATCAAATGAGATTAAGATATATACATTCTCCTCCTTCAACGAAAGAACATTTCAACCAAACTCTGAGCATAAGAGTCCTCTGTAGGTTTTAAAACCAAGACTGTCATTGTGCCAACATAGTGTTGTAGCCGACATAAGGAAATGTGCAGCTGCAGCATGTAAATTATTGTGTACTGTGAAAAACTGCTTGCTTAGGAAATGTTGTCAACACATCAGTGATTGACAGAACTACTTAAACCAGCATATGCTGCAGCAATGATCTTTCAGACCTTATTTTGTGATCTTTCTGGCAAGCAAAGGTCATATAGGGATAAACAGATGTTGCATATAAATCTATATGTGGGAATATAGACATACTGCCTTATGGATGAACTATGCTGAATCTTTATGCACACTGAAGAACTATTTCTGTCATAACTGAAAGGTCCAAGACAACATTCTGGGGGCTCTATTGCTAAGCACTACTCCATCCTCACAAAGCTCCTCAATCCTCAGTTGTTTGAATAGTTCACAGATTCGGCACAGTAGCTGAGTATCTGCACACTGATATTTGGCAAAGCCTGATGTTAATAGTAGGATGTTGAGTTAGGATGTGTCATAGGGAATGCTGCACAATGATTTATGAGCCAGCATTTCCTCTATGCTTTTGTCTTGGTTTCACACAATTTTACAACTGACAAGACAGCACTCAGCGAATTTCAATAAGTTGAAGAGAGCTATCTCTCAGGCTGTGCATCCTCCTGAATGCAGAATTAGTCTGGTGGATTGTGATAAGATCTAGGGCAGGCTAAGAAAAGGCCAAATACTAGCATGAATCACTCACTGGAAACCCTAAGGCTGAGCAAGAAGGACGAAGCTCTCTAAATGGCTAAGTGTGCACATTATATCATGCCTCACTCTTTCACCACACATATTCTGCTCAGGTACGTCTTCTTGAACTTTGATGACTTGCCATTCATTCCACATTACATTGCCACAGGTCTTTGCAGTGATCAGAGAGGGATCAATGGCACTATATATGTGGGATGCACACAATCAGACACACTAATCAGAGTTGGCTAATTTAAATGAAAATTATTGAGCGGCACTGACAGTAGCAGAGGTGGCTATGATGAGGGAAGGATGACTCTGAATCCTGTTCTGCAGACAGCACCTCAGATTATCAGTGGATGCATCTTTCAGTCAACTTGATGACCTTATTAAAACTAAGAGGAGACTGAGATTGGGCTGTGAATATATCAGGAGAACTCTAGTCACGGTGATGCCCATGGATGGGGCTAACTGGGGAGGGCTTTTCATCACAAGCTATAGCACCTCTTCATAAAGCTGATAGAAACTCACTCTCTCTCTGTCTCTCTCACTCATTCCTCCCTCATTCTTTCTCTCCATCCCTCATCCTCTTTTGCCCCTGGCCATGATCTCATGCATATATTTAAGACAAAAGGAATTGTTTGTCTCTTTTTGTCAACCCCTAGAAGAGGATAATGTGTCAAAATAGGATGCTAATGAAAACTGGAAATGCTTGACAGTGAGCTCTCTGCCCAAAAGTCCTATTCACTGCCTATAGGCAGCATGCAATGCATTAATCAAATTTTTCTTGCTACTTGGGCATGGAGCTTGAATAAATTGTGCATCTTCAAATGCAAAGTTAGAATCAGTTTAGGAATGAAATTATTTAAGCTTAGACTTGGAATATGAGCAAAAAGACCACTTCATCCACTCAAAAATCTTAGGTGTATTTCAGATAGACATGTTGCAGTGGATTGCAAAATACCCCAGGAAAAACCTAGGTAGGTAGCAAAAGGTTAAGTCTAAGAGTCCTCCAGATTGCCCAACCAAAATACAGACACCCACTTCATCATCCCATTTATCAGTGAGGCATACCCTGGCCAGCAGCAGCAGAATATTGATCTACATGAAATGACTTGAACAAGATGCCCACCTTAAAAGTGTCTGAAGACATTGACATAGATGCAACTTGGATTAATGTAGTGTGTGATGCTGCAAAATCATACATCACTGGAATAAGGGAAGGGGCCAATGTTTGTCTGCCTAAATCCCAATTAAAACCAACAGCAGAATATCTTTTTGTCTTGAGCATGCTTCCGAATTGGCCAGTTATCTTGTGAATATGTAAAGTGATTGAATCTGCTTTCATGGGAGATCCTCCTCCACCCATGCATGTGATTGCTTTCTCTGACCTTGACCATTTCTTAGGATGCCTTCTCTGCAGTTCAGGTGACGTAACACACCACTGCACTACTCTGATGGCAGAGTTTCACTCAATGTGTGATTACCAACCATTATGTGTGGTGCTGGAGCACTGTGTGGGAGGAAATTACCCGTTGTACCCTTTAGCTTTCGAAAAGAACAAAGTTATCCAAAAAAGGCTACCATGTTTCTTTCATTTGTTCTTTATGTTGACAACTCAGGGATGCTACATGTGGAGTGTCTTACCATTGGGTACGGCTCACTGTGCTACACAATGGTAGCGATTTCAGCACTGTGCCCTGCACAACACAAGGAAGCTGGGCAAACTATCATTCTGAGGGAGCTTCTGAGACAAATCTCACAGGACCATACAAAGATAGTCCAAGGGTGGCTTAGTGGCCAAGAGCTATTCTAGGAAATGCTTGCACATTCCTTCCCCACTAAACCCTTGGCTTTCTACTGCACTTCTGAAATAATGGATACCAAAGGTTGAAAATGTTTCTGGCTCCTTTAATGCTTCTCCCTGTGTTTTGCGCAAATGGAACCAGGAACACAAGGAAATTAATATCGACTACAATAAGAATATAATGAGAAGAGCTGAATCAGACACGCAGTGCCGAGGATGCTCTAAGAAGAATTCCTGCAAAAGATAATACAACCACAGTCTAGGCAAGGATTTTAGAAGCTTTATATTGTGAAAAGGGCAAAAAATGATTGCAGATGATCACCATAATGAGCAGAACATTTGGTTGGTGATTTTCCAGGCATGAACAATTCAGGACATTGCGCTGGAGAGGCCTTGGCAGTGGGACTCTTTAAAAATGCAAATTGGTATTCAAGGCAGACACGGACAGCAAGGATTCTGTTCATTCCAACCCAGTGTTAACTTCATCTGTGATTCCAAGATGGACTTGACATTTCTGTCTCGCACCGTGCTCTCAAATCCGGTAACCTTTCTTTATTTATTATGTTTATGTTTTCCTCCAGAGTGCTTGCATCTCCCTCTTTAATTACACTTCATTTGTAGGAGCTCATGTCATCTCCAATATTCATCTATCCACAAAGCACAGAGTGTTGTCTAAATGAAGAATGCATGATAGTATCCTACATTTCTGGATTTTGGGCTGACTCCATTAAGAAAAACAGAACATTGCAGTGCAGATTAATACGGCATCAATTAGATGATGAAGAAAAGCTTTCCTCTAGTTCTGCATGAGATACCTAACATAATGCAGTTTTTTTTCCATTTGCTTAAATCTACTATGTTCAGCACATGTAGCCTGTTGCTGGAAATTGGACATGCAGTATATGCTGTGTGTGCACATTTTACCACGTGTTCTCTGATATTACTGTACATAGTGACAACTTCCCCTTTTTATAGCCTTCTCTCATAATGATATAAAGCATTTGGAAATATTAATGGTTGGTATAAAACATTGTAGGTTTCATCAATTTCCTATATGGTTATACACTACAGCATTACAGCTCTATAGCAATAGGGCAGGTTTACGGGAAAAGCTTTAAGGCAGAATCTGATGTGATGTGATGTAAAATCTAAATAAGGAAACATCAACTTAAAATAGTCAACTAATCCCACCTGATGCAGACAGGTGGCACGAAAAAGGCATAGCAGTATGTCAGAGAATCATTAATGATGTGTGCTGACTAATATTCTTGTGTTGGAGACAGTCATCGACTGGGTTATTTGAAAAGACAATTCATCTCACACTTTCTAGCCCATTTCATCTCTTTGTAAGTGTAAGATATATCTCTACAGTGGTTTAATTGTTATGTACTAGGATTTCCAAAAAAAAAACTAAAAGCTATTTATTCTATTAAGTCCATAAAGCAAACCAGTAAATTGAAGACTGTACCAGTCTCATGAGGCTTCAGGCCTGTACATTTCACTATCAATATCTTTCACTCACTCATTTGTTCTAAATTAAACAAAATTTACAAAATGGCTTTTAGTTTAGACATGAGATTGCTTGCATACATTAATAGCCTCTGGCCACTCTAAAACTTAACAAAATACATATTCAATTTGATTTTATACATGTGAGAATGAAACAGGGGTGAGCCTCACCTTGACCAGCTCATAATGTTGGATCCCATTGATCCCTACATCGGGGTCAAATGCTGAGGGCACCGGGTATCGGGTGTTGATGGCTGTGTTCTCAGGGATGGAGATGTTTATTACAGTGGACTGGAAAAGCGGTGCGTTGTCATTTACATCCTCGATCAGGAAGCGGATCTTGACCAATCGGAAGATCTCATCGGGCAGCACGGCCACCTCAATCTCATAGTAGCAGCGTTTCTCAGCAAAGACCCCTGAGCACAGCTTCTCCCGGTCAATTCTGTGATTGGTGGTAAAGATCTCCCCTGTGTTGGCCTCCACCCTCACCAAAGGCACGTCACCTGTCTTGTACACAGGCTTGAACTGCAGCGGTGAGGATAGCCTGATGTTGGGGTCTAGGTTGAGGTCCAGGTCCTTGCGCAGGTTCCCGATTCGGACGTTCTCTGGCTGCTCCTCCTTCACCGTGTAGTCCTTCTCCTGGGCCCAGCATAGCAAGACCACACAGGTGAGCAAGACCACCACCACCACATGAGCCTGACTTGCTAAGTCCATACTCAAGAGTGGATGGAAGCTTCACTTCTACAGCAGTAATTCTGCCACAGGAGAGTCAAGACAGAGAGAAGGAAAAGAAGAGAGAAAGACACACAATGTCAATACACAAAATTACATGGCATTCAAGTCTGCTGTAATTAGTACTATTTTCCCTCATGGAGAGTTTTCAACTTGACCTATTCATCCTAACTAGTTATGAGCCCACATCCTTCCCATGTCTTCGAGACTGAATTAACGTCAGTTTTACACAATTAACCTTTGATGACATCCTTTGAGCAAGCGGACATGTAAAGGTTAGTAGTTCACGTATTCCATCAATCCATTTCATCTCGGTAATGAACCATTTCATATCTTAAACTGAGATGTATGAAAGCAGTTGCATTTACTATTGCGATAACATTGTTTACTTTGAAAGCTTGTTCATAAAATACAGCGCATGAAAAACACAGCAAGGAGAAGAACTTAATTCATGTCTGAATCAATGCGAGTCAATATGGTGCAGGGGTGTCTTCATAAACTTCACCTCACACCCAGACTGATTTGGAGGCAGCAAAATTGAGCCTTACATATGGGTGCTTCCATGCATGAACACTCATACAAACACGCAGTAGTTTGCAGTTATTAATGGACAACCTCATTTGCTTTGAATGTAAACAATTGAGCTCTCAAATATTTCCTGAACGCCCATGTGTGTAAACATACACAGTATGATAAGAGCACTGTTTAGAGTAACTGCAGTGGAAGGAGACAGCAATGTGAAATTATTTATTGTTGGAGCCGCCATCAGTCAAATTAGTGAAATTTAATCATAACCTCATTACATTACAACGAATGTGTTTTCTCCATCAAATTTAAATAGCATCCAGTTTACTGTTTGTACTGAATGACGCCTATGATAAAACCCTGAGAAAATGCAGTGCAGATGGGTTTACCATCACTGAACATTATTCATTAATGTTTTCTTTTGTTGAGTGCCACTTTATTTGATGCTGTTGTTCTACAAAATCTTTTGTAAACTGTTTTATATGTGCAAAAGCTTGCCAAAGGGCAAAAACCCAGATTGCCAAAACCCAAGTAGGTCATTGGAAGATGATGAAGGAGTCATACTCTGCAATGCCTTCCCTGCTAATATATGCTAGCATAACATATTGACTGTTAATTAAACAAGTTAATTAGGTTAGTTGATTAGTTATTATGGTTAGCTACGTCATGTAGTTTGTTAGCTCACAATTTGACTTATTCATTTATTTAATCCATTACATAGGCTTTTATGTGATTTTTGACAACACAGTAATGTTAATTATCAATGTATATTTGTGTTCAGTTGATTTTTCAGTGGAGCAATAGAACAGGTCTTGTGATTGTTTTCAGTCTGCAATGACATATCAGGGTAAAGCCATCAATGTACAGCTATGTTTACTTCTCATAATAATAAGTCACCTCCCCTATGTGTATTCCAGCACAATATATTTAACAAATAATATAATTTCATTGCTCATATCCCACTGTGAGTGTAGGTCTACCAACCCCCTGAGTGTTTATCAACCTCATATGATTTTCCGTGAGATATTGGTTTGTATTCATAAGGCAGCTGCCTTGAAATCAAACGCCCATTTCCTTCAAAGTATGGCAAAAGTGTATGACAGCCATCACAGAAACAATGTACAGGTGGTGAATGCATACCTGCAGTGACAAGGGACTTAAAGAGCTCTTTGGGAACCGTAATATTTCCTACTTTATGAAATTTCCATCCTTTTACATGAGTCAAACAATATCCAGTAAAAAGGTATGACTACCTAAACTGCACTACAGGGGTCCTCTAAATTGGCAAGGCAACAGCATTCATAGCCATTGAAGCTCTCGGCCTACTGACAAAGGGGAATTGATTAAAAATAAGAATTTAATTAAGCTGGTTTTGAATCAGCAACAATTGCAAGGCATTCATGCATCCAGATTACAGACAGATTTCTTTTCAAAAATTTCATAAAGCAGTCACATGAGACTCATTACAGTACAGCTGGACAGAAAAAAAAAGGTGGCTGACATTGATCAGTATGAGGGTTATACATTCTATAGCACAAAAAGCGTTGTCATGTCAAAATATTGATGGGATATATCCCATTAGTAACTGTGTCACACTTTACTTTGAAGTGTGTATCTTTCCGAAAGTGAGCAGCAATTTCTTTACTATGATGATCGCCAGGCAGTCCAAGGCTGAGCTCGCACAACGCATAATGAAGTTTAAATTACATCCTTAAATTGGCTGATTCGCCGAAGTGAAAAAACAGAAAAGATCAAAGCATGATCTAGATTTCCTCTCCCTTGTAAGTGACAATGATGTTCCACAGGATGAAGGGGTGTAGTATGTTCTTGACTCAGACAACATGCAGGAGTACAAATGTATTATCAAAAAGTATGCCCTGGCTATGCTAATGAGATACACTAAATGTACTATACATATAAAGTATATATAGAGAGTGAGCTATCTATTCCGAATAAAAGCTAAAATGCTAAAATTATGAAGTTAAATATTTTATAGGCAAGAGACACATGTTTCCCTACAACATGTTACAGCCAAACTTGTTTACCCCCTTTTATTCTGTTAACTTAATGTGGGTCTTTTCTCATAAACATGATTTCCCAGCATTTGCATGTCTTTTCACTTGTCACAACTCTTTATAAACCTGTCCATGAGATATAGGCTAGGTGAGAGAAGGAATTGGGCTGGAGGGGAAAAAAGAGGGAGGGAGAAAGAAATCCTAGGTGTCAGTCAGAGTGTCTCCTTTGCTTACATTTCACTAGTCTCCTGAAATGCTATTTTGAGCCCCAGACAGCAGGTTGAATCCAGTAGCCAAACTCAAGCCTCCCTCTTGGGAGACTTGGAGTGAAGAGGAGCAGGCCAGCCCTGGATCACTTTACACAACAGCGTGATGGACAGGCCTTCCTGGTGTTTTTTATCCGCTGAAGGTATCAATGAGAGGGGAGACATACAGCTACTGTCACACCCTACCTTCACCCCTAAAGATATCATCAACTGGAAACTTTCAGTGTAGTTAGTCTGAGGCTGGGACCCTGAGTCCTTTAACTGTCAAAGGCAGGTTTTCACAACTGTTGTATATATCAATATTGCCTGAGGATCCAAAGAGATTTTTAAAAGAGGGCATCGGTAGAAGTAATACTCTTGATTGTCTTGGGCTTTTTCTCTTTTAAGAGCTTTAAGGATCGCTGACAGCCTGACAGACCAGGTTTCTGTCAAGATCAGTCAGTTCTTTTTCAGTCCACACAGCTAGAACAATTCTCTTTACACTGTGGAGGAATAAAAGTTGTTTTCTCTTGGGGAAACTTCAACAATGACTATATTAACTACGTTCAACTGGAAAGCGAGACAGTGCGAGAAAGCTTGACATAAATGGACACATTGACAAGCTTACAAAAGATGTATACTCAAGTTCAAATATCACTGGCACTGGGGATCACAATAGCTTTGATCAATGAAAAAATAAATCAATGATATAGCAACACTGACACATAATTTGTAGCACAATGTTTGCTGCAATGCTGTTTGACTGTATAACTGGCTATTCACATTTAAGTCATTTTCTTAATTCTTCGATAGACTTGGAAGAGTTGTACTGGTAATTAAATGGTTGCTAGGTAATATTTCTCGCCATCTGCATGAGCAAAAGGAAAGATTAGTTTACAACGTTGTAATCATGGTCCTCAAGAGGGCAGTCCATACATGCAAATGTAATCCTAATACTAAATATAACTAAATATTTTTTCGGTGTTTCTTTACATCATCTTCAATGTTAACTTTTTCATTAAAAGTAACAAATTTTAAAGTCAATGAGACAAAGCCTTAAATTATGGACAAAGAAATAAACCATGCAGTTAATTTAAACAAGGTCAGACAATTTAAAGTGTAGCATGAAACTGAGTTTGTTATGAATAACTGCTCAAATAGAATACATTTTGTAATAATACTGAAAAAAACACTATAATCTATGAAAACGTTCTTTGACATGTTTTGACAAAGAGGCCATATTACAGGGGGAAATTCTTCTGTCGATATAGACAAATTCAATGTGGATAGTCATATTCAATATATTATCCTTTACGGGAAGTGAAAAGTAATAGTTTCACTATTATAGTAGTGGTGAATATCAGAAAACTATTCAGGAGAAGATCTAAAACTAAAGATGGCCATAAATGATCAATGAAACTGAGTGTGTTTTTAATATAAACTATATATAGGACTGCGCAAGCCTGCATTTGAAAGGAGCAGGGTGTATTCCATCAACCAAACTTTACGCTGTAACATGAAAACTAAAAGCAAAGCAAAAATACAACATATTTGACACCTGGGAAGCTTCTCTGAGACTACAGGTTAGTTACTCTATGACCTCTTTAGATATGGGAGGAACCAATATGCAGTCAATATTTAGTTGAATACATCAGATGCATGCAATACAATAGGATACACAGTTGTAACAGGTGCTGTACATCAGGATATTGCAGACTGTGGTCATTTGCCCTGTGCCTACTGGTGAGTTTGAAATGAAATGGTTTTATTACATTCATTGTAAATCAAACAAATACTCACTCTGTTTCCATTTACTCCCTTCCTCTTGTTTTAATTTAATGCCTTAGCCTACAGCAAAAATATGCTGCTCACCTTGGGAAGGTACACATTACCATTTGATTTAATTGTCCAGCAAATAATGAGTTCAATGGGCCTTGTGGGAATCTTTAAAAAAACAGGTCCAATAATAATAATATATTGCATATTGAGCAGGTATAGCATATTAAGAACCCAAACAACCAACTGTGGCGGCAAATCTTTAAGCCAGCGGGGATATATATCGTGACTATTTGAACTATTCCTAGTAGAAAACAAATACATCTTAATATATTTTTTATTCCCAGAGTCTGCGCGTAAACAGGTTGATAGCCCCTGAGGTTATGGTCTTTGACAGCTGAACTGCTGGACCAGGATCGCGCTGTTGCCGCGCACCCACGCATCGAGCTTAGCGGCCAAGCTGCTGAGAAACCTGCATTGACAAGTCTCTGCAGTTGGATGCTCTTAGAAAGTAGGCCTATCTATCAAGCGATCAGTGTTGAGTAACACTATATAACGGCCGGAGTCGTGACCAACCGCGCGGTGTACGTTCATAATGCGACATCCCAGCATACATTCTCCACGATGCCACCTTATCCAAAGATAATTTCTATTTACATCAGGTGCACGGGGACGCCCATTATATCTTTGGAGCAGCTCTAGGAAAAACCCACGGAACATCAAATGTCGCAACATGCTGATTTATCCAAGTGCCTTGTAAACTATAACGAAATTTCGCCCAGCTTATGTTGCTCTCAGTAATTGTAAACACATGTCCTCGCCGGTATTGGGACATCAATTTGATTTTATACGAACCACATAAATTAGGTTGTTGGGCGCTCTCCAGCGTTTCTGAATGCGCTCAGGAGGCAGACCAGTCATGTGCATACATATTCTTAGAGACCCCTGAAGTAAAACACATTTTGACCCAACAGTAAAGTCAGAATTAAGAGCAAAGCTTACCTTTTCCGCTCGAATAGGCTGAAAAATCAACCGAGAGTACCGTCGCGTAGAGACATCACTGATTTACAAAAAAAGAAGTGCCACGAATTAAACTGAAGTAGGGGAAAGGGGGAGAAAGGATCCTCATCAGAAGCGGCAGCAAAATGCAATGCAAGTAGAAAAAAAAATGTTATCCACTACAAACTTATCCATGCGCTATAAACTGTGGTCCTCATGTGCAACAGAAAAAAAAACAATGCACAGCGATCAACTTTGTTTGAAAAGGACGCTGTAATTCCTCTTCGGATGTCTTGGGCTCGCAATCCCACCGACGGATACGCATTGATCCAAGCTTGTTTTACATTAACTTTGTATCCCTAGCCTACGTTTGCCTTGACAATCCTACTTTATTTTGCCAGATTCAAATCGCTGCCAACAAATTTACACGTGTGCGTTAAAGACTTCTTGACCCGCGCGTAAAACTTCAATCCAAGAATGCAAAAAAAATGCACTTCTGATGAAAAACAGAAAGCTTACACCTAATTTATTTCATAACCACTTGTTTTGACTGATGCGAGGTTGTGCACGCTCCCCAAAAAACTCTTAAAGGAGGGATGCAGAGAGCGCATCGCCCCCCCAATGGAGTTGGATCAAAGTGTGCCTCAGTGCAGCATCACTTACAGGAGCCGGGATAGGCGGTTCACCGTATCTGTCTGCTAAGCTGTAGATGTCTCAGTAGTATTGTATGAACTCAGTTCCTCAATACTGCCCACCTCTCTCCCTCTCGCTCTCCCTCCGACTGACATCATGGCGGAAGGAGGAGCCAACCGCAGATTTAAGAGCCCCGGTCCTCTTAAAGCCGCACTGCGTTGGAGAGATCCTCGCACTGAGATGTAGGTGGATGGCGGGGGTTTGTGTGGAACCCTTAGACGCCTCTGCTGTTTGCAGTAGCCACAAGGCTCCAGAAAACCGCCTGAAAGCAAGAGGGGGGCACTGTTCACTTTTAAACGGAGCTTTGTTTCTGCTTTTCAATTCCACTTAGGTCTACTGTTCATCTCAACTCTGAATAATGATGACATTCAAATTCTTTTCAGACATTCCCGAGAGTGTCAACAGGCCATGGCAGAGCTCTTACCGGGGATGAGAAGATAAATTAGCCCGATAATGGGTATGTTCACAGTATCCATAGTTTCCATGTATGAAATGGTCTCAAATAATTCCTGTGGTGTTTGAGCCTATCACAGTTAACTTTATTTATGATGAACACTTGAAATGCAGGAAATTATAAAATGGCAACAAGGGATTAGCTGGAAAATGAAGGGACATGTCATTGTATAAAAATTGACAGGGTAACTCAAATGCCTCATTAAAATGATTCTGAAGAATGAATCAGATATTCATTATCAGCAAAGTGCTTAAAGTTGTATGTAAAACAATGCTGCAAAGCCTGCATTTTGGACCATAACACCTTGATTGAAGAACCATTGAAGTGAAACATCAACAAATCTGTTGATGAGCTGAAGGGCACAATGTCAGACAGGCATCAATGCAATATTGATTGGCCCAAAAATCCCTGATCACAAATCACCAAGCTGTCACTTTTCTGCTGTTAAATTGCATGGGTGTTCCCTCCCCAAATACCCTAAAGTAGATTCCCACAGGTGCTTTTATGGGGGTCATAAAGGGTTGTGGTCACACAAAGGTCACATCACCACCATGATTAACCTTTTCCCTTTGCCATCACTTCATACAACAAATGGTTGTAAGAGAATTCTTTACCTGTTCAACATTTCCTTCAACATTATTTCATGTCACAACACTCATCCCTGAAGACAAAGTGACAGGGGCAGGGCCAGATGATTATTTTTGTTTAGGCCAAATAACACTTCTGGCTAAAGGCGTCTGCTGGGAAATCGCAGGGCCATCTTTAAGTCCATTAGAAATGTATTTTCCAGTGAGGAAACACTGTGTTTTTTATTTACTGTTAGCCTCTGAGGATTTCTTAAAGACTTGTTTAAGAAAATTTCAAAGTAGGTGTAGTAGATTTCTTCCAATTTATTATGCCAATAATTTCCTCTGAAAGTTAATTTTGCGCAATTGCCCGCAAGGATTACATTGCAGCCCTGTTTTGCTGCTGCCGACTGGAGCCCGCTCGCTCATTACTGGACCACTTTCAAAAAACGCTGTCCCAATTAGTCACATACACACAAAAACATGGGAAAATAGGGTCCCGGTTGCAAAATATGGAACTTACCCTTTAAGTGTCTGACACTGGTGGAGATTACTGTTTTACCCTTGATTGATTATTCATGGGGGAAAAAAATAAAGTTATAATGTTACAGCAGCTTTACCAAGGCACCAGATCACCTTAAATGTCCACTCACTGATTTTTTCTTGTTTTAGTGAACAATACCAACTCCAAAGTTCCCCCAGCCCATTGTTATTTTTCCACACGTCAACACAGTTGAGGACTGAGTTTCAAAACATCGCAGCCCAGTAAATCTGGGCATGTGATAGCGCTATCACACATCTCGTGCTATATAAAAATCAATGAATGTAATTATCTTCTTCCCTTAAACTGGACCTTTTAAAACGGTTTAGGATAATGTGCATTGGCATTAAATGCAAACTTAAGACATTTGTAAAACTTTAGACTTCTTGAGTCTTCTGTTTGAATGATCAAATACAACAACTGTTTGCAGCACTGTTAAATGAAAACTATGCAGTGTTAAGGGAATCACTGACAGAATTGCAGAAAGCGAGGCTTGCTTTAGTTTTCTTAAAGATATGATCAAATAGACATTTTTGTCAACATTGCCTTTAATCATGCTTGCTGGCCTCCCAGTGAATCTATGACTTGTTAAGCACACAAAAAAAAGCACAGTCACTAATATAGTTTATCAGTCAGGCACAGCTGGCCAAGAGGATGCGTGAAGGAACGGGTTGTAGAGCTAAATTGCAAGGTCGCCGTGTATTAACATCCAGAAGTTTTAAGAAAAGATAGATGCAGACCATACTTGATTCAATGCATTTCTGTGGCTTTATATTATCCTTTCAGCTTAAACAGCATTACTTGTCCAAAGAGACCACAGCTGCTGTGCCATCGTCGTTGTTCATCACTGTGTCAAATGTTTCCATTTTTAAAAAATTGCATTTGTGCATTTTACCCTAAATTGCAGTAAAAAAAAAGAATCTCACTCAGAAAGAGAGCAGTAAAAATGTGTCCAAAGAATATTCTGTAGAAATACTGCAGACATTTTTGAAAAGTTGGTGACATCCTGACAAAACATTTTTTTTGTATCCATGGCAACGTTCAAGAACCACTGAGATTTACCACAATGAGTTGAAACTATCTCTATTGCCTCATTTCTTTCTGTTTGTTTCTTTCCCTTCCACTTTCTCAGGGATCTCTGGAGAAAGAAAAAGATTTGAGAAAGATGGAGTGGACAGAGCGAGGACAATTCAATATTTGCTTTTAACTTATTGGCAACAGAGGTAGAATTTCAGAGAAATGGTGTAGAAATCCAAGATAGCCAAAAGACACTCTGAATAAAATACTATTTAAACTTTACCATACAGTATGAATATGCAGCATGCATGGCCGTAGTTTCATTCAGAGCAGTAAATAGTGAAGAAGATAAAATGCCTTCAAGCAAAACGATTACAGTCTGTCATGTCGGGGGCAAAATGGCTAAAAATGGAGAGACAGATCTTGAGGCATCAGAAGGTCATCCATATCAGACCATTGCTATGAATATTATCGATTTTTGATCGAGATTTGAAATAAGGGAAGTCTCCACATAATAAGGGAAGTTTCCACATAATTCTTTTCTCAGAAAATGCAGTACTTAAAAAGGCACTAACAGATTGTGTCACTCCAATGGATTTTACTATATAGTAGCTAAAACCTACGCCACGGCCTTGTCATTTGATACCTGACTATAAAAATCTGAAATTATCATATATCTAAGATAATGTTTTTACACGTTGGTTCACATTAGGAAAAGGGTACAGTTGTCATTCTAATTTATATTATTGGCAAATGACTGCACATGATATTTAAGGGTCCTAAGCATAATTTTATTTGTGTATTACATTAAACACATCATTGATATTGTCAAGTTGACACGGAATTATTTTTACCACTGCCAGTAACATCCTGTTAGATGAAGTTGAAGCTTGGCTAAACTAGGATGAGGCAGAATTCATCAAAAAGCACAGAACTCTTGAGGCTAATGAAGGGTCTAACATTGAGTGACACGTATTTGCAACACACCAATTAGACTACAGCCAGCACTGTGTACCACCATTATAGTCAGTTGACATGTCCTCACCTAATGTTCCACTGGCAAATTAATATGTGTGTGTGTGTGTGTGTGTGTGTGTGTGTGTGTGTGTGTGTGTGTGTGTGTGTGTGTGTGAGTGAGAGAGAGGTACAGGTAATTGTTACAGAGATGTTTCAAATGTGTGTTAATGTGTTGTAGAAAACTATTAATTGCATGTACCCAGGTTTGGTTGACTACTCTGCGGTTTTGTCATGTGATGTTTGTCCTTGACAGGTGGTAGACTTTCAGTTTCTTTTGGCAAACTAACAAGTAAGGGTACTTTTATCAGAATTTACATGTGTTTTGTTTACAATAGCCTTTTCATTTTAGAGTTAAATGCAAAATGTGGATAGGACAGGATCAAAAAAATGCAAAATGTTAAAAATGACTTTCCATATTAAAATAACAGAGTAAACCTTTCAATGTGAAATCAGCAATGTTAATTAAACATTTATAAAGCAACCATTTATACTACTTATACCATTAACATAACTGCCATAAGATCTGTGTACTGAAATATGTTCCATGTTGTGTTATAAATAGTGCAAACTAAATGTGATCATTGGATGATAAGCATGGGTGGAAAGGTGTCAGTTAATGACAATATACATTGGTGTGACTTGGTTTTGTGTGTAAATGAATTATTAAACAGTTGTAGTGTGTTGCATTCTGCTCTGTTTCATGTACAACACACATCTGCTTTCTGTAACGGCACAGTGCAAGATCAATTTGTAGAACAAATGTTTCACCTACTCACTTTAATCTGTCAGTCTTTTTGCTCAAAATAAACACAAATATTACAAATGCTCAAAAATACATGAGGAACATCAGCAGATATCAACGTGACAGTGTTTCCTTTTTAAGATGGCTAAACCATTTCAATTCTGCTTTCTTGGAAAGCTTTCTCTTCCATTAGAAGTAACTGAGTGTTAAAACAGCCTTTGTGTGTTGTTTGATGAAGGCGATTGTACATGCTGTGGTGATGTTTCCTTCCATCTGTCTACTGTGAAACAGAGCCTGGGGCAACACTGTCAGACAAGAACGGTTTGCTTGGCTGTATACTGTACATTCAGTTGAATAAAGTCCCACCCTGTACTCATGTGCATTTGTGCATTCATTCATTCGCACAATAGTTGGGGGGAAAAAATAAAAATCCTTAAGAAGAGCAGTTTGTGTTGGTTTTAAGTAAGTACTAAATATTTCAATCAAAATTCTCGTTTGCAAAGTTTACTACATGTCCTTAAATGTGAAAAAACTAACATGATGAGGTTTTAACCTCTTCGAGGTCACACATTGGACTGATTAATAAAGATATGCAACACTTGTTTAATGCAGTGCCTCAATTCAGGATGGATTTCATAATGTGTTTGCCTTTGCATGATGAAGGTCACTGAATTGATTTCAAATAAAATGTTATGTGGTGAAGATTTCAATCTTAATGACAAGCCTTTGTGAGGTCAGGAACTCGACTGGCCCTGGTGGCAACAAAAGCCAGTGGAAAATAAATTGCATGGAAGTGAGTTAAGGGTGGGAGGAGGGGTTTTAAATCAATCAGTCTTTGAATTAAATTTTTTTCCTCCATGTTAGGCATTTCATGTCGCTGCTTCCTTTTCACACAGGAAGGGCGAGTCTGGTCATTGTCACAGGAGCACATGGTAAGATCAATACACACACATATTTCTATTTTTTGGGGTGTGACAGGAGAGAAAAAGAATAGTGCTTCCATAATCACTAAGGAGTCATTATTTGGCACTCTTCCTCCCCAGATGGCCCAATGTTTGACGTTCTTGTCACGTTGTGTTGCATTTTCCATGCCTTGAATAGGCTGTGTACACAACCATTGTTTGATGAGTAAAATTGAAGGCAAGCCTTGTAAACTGTGGATGCCCCATTGCCAAAGACATGGCACTGAAAAGACAATGTGTGCAGACATCTCTTTTGCACTCTTGAGACTTCATGCTACTTAGCTTGAGGCTTGAGAAAGGAAGCAGACTGTATATGTGGAAAAAACAACAACTTTTGTATGCTACAGAGCTTGGAAACTTTCACCACAATTGTTATATGTTAAACTACCATGACAATCAAAAGATTAGGTGGCATTGTCGTTTATGTCTAACTCTTTTTTATCCCCTGAGATGACAGAGAACAGATTTGCTCATCTGTCATGACTAGCTCGCCACAAACAGAAAATGTTTTCTTTCATATGATTTATTTTTCATTTGATTTATTAATTCAGACATTCTTACTGAGATAAGTGCTTTTAGGAGCACCAAATAAGAATAAATCATAACTACCATCAATCAACGTCCAAACACTGAATGTATCAACCACTCATTCTTTTATCCATCAATCTGTCCATTCATACATCCGTTTTGCTGCCCATGTAGTGTACTGTAGTGGTTTTTACACTCATTCTAAGTGCATCATACTCAGTACCTAACTGCTCCAATGCAAATTCCAGGGAAGTCAGAAAGATGGCATCATCTGCAAAAAGCAGACATATTGATCCAGACATAACCAAAAAGAAACTCTCCAGACCTCAGCTGTACTTTGATATTCTGTCCATGAATATCCAACACTCAAGCAGCAGAAGGAGTCTTGTCAGAGTCTAACTGCCCAGACAGTCTTCAGAAGCTAAGTGCAACTTTGACTACACAGCTCTGAAAACACTGAAAAAGTAAACATAGTAAACTAAGACTGTGCTACACATACGCACACACACACTCTCAGAGACTGCTACCACAGACACTTTTTAGCACGTATTTATTAATATTTATAACATTCTGTAAATTTGAAAATGTGAGGTTTTAGTTTTTTTGAAATATGACGCTGCTATTACTGCTGTTTTCTGGTACTGCTTTTATTTATTTATTTATTTATTTATTTTCTTTTCTATTTTAACTACATCAGGAGCAACCGTCTGAAATTTCATAGTACTTGGAAAAAAAGAAACATAATGCATCCATTCATTGATGTAAATATTGTGCCGAAATGTATGTGTAACAGCATAATGAGTCATTCATGAAAACGTATTTTTTAAACTAAGACCATATCTTTTGTTTCCAAAGCTATAGTAGTAGTTATATTGTAGTTATTTGGAGTGACATAGTATCTTGCTATAAATATTGTATGCTTGTTTTTGAACACATCCTGCTGTTACAACCTACCAATTGCTTAGATTTGATCATTGGTGTGATATCATGTAATAATTTACATATACTGCAGGATATCTGAAATGTGTTTTTATTTACTCTATGGTTTCGGACCACTTTAGCTAATGGAGCTAGTAGCTTGTTCTCCTACTCCACATGAGGTTTTCCCGTGAACTTGAGGTCTACATGAGTAATACTTTGTATATGTTTGTAGAGGCCTATTTGAGCTCATGTATAAATGTTAAAGGTGCAAAGCACAGTTTATAATGGCTGATACATTGGTTTCTGCTCCTATTCCCACTGTCACACAAGTATGTTAAATTATTGCTAAGTACAGTTGAGGTGGTGTTATCTCACTGGAAGAATCACCCGGCTATGTCTGAGACAATTCACATTGATGAGATACAGTGCACATACTTTTCTTAAAGGGGACTAGTAGAGCAGAAAGGCTAAGTGACAGCAAAGAAAGTTTTAAGAAGTGTAGCTTGACAGGGTGGTTCAGTGAGGAATCAGCATGTTTAATCATCAGTCATACTAACTTTTCAACATTTATTGAGTGGGATAGGAAGGAGGGCTGTCATTTTAACTAGGACATGCAGTTTGCTTTGACTGACACTTAAATTGGTAAAGCCACTTGGGTACAGAAGAGGAGTAACTAAAATGTGCAGAATGATTATCCAATTAATCTTAAATTGAAGGTGGAGTGTAACAATAGCAGCAAATGAGGCTTCAGTGCTTGAATATTGATGTATTATAGTAATCTGTGCTGAACAAGAATCGTGATTGTAAAATGGTTCAAATTGTCAATAAAATTCTCATCTAAAATCTCATAAAAGACAGCATAAAACTTTCTGCATATGTACCCATTATGTGAAGAGTAAATTTATTTAGTCTTTTAGACTGTGTACGAGTCAAACACATCTCTACACCCTCCAAGGTGAAAAATAAAGTAAAGCTATATATGGAAATAATTTATTTCCTCTTTGACATTAGTGAGTCACTGACTGTCCACAGTGTGTGTGGATAAACACTTTTCACATGTTGTAATGTTTTCTATCCCTAACCCTGAAACAATATAAAAAAATAGCTCTTGTTTCTTCTTCAGATTACTTGTAGTTGGCAAACAAGGGAGTGGTGTGGTTGAGTAGATAGACATTTTAACACTAGTTCTATAAACACAAACTGAAACCACACTTAAACATGCATGCACCTCATAATGTGCCTGGCCTTTCTTGTGACACCAGTTCTATACAGTATAGTGGTGCTTGTGGACCAGGTTACAACGGGTAAGCTTTATTTGTTTCACAGAGTTCTTGGTTCTCTAAGAGGCCTAATAAAGTCTGACATTTGGCACCTCCAGCTGTGACATCAACATGACATATTTATATGTATCAGTAATTTGAGAGCATGCCTGATTGACAGATGAACGCGGAAACCCCTGGCCTCAATTGTACAAACACTGACTTAGGAAGATGAAAAACATGGCCATTTCAAGGAAAACACCATTCCACTCTGGTCAGCCACCTCTACACTTGACCAATCCATCTAATAAACAAGCAAATGGTCTTGCAGCACCTTTGTCAACCTGTGCAGGCCTCTTCATTGTGTAAAAAACTGACCCCCTTTTGTAAGCATCCATGAGTCTTACATAGGTGCACGGTTAAATCCTCACGTGAAAGCTGTAGTTGCAAGATGCATCTTAAAATTACTAGATGTCCCAATTTTAATGCAGCTGATATACATTCAGTTTAGAATATTGACAGAAAACCTTTCCAAAAAGAAAGAACAGCCCTATGAGAAAATACATTGTGGAGCTATGGCTAGTGGGAAAGAGCGTTGAAAGTGCACTCAAGACTAAGGGAGGAAAACCGAGATTTCCCAGCCTGTCAAGTCTCA
Organism: Micropterus salmoides; assembly: GCF_014851395.1. Classification (NCBI taxonomy): domain Eukaryota; kingdom Metazoa; phylum Chordata; class Actinopteri; order Centrarchiformes; family Centrarchidae; genus Micropterus; species Micropterus salmoides. The sequence goes on from NW_024044237.1 coordinate 20,390,994, forward strand.
TACCATGGATGGCTGACCCAAGCATGGCATCTTTCCCATTGTGCTAGAACTAGGGAATCTTGGCCTTGGCAGTAGATCCATGTGCATATCATTGAAGACAGTCATTTCAATTTGTTTCCTGTAATCTTTACGGCATGACATCACATGATGGACAGGTGAGGAAAAGCTCTTGCACAAAGTTGCAATTTGAGATGAAGTGAGAAGGTTGTTGCAAAACACGAGTTTACCAGCAAATCAAAGATAAACAGTTGAGATACTTGGCCGACAAACACATTCTAACAAAAAAGCGAAAGGGGCTGCTGAACAGAGAGCCCAGATAGGATTTATGTGAACAATGAAGGTATTCACCAGAGGAAAACTTTTTCCAAGGATGAGAAAAACAGAGCCAGACAAAGTTGCCAAAGTTGAAGTCTATTACAGAGTGGGACACACATTGCCTGTGTCAATTTCTGTTCTGACAACTATGCAAAGAATGCTCTGGAACCAAACTTCCTTTGTGAAAATGTCTTGGTTGTGGACATTCGTTAGAAGATGGGAGTTTGAACAAAATGGTTAGGTTCAGCTGGTCCTGCTCTGAGTGATGCTAGCACAGAGTGTGGAGAGGAGCAGCTCATTGCCTCATTGCTAATTGCCTGTAACTTGCTATTCTGCACCCCTGCTGGGCAGCAGACAATACAAACGTGAATAGAAGGACCTGTAGACTCACAGCTGCAAGAGCAAAACACATTTTACTCAAGTGGAGGCTTGTTTGGTGAAAGAAGGGAGAGCACCCTTCTTCGTTCTCACAGGAATATTTTCTTTGATAACAGCTAAAATGTGAGCTCTAGTTGTTGGCAGAGACAATGGAGTCTCAAGTGTCAAGATCCGTTTGCAGGTTTCATCATCCCACTTGGATACTAAGGTAAGGTAAGAGACTAAGGGTACCATCTTGCAATCCAAACAACCTCAGTGGTGCTAGACAACAGCAGCAGCAGCAGCTGAGCTCTCTGGCAGATGTTGCAGGCCAGATGAGGATCGCATGTCATTATGAGACCTGAAAAAGGAAGGGCAGCTTCAAATAGCATAATGGTGAGATGAGGTCCTCCTTGACTGAGGGTAAGTAAGGTGGAGTTGCTATTTTAGTTGCTAAATCAAAGAAACTTCCCATTGGTTTATGATACCCTTCATATGGAAATGAGAGACGACCACGAGAAAAGACTATAGCTGGTCTTGATTAGTAAAATCAGAACTCAAATTTCAGCACACTGCTCCACAGAGGAGAGTGGTCAAGGCCATAGAGTCTAATAAATTGCAAAGGCTGAGCGAAAAATAACATGGCTGAGTTCTCTGACACTGCAGTGTATTTCCATTCTGGCTCTTCTGTATCTTTGTAATTGCATTAGCATTAAAGACAAAGATGGCAAAAATGTGACATCATCTTCTGATGTGTCTAATTTCTGTCATATCAAATATAGATGTTTTCCTCAACACATCTTTCTTTTGTAATGTCAAATAATAACTTAATGGGCTGGGTCATAAAATGCTACCTTCTAACCAAGCCCAATGGACATTTCTGATCTCCTGTGCTGGGACCTTGGATGAAATCGCTGCTGTGTGATGCCAGTTTAGTGCAGACCCAAGGCCAAAACATTGAGAAAAAGATCCATCCATCCATCCATCCATCCATCGTCAACCGCTTATCCTGCGTACAGGGTCGCGGGGGGGCTGGAGCCAATCCCAGCTGACATCGGGCGCAAGGCGGGATACACCCTGGACAGGTCGCCAGTCCATCGCAGTGAGAAAAAGATATGTTTTCAAAACTACCCACATTAGTGTGACATGGTGTAATAGCAGGAGGGTGACAGAAGAGAAGTGGGAGAGGAATGGTAATGGAATGGAGAGAGGGCAGCAGGCTGGATGCCACTGTCTGGACATTGATGACCAAATGAATAAAATGTGTCCGCAGCAACGGCATTTGCAGATTGTTGTTATTGCTACCATCTGTGTTGTTTTCCTTCATAGGAATTCATGGTATGCACGGTAATTAAAGTATAAGAGCCAACTGGAAGGATGATCTCGGAATGCTATGAAATGGCCCTGAGTAAATAAAAAATGATATATGTATATATTGAACTTCATCTGAAATGAAGCACACCAGCGTACCAAACAATGTAATGATGCAATTACAAAGACACATACAGTCAATGTAGGCACAAATAAATTGAACATCCAGAAAAAATGCCTACTGGCTTGAACCTAAGACATCATTTATTCACACAAAGAATATTTTATAGTATTAAACAGTACTTTGCATAGGTCTGCGATGAACCGCGATGTGCATGCAGGTTTCGGCCAGTCGGCGGGCATGCACAGCTTGGCACAAGACTGGTGAATAACGATAAGCTTCAGTTTAGCTGGAAATGTACAGTGTAAAGCTGATGATACACGGAGGAACTTTTAGAACCATGGTGCTGGGCAATGTTGCCGTCAAAGGTAATGAGTAAAGATTACTGCTGTAATAACCCCCCACCGCTGCCCCGTCACCCCGCCTGGCCCTGCCACTATCCGCTCAAAACATAGTCAGACTTGACACCAGCAATATTGCCCAGCAACATTGCTCAAAAAGTTGACCTGTGTATCATCAGCTTACAAGTAAAGTTACAGTGACTAATGAATAGAGACTGCAGCTCTGCACCTTTTCAAGATGAAAGCAGAGCAACCGTGTGTAACCCCCCACCCCCTCTCCCACACAAATGCAATTTGACAATCCTTGACAATTCTTACTCGACTATGTAAATCCTTAGTCGGGGACACCCCTACTCACCTCCTATTTGGGAACAAAAAGTGGGTCCTCACAAGGTAAATCATTTCATTTTAGAGTTAAAAGTTGTTTTTTTGTTTAGGGTTGGGGAAGGCTGGGGCTAGGCATGTAGTGCTTAGAGTAACATTTAAGTTTCCAGGGAATTAATATGAAAGTTCAACCTCATTTCATGTCAGCTCCAGTATATGAATGAACGTGAAACAAATTCAGCCTGAAGAATACACAACTTTGATCTATATATTATAGCATGAAGAAACACGTTTCACTTGTAAATGTTTCCAAATGTGTTAGTTATGCCTGGTGCTTTGTCTTAAATGAATCATGTTGATTCAGCACAAAGACTCAGTGGTACTAAAAAAGTGTATTCCACCACATTTTGATGGTGATGACAGTGCGTAGATATATAGCGTGGATGCTGGTATATTTTTTTCGTGTGATGCTGGGAACAAGTGGGTGAGCCTAATGTCTCACTGGTGAGCAGAGAGATGTGTTCAAAGGTACACAGAATATCCAGTTGCTTCTAACAAATCATTGAAACAAAAGCAACATCTGGTTCTTTAGTGGAAATGTGTATGACAGCCACTGAGGAGTGTGACATTTTTATTGCAATCATAAGAAAGTGTCCAGCAATTCGGTGGCAAATATACGGTAACCATCCAACCATCCATTAGCAATACCCACTTATTCTTTTAGGGGGTTGCGGGGGCTGGAGCAAATTCCAGCTGGTTGGGCAAAGGGCAAGAGGCTGGGTACACCCCGGAGAGGTCCACAGACAATCACAGGGCTGGTATTGTAACCACCCAAAGAAAACTTAAACTGTATTTTGTTAGAGAACATATTGAGGTACAGAACCCTCTCATGTAGTAGCTGTTGCTGTGTGGTGATGTACAAAGAATAGAACACATTAATTGGTTACAAAATACAATCTCTTTCAAATAACTGTCTCAATTGCTTTTGATTAATACATATTTTGTATGTAATCCAAATTCAAATCAAATTTGTACTTGTAAGAACAAGCAAAAAAAAAAAAGATTAAAAATTCTCAGATTAATACATTCATAAAACCCACAGCTAATTGCAAAATTTATCATTTTTACAAGTATTTGTATGTCAGTGTTGTCTGCAAGCAACTTTAAGACATGATCATGGCTTCATCCCACACTGCCAGATGCTGTAATAATTAATGAATGCCTCAAACAATGGATTTTACTTTGCAATTCATATTCTTCACTTGAGATGAAGGACTGTCTTGTTACACACTCATGTTTGCAGTTACATTATTGTTGGACTCATTGCCAATTAAACAAAGCTAAAACAGTCCCCTTGCTGGAGCGTTTTGTCTTTCAAGTCTTTGTTTTAATGTTACAGTCTATTGAACACAAGCAATGGTGAAAATACAAATACAGCATTGTATGTGTCTTCTGATTTTAAACCAAATCATCTGTCAGGCATGATGTGAACCTTTGAAAAGGAAGTAATGGGGTAGCACAAAAGCAAAGAGCATTTAACAGTTGGAGACAACAGCACAAACTTTTTCGAGAACACTTCCTTGCTATCAGCAAGAGATTGTCACAATAGATCACAGAGTAACTTCCTGTAGAGCTGTCTGTGTCAGTCCATCAGTCACATTAGCAATCTAAGTGGGGCTCAATCAAGTCCAGTCTTGGGGAGGGGAGACTGTCTGTCCCCAGTATGTGTCCATCAGAAGGAAAATGTTGAGTATTGATTTCATGTCCGGAAAGCCTACATACTGCAGCTGCAAGTGACAGTCAGTGACTCTGTTGTGGTGACAGACAAAAGCAGAAACAGCTTTGAAGGTGCACAGAGAAACTATCAAGCAGATGTTTATTATAAAGACAGAAAATAGTTTATTCTTGACAATGTCATATGAATACTGGGTGCCAACTAGTTAACATAGCATCACCAAACTCATAACTATTTTCTAGCTTATTTTTGATAAGAAGAATGACAGTAGTATGCCAGGTTTATGGCAGTCTGCCAATCGTGGATGCCAAGACAACAGCTCTGTGTAAATTCGCATTAATCTTCTTGCCAAGGAATAACAAAAAAAGACTAAGAATAATGAAAATGATTGTATCAGTTTTGTCCTGTTTTCATGTTTGGTACACTGCCATCCCTATTGCTTATTGACTGTTGATATTTACTTTTTATTGTTTTCTATGTGTTGGCAGGTCAGACCTTTATAATGAGGGCAAATAGAGAGGCCAGGGCGTATAAACACAGAGCCAAGTTTGTGTTCCAGAGTGAAATGCTATATATTGGCTGCCAAAAAGAAATGAACAAAGCTCACAAGTGTAGAATTAATTTGTGCCATTATACTGTTTGTTTCTGTTAGTTACATGATAAATGTTTTAATATATAATCACACACTGTGCACCTCACATTTAAAAGGGCACGTCATCCTGTTTACAATGTCACACAAGTATGGCATCAGGGTGAGTAAGCCGTCTGGAGCTGCTTGTCTTTTCGTCTGACATTGCGTTTCATGGTTTCTTAAATATAGTCACAGCTAACAATCTTGTCTTAAGGTTACTTAAAAGTTCCTCAACTATGTTTGGCAAAAGGAAAGAATATTTCTATTTTTGCCAACTTCCAACCCAAGTTGCCAAAAAATGGTTCAAGACCACATGAAAACCTAATCTGATGCCATCCATCAGATTAAAACTGATATGATGACTTACTTTGATGCCAAAGTTGTTTGTACTTTCAATGGTAGTAAGGGCTCCTTGTCTACATTGGAGAGCATGTTTCCCGACAGGAACAGCTTGAGTAATTTGAATAATCTCTGGTCATTCTAGATTTTTGGTGCGCATGCTCTGCCCATAGAGCAGACCACAAGGGCCAGCCTTCACTCCCACGTGTATTAATGAGCCTTGGCCACCCATGGCCCTGTTGCAGGTTCACCGCTTTTCTTTCCTTGGTCCACTTTTGATAGGTACGCACAAGAAGCATGGATAAGAAAATATCAAAATATAAATAAGGGGATTCCTGTCCTGATGTTCCACTTCCCCCGTTGAGTTTGTTGCAAGACACCACTCAGACTTCTTCTTCTTCTTCTGATTCTTCTGATTCTGAGACCATGCTACACTCTGCCTGCCGTCTGGCCTCTGCTCTCATCAGCCCTGCTAACTATCATACCACCCAATCGTTATTCATTAAATACTTTTGTCTTAAAACCATCAGCTGTCTTGTTCTGTGTCTGCGCCTGGGTCTGCACCCACGAAACAAACCCTAACAGAACAATATGACCACCATGGACTGAGTGGACACAGAAGCATTCCGGAGCGCCTTAGCCAACAAAGTCGTGCTGGTCAGACAACACGTCAAAATCCTCCACGAGGTAATGGAGACTTTACTTTCCCTCTCCACCAGCTTTGGCTGCTGAAAGTGAGTGGGATGATCTAGGTTTTTAAAGGTCTGAATACATTTTGCAATACTCAGGAACATCCAGACCCAGGTACTGGACCTGCTAACCGTTTGTTTGTGCCTGACTTTGCCATATCCCATTTGAATATCATTTGAAGCCTTCTACCAAATTTTTTTTTATTTAAAGTATGGTTTGAACAGTACAAACCTAATGTTATTACTTAATCAGAAACCTGGCTCACATGCAATTGAACTTTCAAACTATGTCTTCAATATCTAACAATGAAATAAAACTTAAACTATGTTTTATACAGAGTTCACAGAGGCAGTAGGGGTGGTGGTGTAGCATCTGTGGTGGTGTGGTGTCCTGTAATATTGAGTTAATTATTCCTGATGTTGAGCCTTTACACTTTGAGTGTATTTTTTCAAAGGTGACTCTGCATGAGAACATAGCTACTGGAAACATTTAAAGACTTCCCTCTGCAACTGCCTACTTGCAGAGATAAAATTATTATTATTATTATTATTATTATTATTATTATTATTATTATTATATTATATTTGATGACTTCAATAAGTCATTCTATTGTTGTTGAGGACCCCCTTGAAAACAAGATGGTACATCTCTGTGGATTGTTTAAAATAAAGAATTAGGAGTATTGCTTAACCTGTGAAAACAGATGTCTTTTGTAGCTCAGCAGGGAGCTTGTGCACTATGGGGAATTTCAGATCCAGTGTCTTTGGAGGACATAGGACAGAGCTGCTTCAATTATGACCATTATTTTCTTTTAAATTGTGTCCCTTTTGACTCCCCCACCCTATGCAATTTCAATACAAAGATAGTGGTGTACCACTTTAAACCAGTTTCAAAATGGACATCCCTTCTTTTCACTCACTTACAGTATGAGAAAAAGTAGCACTTGACATCTTCACAAAGTATTAAACTTTAGACAACTTTATTAACTGTGAGAAGTTTCTTCTCTGAAGAGCTATGTGGATGAGACAGACTAGTTCCCTTGTTGTCTTGTCTTTGGAATGTTTTCTTTATCATCAAGAAGCAATTCTTAGAGACATCAATTTATTTCACTCTCACATACTGAGAAAGATTTTGTTTGGGAACATCAAAGTACTAAAAACTAAAACTAAAGAATGGTAGAAAAGCACATGACAAAACTTGCCTCATCCTTAAACTCTTCAAACATGTGAATGAATGAAAAATAACTTCAATATTTGTGTTATAATTTAGAGCAGACTGAAGACATTTTTACTCAGGCAAAAAGGCTTGTATTCAATGTTTATTAACAAGCTCTTGAAGTCCCTCCTTCTACTTTGTCAAAGCCACAATACAATCCCCCATTCAATTTTGTTATTTTGAGACTTAAACAATTCTGTTTGAAGTGTCTCTCTTTTTTTATTTTTTTAAGGATGCAGATTTGGCTTGTAACCATGGCTTCACTTTTTTGTACCACAAGATTTACATAAAAAGCCTGCAGTCTGGAAAGTTTTGAACAGATTCTGGCGAAAAGTCGACTAAGGATGAGCGACAAAATGAAAGCCTCAAGGACCGGAGGATGGGGGTGACGGTTGGGGTGTTGTGTGTGTGTGTGTGTGTGGTGTGGTGGTGTGTGTGTGTGGGGGTGGGGGTGGGGGGGGGGGGTGGGGGTGGGGGGTGGGGGGGGGACACTGGAGGGGGTTGCTGGGGAGCTGAGCTTTAGCCTGGCTGCGTATGAGAGCAGCAAATCCGACTTGGTTGGTAAACAGAGGCTCCAGGGACCCTTCTTTTGCATGCAGGCTACTGCAGACTAGATGGAAGCCCTCTGTGATTCTAATAGAGCTCATAGAAATCACCATAGAAAATGCCTGGCTGTCAGCCACCACTACAACACAACACACTCTTGCTCAAACACACTCCAACACTGAAAATTATACAACGCACAAATACGCACAAGCAGACAAATATGCATTTATTTGTGAGTTCGCTCCCTTTCCCGCTCTGGTGTACACATCCCTCCTTGAAGAACTCAGTCTTAGCTTAAAGTATCATAAGGGCATCGTCTCTCTTTAATTTAACCCCCATTGGCTTGGACTGGGCTAGTTTAAAGGAGAAGTAGTGCTTTTCAACTGTACTCAACAGCTAACAAACTAATTTTATGGTTGTGATTTTCAAAGAATGCCACACATTTCATACATTTCCAAACTGTGTGTTATGCTTTTGCCCTTGGACAGCAAAGTCAAAAGCTGACTTTGAATGGGACGCTGACTTTGTGCAGTCATGAGCTTTTTTATACCCAAATGACGTTTACATTCTGCTTCACAGAGCTAGAATTTTAATTTCATTTTGGTGTGAAGTCAGGGCAAAGAAATCAGACCCCCATTTTACACCCCAGTGACATCACAAATCTTTGGCTTCTGCCACTGATTTCTAGCTTTAGGAAAAACTGATGCAAGTTCACAGACATCAACCGAACTGTCCTGGGACACTGAAATAATCTATAAATACGTAAAATGTCTGGCATTACCCTTTAATAAGCTTTCTTTTCTGGTCTAGTCTGCAATGGACTAATACTTTGTTAACAGTATACAGTCAGTCTTCTCTGAATATATAAGAAGATGAGAGACCTCCCCTGAGAACTGTTTTCTCTTTCTTTTCTTTCCTTTCCTTTCTTTTCCTTTAGAAGGAAGCACCTGTAATTTGTCTTCATCAACTATTATGGACATCCTCAGGAACAAAACCTGGACTCGAAAAGTATCAAATCAACAGCACATTTTTCAGAAAATGGCAGATCCAATTTTATACATGTCCCTGAGGCTTCCCTCTAACTGTTGGTGTGCTGATCCTTCACTCATTTGATGCTGCTTCTCGCAGCCTAGGAGGAGCTTTTCAAGATTGTTTCTGTCTCCTGCAACCTGTGAAATGGGCCTCAATTGGGGGAATGCTAACAAGATGTCCCAATGATGTTCATTGTAGCACCTTGTAGACATGCAAGCCTGCCTTGCAAAATTGCAAATAAGCTACATGAGACAGAAGAGATGGAGTATCATTTCATTTTGACATGTGACGAGATAGGGTTGTCTTGTGGTAAATGTTGTTTTGAATCTCCAAAGAACTTACATTACTTACTTACTTACGCTATATACTCTTTACAGAATTTTCTTGATCATTTTAAAGTGTCTGAAAGGTAGAGCACAGAACCTAAATCATAGCTTGTCCTGTAGAGGATTTAGAAAGATCACAGAATACCCTATAATAAACTTGACTTACTGACCCTAAATCAGTACATGTAATGTGAAAAACTTATTTCATTTTGACTTTTTCACTCTGCTCAACCACTGCAGCTTTTCTTTTGCTGCAGAACCACCTGCTGTGTCCCATGAAATATATAATTCAAAGACCCATTCTCCACCATTATTTCTTTATATATGTTTTTGATATACTGTAGGTTTCCAGCAAATTACATATAATTTAGTTGGGCCTTCTAGAGCACATTACAAATAAAATATAAATTATGAATAAGAAATACTGAACATGTTACAAGGGATTAATTTAGCAGGTAAAAATACCAGCAAAAACATCTGTATCTTATGTCTCAATATATATCATCTGCAGACATCACGCTAAACAGCTAAAAGAAAATGTGTAACTATTATTTGTGTAATTCTCCCAGACACTGTTGAATTGTGACAAAAAGTAAAGAGGCATTGCATTGTGGCACTTAACGAACATTACACTGATGACCCTGATTGGAAAACTTTAAAAGAAGACATAAATCTGTAAACTAGCAAAGCTGTAATTTACGTAAATTGCTACACACAGTAACGTCACATAAACAGGATGATTTAAAAAAAAAAAAAAGAAACTGTTCTTGCAGGTTTTATTACTCAAAGATAGATCATTCTACAGATAATTCTCATTTCTGTTTCATTGCTGTATGTCTGTACAAGTAATTAAACAATAACATCAAGACTTTAATCATATTTTCTGTCGTTAAGTAGGCTACAGTAACATTTTTCATGTTAGTAGAAATTGATTGGTACTTGCTCAATTGCCTCCCCTATTGATATTCTATGTGGAAATCTAACAAGTGCATAAACAAACGAGGTTTTCCTCTGACACTGAAATCACATTCCAGCAACTTTGATTAGAATACTTTATGGGTGTGGGCCAAGAGTGGTATCAAACAATATGGATTGGGTCCACTCAACATACTGCAAACTGTCAGGTTCAAATGATAAAACCAGACTGAAATTGGCCTGCGTGCAAAGGATTGCTGAGGGCAAGGATTATAAAAGGTTTTTCACCCACCACCTTGCCCCCATATTGATTTCAGTATAACTAGGAGATTTATCAACACACAATGTTTGACAGGGAGTTCAGTAACACTTAGAATTAAGTTGCAACTATACCAGGGTGGAATAGAAATGCCACCACAGCAGACATTTAGGAAAAGGCCAGCTGAGTCACGTGGCCTTTACCCACTACTGTGTATTTTGAAATATATTCTGAGATTAAATTTTTAAAGTGGTGGACCACAGCCCAAGATCTGGGCATAGAGCAATTAAAACCGATGTCCCAGAGATAATAAACTAATCTCTAAAGAAGTCGCTGTGATCATCAAATTTGGGCATATTGATATTAGAAAAAAATATTTTTCTACATCCCATCCTGCTGCTTTTATGGTCTATTCTGGTTCAACAGTGTCTCAGAGTAAGTGTTTTAGAATCTCAAAATCTGGAATTTATTTCACAAATCTTTAGTTAAATCTTTTAAGAAACAGATGTTATATAGGCTATCACCAAGTTTTTATCACAAGATATATTTCAATGGCATATATTAGATGGATTCTTTACTTCAGTATCTTGTGAAAAAATACATTCACTGCATGAAATTCCATTCCTTATGAGTGTATTCCCCTATTAGGAGTTTTTAGTCACATGAAACATGTCGTACATGCATTGTGCACATGTCCAAACACCAAGCTGTACTCAAGATTTTATATTTTTTGTTGAAAATTCAAGATACTATGAATAATCTTTTCTATCTCTTGGTGTATCTAAGCCAATACTTATCACTGAGAGAACATTTATACCCTATCTGTTTAACTCAGCAATGTTATCTTTATGGAAAGCAGGCTGTGAGCCTTGCGTTGCCTGGAAGCACATGTGGGATGAGATAGGAGACGGATACAAGAAGATGGGAGACAACACAGTGCACGGAGCATTGAAGCAAAAAAGCAGCAAGGGAATATGTCAAGAAATCAAAGCCCAGACAAGTTGAAGGGGAGAGGATTCAGATGCACAAACATACACTGTGTTTTTCTCAGACCTGGAGGTGGGAGAACGCAGCTCAGATCAAATTCCACTTAGCTATTTTCAAACTTGGGTCTGCTCTCAATGTAAAATAGTTTTGTCTTTTTTATTTTTTACAACACCTTGTTGTATGCCTCAAAGTGGGATGGCCAAGCCTGCAACTGACCCAGTTGTGTTAATCTGTGATGTTAACTCTCAAAAGAAATGATGGTATACATGTGCATGTCCCTCCATCCGTCCATCGTCAACCGCTTATCCTGCATACAGGGTCACGGGGCATGTGCCTCCAAAGATGGGCAGCTGAACTGAAGAAGCCTTTACCAAGAGATAGAGTTTTGCAGCGGTTTCTTCACTATAACAGTAATAAAGCATTTAGTGTTACCAAGCAAAATCACAGCTCTTATTCTGATTTTCCTTTTTTTACTACCTTACCTGTTATGTCTTTTTGCCGTCATTGCAGTAAATGCTGCTTTGCCCCACCTTCAGTGTGGCCGAAGGCCATGGCTCCCCATGGGGGATCTTTGCATGATTTCATCAACAGCACTGATGCCAAAGACTTTTGAATTATTTAAATCAAACATCTGCATTGTTGTTTACTTGTCTTCTCTTGCCTGATTGAAAACACATCTGCCAGAAATGCATCTTCTCCTAATGTTCTGTTTTCAACTTTTCTTTGTATTGATTTCGAACTTTGTTGAGTATTCCCCAATGCCTGTGGAAATCTAATTTGATGACAGAGACAACACATGCATGAACATGCATATGTTGTCTCTGTCATCAAATTGACAGATGAGGGTATCACAACAACCCTGCTGGACTTTATTTATCACTGCTCCTCACAGATAATTAAATGCTCTTCAAATATGATTTAGATGGTTTCATTGATAAATAATAGGGGATACGAAGGTTAGCAACATTCTGTAGAGCACATCTACAATTAAGAACCATAGATGAGCATTAGAGCTTGCTTAAATGAAAGTTATCTTTGCAATTACTCTGTACTTGCTTATCTCTGATGATATTGGCACATGGCAGCACAGAATAATGATGAGACAGGATGACATTTGGCTATCCTTGTTTTGTCCTTTCCCCACTTCAATAAAAATGTAAACAATGTTTACAGTTTGTCCTTAAAGGCCAAAAACTCCTGACACAATAGTATTATAATTTACATAAATGGATGGTAAGGGACAGCATGCCACACTTGATTATTTAATTATAAAAAAATAGATAAAATGCAATTGTTACAGGACTGATATTTGGACTACAGGCATCTTAGGGACAATCAGTGATCAATCAGATCCCCCCTACAATAATTAAAAATAAGCTTACCCTACTTCTGCACACAGCATCATCTATTATCTGGCCCTAATTCCAATGCTTGATGTGTATTCCAAACTCAATGTAAAGCTAGTGATACACAAGGACACCAGTCCAAAGGATTAGTAGCAAACGACAATCTATCATGGGACCGCAGAGCACCTGCTGGGACCCAGATGTGCTTTGGCACTTTTTACAGGGTGGCTGGTGGAGCACTCCCAAAGGGACTCAGCCTACAGCTGCGAGAGTGACTGCAGTGCATCTGCCTGATCCCCACACATCCCAGCCCTTCCCTGCTGGTTTACATACAGATGTGTAAAAGCCAGTCTGGAGCGCTTTTGCATGTGCCTCAGCTTTATGAATATAATACACATGTAGGAGGATCCAAATCTGAAGAGCCCAGAAAATAGAGATGGCACATCATCGACACTGCAAGACTGGAGCGCAATGTCAGATGCTGAGTAGCAGGTGTCAGCTGATGGGATATTCTCTATCAAGCTACAGCAGGCTATATACAGCTACAATAATGTAGAAATGAAAGAGGTGAATGTTCTTGCCTATCTCTTCACTCTCTTCATTCATCTACCACTATTTTTTTAATAGAATCTTCTGTAAGAATGCAACAATTTGTCTACACAACAAGTAAGCTAGTGCATAGGCTGGAGTACTAAATCATTGTCACCGTGTTTTAATGTACATATTTTTTATGATTACAGCCAATTACCATGAAGCACATACTATGTTGTTGCAAATACTACCATGCTACAGGATGTTGTTTATCCCGTTTATTGCAGACAGCATGGGTGTAAGTGAGTCACTGGAGGGGAGGTATTTGCCGAACCTTTGCCAGGTCATAAAATCTAGTGCTTGTCCCTAGAAAGACAGAAGCACAGGAGCAGAAAGAGTTTCTCTGAGGAACAATGCCTTTCTGATTCAATTTTTGGCTGGCGGATGGTCACTGTTGCTGTCTACAGTGTCCCATTTAAGAGACACTATTGGCTTTTTATGGAGCTTTTAAGCATTTGGCTGTTTGTGCATGCAACCTAATGCATCTTTTGTGTTTCTTCATCACACCATATGTGTTGGCTTTATGTTCTGCTGGATTTTGTAGATTTTGTTTGGATGTTTGAAGAACTGATTGAAATATGTGATTTGATGTTTTATCTGATGGTCTTATACAGACATCTGCTCTTGTCTTTGGTGATTAAAAGTAAGCCTCGAGGGGATGGATTGGTCAAAGGCAAATTAACCGTTCCCTTTGGTGCACCAGAATCACATTACAAAATTGTCAATTATAGACTTTTACCAGATGGACGGTTTGAGTGTCTTGTCTTCATTTGATTGGCACAGAAATGTGATCCTTGTAGGATGTGTTACCTGTAGTTTTATAAACACTGAAAATCCCTTAAAGGGCAACCTGGCTTTCAAATATCATCCCTGTTGTTGACCTGTAGCTGACCTGAAAACAGCAAAAATAAGGCAAACACATCCAAAAGTAAAAACTACAAAACAGATCTGCCATCTCCACTGGTCAAAAAGGCTTATAGTCAGTCAATTCTTGAGAATAGGAGAAGGATACACAACCTGTCACATGAAGGCAAATGGCCTCGAAGCCTCGAAACAACCAACCAAGTGCTGTCATTTGTCGAGTATCTTGCCAGCAGCGACCCAGAGGCTCAGTCTGTATAAAACAGACATTTGCCCAGAGGCCTTTTTCGTGTTTTTTTTTTTTGATATTTTTCTTGTAATTTATGTTCTGGAATCTACCACTAACTTCACACCTGGTATCTTGCCGCAGATTCTGAAGGCATCTGCTTTCGTTAGAAACCAGGGCAAGATGAATGTGATGAAAGATGACCTCAAATCCTGTGTGGATGAGGACTCTACATCCGGTTAGAGTTTGCCTGCCTTCTGCATTTTGCAAAGGAGGTGAAATGTCTAAAAAAAGCATACAGATACTGAGGAAAATCACAGACACACAATGAATAAAAAGTATAAGCTGACTTGTACATGCAACAAAAAATAAACAAGGGACCTCTCAAAGAAAACATATCTAAGTGTATATACTCTAATTGATATAGACTATTTGTATAAATTTAAGAAAGGCAGATCTTCAGAAAAGATTTTCAGATTTTAGAGCACATAACTCTCCTGCTGTTTATTTTACAAGCTTGAATATCTCCTTTAAAAGTGCAATCACCAGGTGCACTTAAAATTATATATAATCTGACAGTGTATGTATAAGCCACTTTTCCACTTTTCTTGGAAATTTGCTCGAGTTGGATTTTTTGTTATACAGTCAAAAGACAAAATATAATTTTTTTTTTTTTTTCAGTTATCTCCAGTAATAACCTCCAGCGCTGACCAATTACCCTTGAGCATAATTACAAATGGTTTTAATTGGATTATCAAACCAAGGTTTACGGGATTATCCATTTTTAATCAGAGCATCTAAAGTCCAATTAATTTAGGTGGAAATATTGCCACAGTTTGTTTTTTTTTCAATTCTTTTATTTGGATATATTTGTGTCACTCTGAAAACCAGCAGTCTTTCATGGCTAAAAACAAAATACCCCCCGCAGTGTATTCCAAATGAACTATATGACTGATCTGCTACCCTCATCAGTAGGACGTTTCTCAAGTTTGGGCAATTGAAACTATTATATTACTATTACTATTAATATTGTCATCCTGATTACACTTTTAATGATCAATAAAAGAAAACAGTCCTGACTGTTAGGAGGTCACAATCCTGACCATGTCTCTGTTGTCAAAATCTATCGATCCACCCCAACCTCCTCCCTCATACTAACATTCAGTCACTTAAATTTTAACTAGATCATTTTCTTCCATAAAAATTATTACATTTGGATAAATCTACTCCACAGGTGTTTTTACTTGCAGCTGTGTGACTGTTTTGGGTCATCATAATTAGAAACATGTTCCTTACCTCACTGTGAACCTCAAATCTTTTCACCACTTATTTCTGCCCTGGTGACACATTATCTGGCTAGATGGGTGCAAGTGCTCACATGAGCAATAATAACAGCTATAAGGGTGCCTTGGTTTCTGTGACTGCTAATGTGACTGTTAATTATGTGTTGTCTTGTACAGAAGAGCTAGACAGAGCTCAAGTGTTACAGGAGGGTAATCTATTTATTTCTGATTTATGTTACTACAAGGGCTCACACACACAGGGTGACTGCAGCTTTTTTTCTTGTAATGAGTTAATAGGATCCTTAACTTATTTATGAATATAAGGGTGATTTAAAAAAAAAAAGGATATCACTAATGTTGGATTCATCTGTAATAAATTCAAAAACTTCTTAAGGAAAAACTTAAACATTTAAACAATGTCCCAAATGTCCCTTTGTTTCCTTTACAGGCTCATTGCTATTCAGGGTCTGGCTGTTGAAGGGGTGGAGATCCAGGCATGGGGCAGAAGGTAAGGATACATCTATGACATCTACTGAACAGGTTGCCAGTCCATCACGGGGCTTATACATTGACAGACACTTATGCGTAATTAGGAGTGAACCTGACCTGCATGGGAAGATACCCACGTTCTTAGCTTGTAACAAAGCTGAGGTCTGGAACGATACATTTTTTGCCTTTACTGTTGTGCTACCTTCATACGTTCAAAAAGAAAAAAAGACGATTTGTTATCAGAGCAGAGGGTTCTGTTCCTTGCACAGATTTCTTGTAATGTAGATGAGGTGTTCTGCTATTGTGCTTTCAGTAAATGTGTCAGAGAATGGCACACCTTTAGTCAGATATATATGGGAAATAAATATATGGTACTGGATAAATTATGTTTTTTGGTAAAACGCTGGCAACCATGTGAGCCTACCTGAACACAGCTATACTTGTTGGTAGTAAATAACACAAAACAGGCCACCAAAGTTACAGTGTTACATTGCACTTAGGAGATCTAAAAACCTACCTCTGTATACATTAGCCATCAAAGATGGCTGAGGTTAATGATAAAGGCATTGGATAAACTTGCAGTGTCCAAAATTAACTTTTTGGCTCACCTGTCGGGAGCTGGCAAACTAGAAATTGCGTGCCAGGAATACTTGCCAAAAAGACTGAGTGTTAATTTAATATTTGTTATTCACAAGTCTATAAAACCAAGGCATTCAAACGTTCCTATCACAGTTCACGGCCAGACTGGTAGCGGACTCTCATTGATTTTTTGTTTTCCTTCCAGACATATTTTTACCACATTTAGCATCTGATTACCACTCCTTCACTCATCTTAATGTTACTATTGCCACCTTGAATGCCACTACTACGTACACACAGTATAACTGCTGTTTACTAACCACAACCAGCTTGGAGTTTTCAGCTAAGAGATACAGATTTCCAGCATCTGTCTGAAGAAATGAACAACAACAAAACAGTTTTTAAGAGCTCAGTACATATTATCACGGAATATATTATATAATGCATATATAATACTTGTTTTTGATTGTATGATGGAAGGTTCATTTCCTCTTACTAATTGGACTCTCAGTGAGGCAATGACTGTTGAATCAGGTTTTGAGGGGAGTTGCCAAAATCTTTGATAGAATAGCTGAAAGTCATCTAACCATGCAGCTGAAGTGTGCTTTAATAAGGTATCCTTGAAGACTATTACAAAAAGTGTTGATTCTGTGTCTCTGTGTTGGAAATGACAAACTTACTATTACTTTTTCAGTACTGTCAGTATGTAACTAGTGAGTCAAAAAAATCTGATCTGAATCAGAACAACACAACATTTGAATCAGAACATCACAAGTTTGGGATTGCCTTAACAAAAGCATAGAAACAATACAGCAACAACAAAGTAACACAGACATCAAAGGTGTATCATTACAGGCCATAGATGATTTCATTAAACAAGTGTGTCATACATAAACTGGCCAGGCATCTTTAAATGTATCACTTTCAGCAATGTCATCATCATGACCTTATCTAGTTTAATCACAATACAAGAATAGTGTCTTTGTAGAGAAAACAAGCTGTAGAATACGTCATGTTTTTTAATGTATAAATAACGGCAGAAAAATAGACTTTTAAAGAAAAGAAATAAATAATGTTCTAAAAACACAGTACTTTCATCCATCTTTGAGAAACAGCATTGCATATAAAAAGACAAGCATTCCTACCATTATACACCAACAAGAATTCTTCAAATGGATTGAGAAGCTCAAAAACTATGTTTCTTGCTGCCATTTTAATGGCAAATTTAATGCAACTTTACCAACAACCACAGAGAGAAAAAAAGGACATAAAAGTGAAAGCTGCTTTGTTTCACAGGCTGCTGCTCTCGTGGGTTTACCGAGACATACGGTTACTGCTTTTTTGTCTGCTGGAATCTTCTGTGTGGGCCTCCATCATTATAGCTGACATGTGATATAAAACAAGCAAAAGGATTTGTACTAGTTTTTGTCTAGAGCATAGAGAATGTAAGATTAAAACCGTAGTCAGATACGACTGATGGCAGGGACCCCATGTTTGCAATTGCAGTTTGCTGTGAGCCGTCTGTCTGAATACATGGAACTGTTTATTGGAGATCAAAATGTACTGTATCACCATATCAGACAGAGACCTTGTGGAATCTCATTTTTACCATCTGAGTTGGGCAATTATCCCACTAAATGCTGTGCTGTCAATATTTAAGGATTAGGAAAGAAAGAAAAAGCTAGTGTGAGAATAATGGCGAAAGGGAGAGCAACTAATCCCCCCCAATGCACTTGAGTAGCATTATAGCTTGCCACAGAATAAACCTTGGTGCCACACCTGACCTTAAGACGAACTTTTCACTTACAAATTAAATCTATCTTAAATCTATCAGACTGTAGCATCAGAAACCATAGGAAATATGATCACTGGATCCAGTTATTCTGCTCAGGATAAAATGTCAATGGGCATTAGCTAATTTCATCAGTGATGCTTTTTATTAAATTCTTTTAAAAGCCATTCCGGTTTCCTTGCCAAAGATGTCATATTAATTTAAGGCTGGAGACCTTGAAAGAAGGATAACCCAATTTGTACATTAATATGGTAAGTCTGTGGTACATTTTGAGGGAATTAAAAGCACATGCAGCAAAATATTGCCTCTGATACAGAGATACTCAATTGCAGGGTATGGCTTTTAAAGTCAGAATTATCAAAAAGGCATACCTATTTTATTGTAGAGTGTTAATTTCTCTAGAAAGGCAATTGTACAATATACAATAAAACACACTGGTTCTCTTTATTTGGTAATAAAACAAAATGTCCCCTTAAGAAATTTTAATATTGGCTATACTAGGCTATAGAACGTGTGCATTTTTGTCTGTAGATCTTATGACTTTACAATTACTACCTGTTGTTTTGCACCATGTTGTTAGTCCAGGAACTGTCAAACCCTACATCCCATATAGGTCGGCATGGCTCACCAACACTGCAGAGAAGCCTCGGCTGCAGTCAAATGCCTCATAAGTTTAAGAAGCAGCTTATCGTGTCTTGAGCATGAACATCCTTGTACATTGCTATAGACTCCTATTAAAAAGAAAGATGAGATGAAATACAAGGCTTTTTATTGTTCCCACTCACTTCTCCAGCACTTCTCTGTTTGCATGGTTTCCATGGTAACAAGTGTAGAGCTTTGCTCATCCTGAACTGCCTGAGTTTATGCACCAAACCAGTAAAAACATTTTCAAAGAGAATTATAAAGTTATGTAATTCAGAGTAGTATACTGTTTGATTAAGCAGTTTAATTGTTGTTTCTGCAAACAACCAAACTTGATACATTGGCAACTGGCAAAATATTTTGAGCACAACTAACACCAGCAGTGGCAGATACAAATGTACGGCCCTTGTAAAGGACTAAGGACTAATGGTGAAGTATCGTTTAACTTCTTCAAACCATCAGATGCACAAGGTTTACTATGAGGACCAGTCAGATCATGTTAAAGTTTGTTTTCAGTTTATTGAAAAATATACTACATGAACTTTTACGTTGATGTATTGTCAAATATAGCATAAACCTACCAGTCTGGCTTGTAAGTAGTTAGTAAGTAGTATTTACAAATATATCTGGGTAATAGTTTGACAGCAAAGGCTGAAACTAAGCATTTGGAATAAATATTATCAAATGAATGCTATTTCATTATTCTCTGATAAGACTTCCTACTCTGATAATAATAAAACCATTACATTATTTATATTCCATATTCCAAAATGCACTAAAGAAAACAGTGAACTAAAAGCAGCTAAAAATTAATATATTATCAGAGTTTTTCATAGTTACTATAAAAGTAGAGTGATGTTGTGACTTATTTGCAGACCATTTGTCCTGCTGTGAAACACCCGGGCATGTCACTGTCATGTCAGTATACTATAGGTCACACTGCGTGGATGAATACCGGCTTAAAGGGCATGAACCGATCACTGACAAAAGTTGTGATCTGTAAGCCAATCTGAAGTCAAACAAGCCTGTGACACTGCCATATATGCACACCAGATCTCGATCAGTGAAATAGTTCAAAGTTCAAAATGTTTACTGTACATTGTATAATTCATTGAGTATGAAATGACGTCCCAATAGTCAGTGGAAACCAGATTTTCAACCAAATGAGGGCTGGATTCAAAATCACGAAAAAAAAACTTTTGCGACTTTCATCACTGCAATTCATAATGTGACTTGGTAGTGTGTGTGGCCCCAATGTCCCTGTATGCACTCCCGTCCAGCCATGCTCATGATGAGATGGTGGAGGAACCACTAGGAGAAACCAAGGGTCCACTGCACCAGTGTAAGATCTGACAATGGCTCTGAGGATTTCATCCCGGTACCTAACAGCAGTCAGGGTACTGTTGACTAGCATATGGAGTTCTGTGCAACTCTCTAAAGGATAGGCCTCCCCAGACATCGCTGACCCACCACCAAACCGGTCATGCTTGATGATGTTGTAGGCAGCATATAGTTTACCACGGCATTTCCAGATTTTTTCACATCTGTCACATGTGCTCAGTGTGAACCTGCTCTCATCTGTGAAGAGAACATGGCGCCAATGGCAGACCTGCCAATTCCGGTGTTCTCTGGCGAATGCCAATTGAGCTGCACGGTGCTGGGCAGTGAGCACAGATCCCACTAGAGGACGTCAAGCCCTCATGCCACCCTCATGGAGTCTGTTTCTGACAGTTTGGACAGTAACATGCACACCAGTAGCCAGCTGGAGGTAAATTTGTGGGGCTGTGGCAGTGCTCCTCCATTTCCTCCTCGCACAAAGGAGAAGATACTGGTCCTGCTGCTGGGTTGATGTCCTTCTACGGCCCTGTCCAGCTCTCCTAGTGTAATGGCCCATCTCATGGTATCTCCTCCATGCTCTTGAGACATTGCTGGGAGACACAGCAAATCATCTTGCGACGGACTACCTGTGGAACCTGAATGGGCAGCAGGTACCGCCTCATGCTACAAATAGTGACAAGGATACTAGCAATATGCAAAACTAAAGATTAATCAGTCAGGAGGGATAATGAGAGAGAAACAGGACAGACTGATACCCCTGAAATTTAGCTGACTTGATGTTACTGGGATACTGGGATGATTAAGTGTTTCCTTTTTTTAAGCAATGTATAATCATTAGTAAAGCCACTAGGTAGTAGTGTGACATGCTATGAAAAACTGCATTGGAAAGTGCAGGAACTGTGCTGAGCATGGTTGACACAAATACAGGAGCCAATTTGTTTCTGGGTATGTGTGAGGATATATGTTTTGATCCACCAAATTCAGACTACGCTCTAATTAATGCAAAGTGATATTGGCAGACAATTGCCATTTAATCGCAGAGCACCAACCGGGAAGAGAGTGCATCTTCACTTAAAATAGTTGATGACTTTATTGCCATAAGGCAGAAACAATTGCTTGACAGTCAGATTGTGACTTTTAATTTAAAAGAACTGCCAGTAAACACAGAAGGCTGATACACCAGTGAAATTATGGACCTTACCGGAGCTGGAGGGTATGAAGACAACCACAAAAAAAAAAACAGACAAAAGAGGAGTAAAAAAAAATTATTTACTCTACATTTCCTTTGGTTGAGAAATTAAACAAGGAGGGCAATAAGGAAGCTATTTTTTTAAAATGCCTCCAAGTAATGCATAAGAGTGACTAGTAATATGAATGCTCTTTTATATTTTTAGCTGCTTTTCATTGTCTGAAGTTATAAGAAGCAGCATATTATATTAAAATACAGAGCCTGGCAGGTATTAGTGGTAAACTTTTTGACAATTTGCGCATAGGTAATATGCAGCCTCAAATTGTTAATTTGCTCCCTTGAATTAATAATTTGGGTGAATGATTTTATAGAAGTAATCTGTTATCCTGTAAATATGTTCAATGAGTGTGAAAGGTAAAACAGCCCAACTCTGAAGTATATATACACTATACTAGTATATAAATGGGTCATTGAAATTATTCATAACCTGACCAAAAGCTTGCCTGCAAAGGGCAAGGGTAGACTAGCCTTCCAAAGTACCGGGAATTTTCCCCGTGGGACGATAAAGCACACAGTATTAAAATTAAGACAAAAACTGCAGTTGAAAATCAATTTGTAGGTGACTTGATCGATTGGCCCATAGTGTGTTGTTACTGGCCCGGACAGGGAATCAATCACACACTCCACATCAGAACATAATAAAACAGTTGAAACACAGCCCTAATCTCTAGCCTGGTAAACTGTACTTCACAAATCATGGATAAAAACATGCAACGAAATGCAAAGGTGGTGCTGAAACGTTGAGTGAGAAAAAAGAAAAGAGGTTGCTCAAGGCAGGTGCAGCAATGACATCCTGATAAGAGCATAGCAGCGGTGCTTTCCCTTTTTAAAAAAAGCTGCATTTGATATCATCCAGTGGTTACATCATTAACCAGTTTGCATCCACCGGTTAATGTAACCATCATGGCTCATACGCAGAACAATTTCTCCATATGTTCCCATTTTGATTTATATAGCTAATGTAACTCCAACAACAGATGTTATTGATGAGTAAAGGGCAAAGCCTACAATGTAGATCTGCCAGTTGCAATTTAACTGAAAATTACAAATCACTACCAACCAGAGCAGGGCTGAAACTAACATTTTCATTTCAGATGATTTGCAGATGATCAGAAAACAGTGAAGAATGAAGAACATTCATGTCTTCAGATGTCTTGCACTTTTATCTGGCCAAAAGTGCAAAATCCAAATCCTCACAGTTTGCTTGCTCTCCGCTTTTGTGTGTTCCGAAAAAAAGATCCAGTTTTCCTACGCAGCCCAGGCTCTGTAAATGATAAACAGAAAAAAGTAGTGTGGACCTTGCCACACAACATTGTTCCAGCCAATCAGCAGTAGGTTGAGTTAGTGCAGAGTGGCAGAGAGAGTTCTATGCACCAGCACACTCTAATGTGCTGTAGCACTTTCTAATGTGCTGGACTCCAGGCACTGTGAAGAAGCAGAGGTGACCAACACTGGGGAACCCTTAAATATTTGACATTTGGGGGGCGGAGCTGCAAAGGGAGACCAGAAGGGAGGGGTGTATTTGTTTGGTTGAGTTCAAATATTAACAATCCCTCTGCATCTTACTCTCCTTTTAAATGTTTCACATTTTTTATTGCTGCAATTATGCTTTCATCAACTGTTTTGATCAAACAATTTTTGTGAGTTCCATGTCATAACATTTTCTGCTTTGCAGCACTGAATTCAAAATGCTCTTTGTAGGACTGTGATGGTTTTTGTCTGCGCGCGCACACACACACACACACACACACACACACACACACACTAAAAGTCATATCCAGAATGCTTAATGACCTCATTTAACTGAGGGGAGGTGAAGGTGCTCTTAGCCTGCTACATTTTCCTAATTGTTTTTTAATTACACCTCAGACTGTATCATCTGCAGTAATTTGAGACAGCAGGTCAGTTTCCTGATAGAGTGATACAACATTAATGAAAAATAAGCTGTGGTTGTTTTAAGGCTGTAACTGTAATCTATTCTAAGTTGTTCACAAGGAAATTGGTTGAAATTACATTTTTTATTGTATGTTAATATATTAGAGCCCAAATTGCTCTGCCTTAATTCTGATGTAATTTTCACTGAGCCCCACATGTACTTTGCATTGCTGGTGTCAGTCACAGACATTAGTGCAGCTGTATTTGACAAAGATTTCACCCTCCAACAGGCTCCATAGGCTTGCCTGTAATACCTGTCTGTCTGGACTGCAGGGTGCTTCTGTAAATTCATGAGCTTCAGCAGTGGAAACATTTTGAGTGTGAAGATCTTATGGCATACAGATGACGAAACTGAGTTCCCTGCCTCTCTGCAAGCCTGGCAACATCCAGCTGTCTCTCCAGTAGTCTTCAGAAGATGATGACCTTGAAGTCAGTAGCAAGGCACCCTTCTACTCCTGTGCCCATTGAAGATTTCAGAGAGTTTCCCCCTCTGTCCCAGCAAAACGACTTCCCAGTTAATATCTCAGCAATGGCTGAATGTGTTCACCTCCCCACACAGATCTCTGCTGGAACTTGGCCCCGTGTTTCTGGGTGCATGTGACTTCAGACAGACTTTGGAAATGCTGCTGTTTCATGCTCCTTTCATGGGCAAGCTTTGGCAGTTGGTCAAGTAAGTCTGGCAGGAGACCTTGCAGTAAAAGTACCAGGCTCCAAGTTTTGTGACATCAATAGACTGTCAGGCAAATCTGAGAAATTCCACTCTAGTGGTTATTTGGATGAAGACGTGGTGGTGTATGTTGTTCCTCCTACAGCAAGCTGGTCAGGCAGTAGGCGTTCAGCTTCTCCTGTAGTAGTGTGATAAAGAGATGGTAAAATATCTGAATGAAATCTACCTCTTCATTGCTACAGCCAGCAGCTACGTTGATCAGTGTCAGCTCTGTTAACAGGTAAGCAGCTAATGCCTTCCTCTGAGCAGAAGAAATACACATTTCTTATATATTGGGTCAGCTGAACTTGCTTAGTCCATTGCATGAGGGTGGATTGTGTTTCAAAGACAAATGTGGTTGCAGAACTGTACAATCTTACTGATCTAACATCAGCAAACTGTGTTGGCCTCCACCTGGTTGCTGGTCAACATGATTGATGGCCACAGTTTGCCATCTTTAGAATGTTCCACTCCAGGATGGTAGTGTACCTAGGTTCCCCTGGGTGTGGGGTGTACCCCAGTTCTGTGATGTAGAGACAGTGGGCACAGTGGGCACTTCATCTTGTCTGTATTTTTCAGGTACCACCAAATACACTTCTCAAAAAGATTAAGGGAACACTTAACAATTGTCAATGGAAACCAAAATCACCAACCCACTGAGGACTGTATTCAAAATCACACCAAAAATCGAATTTCTTATTTTTTTTTTAAATAACATCTGGATGTGTCATCCTGGAGGAGCTGGACTACCTGTGCAACCTGAATGGGCTGCGGGTACCATCTAATGAAACGAGTAGTAACAAGGACACTAGCAAAATTCAAAATTAGAGATCAGTCAGGAGGGAGGGATAAGGAGAAAGCAATTGTCTGTGACCACCACCTGCAAAACCATTCCTGTTTTTGGGGTTGTCTTGCTGTTGCTTCTTCAGTGAACTTGTTAACACTTTCATTTGCACCAAAACAAGTGACATTGATTAACAATCACTTGTACATCCTAAATGGACATCTTTTTTGTGCATGTAATAGGTTTGCAAAGTGAAGTCCACTCCAAAGGGAGTTCCCATCTCCCACAGAAAACTCTGCTCTAAACTGCCTGAAAACAACACGTTTGTAATCCAGCTGTTTCCCTTTCATACCTGTGATGACACATGGATGAAAGCAAAATGCACCTCATAATGTACGTCATAATGCTCGCCAAGTGGCTAGCCTGACATGCCCTCAAAAACACCGGTGGAAAAAAACTGAGCTGCAGCACACACCTCTCCTCTCCTTTCCAAACACTAGCTACCCTCCAGGAAGTCAGTGGACATAAAGTTGTTACTGTGATGTAGAGACAGAGCTCAGTTATAACTTTATGGATGATTTATACATTTGTTACAGATTAATAACTCACCAATCACAAACTCTTGCTCCAGCCCATGTTGCTAAACTGGTAAGGGGATATCCAGCTGAACCGAAGCCGCGTTTACCGGCTTCTCATGACCCGCCCTTCTCTGCTTCTGATTGGCTAGTAGTCCTTAACTAGGAACTGCGCATGTGCAACTCCCAACAAAGATCATGTAGAAGCAAGATGTACCACTCCATAGCTAAAACGAAGCATTCAACACACAGGGTGAAAAGAGGAGCAATGTGCAGTATGACAATGATACGGTGTTTTTTGAAAATAATAATATGGTGTTTTTTGAAACCATGTTAACCTGTTCTGGTACAACCGCTAAATAAGATTTTGAACCTGAAAATGAGCATAATATGACCTCTATAAGTGACTTGACGTTATGCTGTGAGGATTTAGTCTTTTAGGCAGCGATTGTTGTCCCTTCCATACCCTATCCCTTTTTGAAGGAAGTAAAAGCTACTGGTTCTTGTTATCGTGTCCTTGTTGTCCCTACAAGGCTAAATGGGAGAGTCCTGTTTAAAAGTGAATGGAGGTTGGTCATTGTAACCCTATTTCTACAAGATTCTCGTACTTAAGGTGCTGATTCTGTGGATGCTGGTTTGGGGATGAAACAGCCATTTATACAACCAATATCAGTCTGCATTGGTGGGTCCATCCTGATTACCCAAACAAGTACCTGCAATTATCAGTGTGCTGACCCTACAGTAGTCAGTGGGCTGGCTTACAGATCCTGCTGGAGGACTCTATCTGTGCATATAGAACTAAAGTTACAATCTAGGTACAATGATGGTGAACATTTTGTTCTAACTAAAGTTAGCCTAATGGTAAAGAAATCACATATTTGAAAGACCACAGAAAGCATGTTTGCTTTTCTCCTTGTTTTCTCTTCCCCGCTGTGCTTTCATTATGTGTCAATCTCGACCAACTCCACTGAAGTGGAAGCAGTCAATATCTCCTGTACTGTACCATGTGAAGAGTGAACTCTAATCGTGGACTGCATTGGGTGCATTGGTCCTCTATCTTCCAAATTAAATGTGCTGAAGCAGAAAGAACAAGAACCTTGATTGCTTTTAAAATACTACTTGCTTAATATAGAATGTTTAGGCTCTAACACATGAGAGAATTTCTGAACAGTGATTTCATTTTATTTGTGATTTTGCCAGGTAATTGTTTAGTCAAACAGTATGCCACAAAATTTAAGACTAAAATTTAAGTTTCATCCCAACAACATATAAAACCAACAAGTCTCCCTAAGAAGCTTTACAACTTGCAGTCAACAGTAGCTCCTCTAGGCTACCGAATAGTTCATTTTTATGTTGTCTACCAGCTGTTGAGAGTTCCATTAGTAGGTTATTTTCATAATATGGAATTTAGTATTAAGTTGTTATTTAGATGCATTTAATATAATTAATTCACTTAGTATTCAGTATGGGGAAACAAAGTTGTCGGCAAGTACCTACCCCAGTAGGGCAGAATACTGTAACACAGCTACAATGGCACCCATTAGACTACATTGTTAAATGTAATAACCAAATGATGGTTGCTGCCGGTGGTAATGGTGCCTTAAGGTTATAGCTGTCAGTGATCATCTCCAGCAATGAGCATTACAGGCTAAGTCCTCCCCTCACCCATCCTCCAGGACCCATAAAGGCCACCCTGCGCTTTTGTTCAGGCAATCAAGATATGCATGGACATTAGTTTCGAAAGCCAAATGGTGCAATTCAACCCTGACCTGCCTTCAGCATAAAATGAATTGAGACTGAATTATTCTCCCCCAGTTACTTTCCTATGCAGCACCATCATAAAGAGCAGTCGCTCTAATTTCCTTTGACAAATTGTTAAAGAGCCCCGGCACTAATGTGTCAATTCATCTCCACTCAGACTACTTTAGTCCAGTACAATATCCGCACACCCTATTTAAACAAAATACAAACTGCAACACAATATACCGTTTTGTTTACACAAAAATAGCACCAACTAAAACTAATCTGTTGCCTTAGTCCCAATATAAATTAACACCTTAAACTGTCAATATAACATTTATGTAAAAGCAATCATTTTGTTCCTTTAGAAATTTAGATTTTTCTCTCGAATTGAATTTGTTCAGAATATGTAGTGAAAATGATCTGCAATTAAATGGAAAAGTTCTCACCTCTTCATGTTTTCCTTAGTGGTAGTGCTGGTTTACAATGTCATAGAATTAGTTAGGGACGGTAGGGGTATGTCCCTGCCAATATCCAGTGACTACTGAATTGTCCCTAGCAATAATTTTGATTAAAGAAATTAAATACAACCACTGTTGTTTGTCCTTGTCTAGTCTATGTATTTTGTAGCCTACACAAATGCAAGCAAATTAGTGAGAGCAATATTAGTAACAACGTTTACCTGAAAGGGGGGATTGTATTAGGGCCAGTGTTAGAAAAAGAATAGTAATCTGAGATTTCAAGAATTAAGGCATACAATTATAGAACAAAATTGTAATATTACAAACATAATAGAATAGGTTGCACTGAGTCATATGTGCTTCTGTTATTATTTCCTGTCAATCTACAGTTATTTAGACTTGTGTTAGTTTGCACTGCAGTGTAGCATCCTTCATCTGACTAGTAGCTCTGTGATGCTGCGGTCTCTGTGTCCCCCTTACTTAGAGAAGTCTTTGCCGTGTTTGGGACTATTTAAATTTATTCCTGATCAGAAGTCTTTTCAGTTAGTTTAGGTTATCCCCCTCTGATGAACAGGACACTCGTCTCATCCAGTACAGACCCAAACAGGTTTCTTTGTCTGTCAGACGGTCAGAAGGAGATCAGCAGAGCAAAACCATAGGCTAATACACAGGACAGGTAGATTTAGAAAAAAAAAATTGTAATACTGGATTACAACTTCTCAAATATTATGACTTTATTCTCAAAATGTCAGAAAAAACAAGTGGGATTGTTTTTCAATGTACAGAAAGCTTTGAAAATAAACAGAAAACTTGCTGAAACACAGGGGTTTAAAAATTAATTTAATAAAAGACAAAAGACACAAACAAACAAAAGACACAAAAGAGGAGGGAAGACTAAACCAAGACTACATGTGTGTTGACTCATGAGGGATAACATTAAATAAGTTTATCTATGGGAGAATACATATTTGAAAGCAATACAGAATGCCTGAGAGCCTTACTGCATTATATTCCATTCTTTTTTTGTATTTTGAATTGTCACCTGTTGCCTGAATTTTTATGTACTGACCAAATGGACAGAGAGAGAGAGAGACAGACAGCCAATTGAAAGCTGACAAAAAACCTTTTTCCCCAGACTGCACAAGTACACTAAAATGACAGATCCTGTCATTAAATAAGAACTGACAATGTCCTTTTCATTGCAGCCCTTGGTCAATTGCATGCTTGACAAAACAGGTGTGCTGCTTAATGTTTTAAAAGAAGCATATCCTATTGACACCTTTAATTGAATTTTCAAATAAGAGTGCACAAATACATTTGAGGGTAGTAATCATCACAATCTTAGCTGAAAAAAGCCAGGCAAAAGTATCACTATTTCAGTCAAGTGCAAATTGCCCACTAGCTTATACAATACAAATGGTTCTGTGATTTTCTGTGAATACTACCAAAGATGGAAAAAAGGTCATGATTTTCTACATGAATTTGTTCAGCTTCCTGATCAATGTGGAAGACTTTGCTTTATAAATTAAAATACAAAAAAAAATCATTTTGAGTCATAATGAATAATAATGTTCTTGGATGCTGCTTGCCTCTTTGGAATCATTGTGATGATTTCCATTTACCAGGAATTAGAGGAAATATACACTGCTCCAAAAAATTTAGGCAACACTTAATCATAACAGTATAACAAGTCACTTAAATTCAGGGATCTGTCCAGTTAGGAAGCATAAGTGATTGTGAATCAGTGTCACCTGTTTTGGTGCAAATGAAAGTGATAACAGGTGCACTGGAAAGGCAACAGCAAGACAACCCCCAGGGAATGGTTTTGCAGGTGTTGGCCAGAGACAATTACACTGTCCTTCTCCTTCCTGACTGATTGTTCTTTAGTTTTACATTTGCTAGTGTCCTTGTCACTACTTGTGGCATGAGGCGGTACCTTCAGACCATTCAGGTTGCTCAGGTTTTCCAGCTCCTCCAGGATGGCACATCCACACATGCCATTACAAGATTACAAGTCTTAAGAGCATGGAGGAGATACCAGGAGATTGGCCATTATGAGGAGAGCTGAACAGGGCATCAACCCAGCTGCAGGACCGGTATCTGCTCTTTTGTGCAAGGAGGAAGAGGAAGAGCACTGCCAGAGCCATACAAAATGACCTCCAGTGGGCTACTGGTGTGTATGTTTCTGACCAAACCGTCAGAAAGACTCCATGAGGGTGGCATGAAGGCTCATCTAGTGGGATCTGTGCTCACAGCCAAGCAGCGGTCAGGGGTGCATTTCCCGTACAACCACGGAAGGTAGCATTGACCTATCTTGGTACGATGCATCGTTAAACTAACCAACATGTCATACCTTGTTATTATCACCGTGGTTTGAACTAACTTAGTTTGAACAAACATAGTTCGAACTAACATGTTTCCAGATGTTCTCACAAAACGCTGTCTAAATATGTCAGTTGTGACCAATATTAAGTGACATTATTATGCTAACTTATTATTTATAACCATCTATTATTTATAACCATCTATAAGCACTTAAGACGGAGCCCTCTACTGGACTCTATGGGTACTACCTCCTTCAATCACACGCACGCACTTATCGTGCACCTTTATCGTGCACGTAGCCGACCAATAGGACGTCGCTAACGATATGTGCGTGACCTATAAATAGTAGTGTCCCGACTGCCTCAGCATCCGACCACCTCTTCAGCAGACGGCGTCAGAGCGGCAGGGCTCATCGGTGGAGGGCTCTGCCTGTGCTTATAGAGCTTGGGTTACCATATCGTAACCTTTGTTTTATCTCACACAGGCTCCGCCCTCTACTGGATTCTATGGGTACAGTGGAGTCTATGGGTGGAGCCCGATGACTGTCCGCCCTAGCCGCGACAAGCCAAAATCCACCACACCAACCTGGTCGTGCCACAGGCCGAACAAAGCCCCGACCACCACATCACCTAGTGATGACCTGGTGGGACACCCCTGAGAAGGCTGCTGGACCGATAGGGGCTTGGCCTGACCATTAACACCTGCACTGCCCTGACTTCTCACTGAAATGTCAGGCACTGCCAGTGTATTTGAAAGGGAGGGGGGTCATGCAAAAACTAGAGACATCGCCTGGTGTTTTGGTAAGGATCTGTAGAGACTCAATCAGACATGCATTGCTTAAGGATTGTGTTCAACAGCCTTAGTGAACCCCTCTCGCCACAGGTTACCTCCAGACATCAAAAGTACCACCTGTCCTGCCCAAACCTGATTCCTTTTCCCACAGAATGGCTGAGTCATAAAACACCACTCCCTCTTCTTTTTAGCTGATGTGCAAATGTGATAAGCCAGGGATGCGAAAGGGGGGACACTAACAACCCCTGCCTTCTTGAGCCAACAAATGTTTCATTATAAACTGTGTTTTGTTCTGTTTAAATAATAATCCTTGCTAAGTTGGTAGTGGCGTTTGCCTCTTAGTTTAGTAGTAATGACTCTGTTGTTATCCTTTAGTGATGTTTGAAGACAAGAGAATAAGAAAGTAATCTTGAAAAGTTTCCTAATTTCCTTTTTGTTTCTTTTAATTTCTCCCTATTATTCCCTAGTAATCACTGCTTAGTATTAACTAATGCTTTAGCTAAATGTTTCATATACAATTTCTTATTAAAACATTCATCCGCACGCTCGTGTGTATAACCCGCTTCCCAGTTCCTAGCTCAAGTGGTGAATCTCAAAGTTGAATATTTATTGTCCTCTCATAGAACCCGAGCTCCACCAAGAGGACAGAAAAGGTATAACACACAAGCGTTTAAAACCCTGTTTACACCGACAATGAGCGCCAAATATCTATCACAATGTCATTGTATAAACAGATTCTTGCTGCAATGCTTACATCTAAACTGTCTCTTGAGTTAAAACATGTAACCATCAAGTTTACACTGAAAACATGTAGTTAAGCTTTGTTACGCCTTATATTAAGTATATAACAATTAAGAAACCATTAACCCTCTAGTGTTTAATCTTGTTTTGCTTGTCTTTATCTAAATGTTTAGAACCAAGTATTTTTCAAATGTTGATATTGTGGAGACAGTGGTTAGCACTGTCGTGCCACAGCAAGAAGGTCGTTGGTTCAAACCCCGGTTGCCCTGGCCTTTCTGTGCGGAGTTTGCATGTTCTCCCCGTGTCCGCGTGGGTTCTCTCCGGGTGCTCCGGCTTCCTCCCACCATCCAAAGACATGCAGGCTAGGTTAATTGGTGTCTCTAAATTGCCCTTAGGTGTGAATGTGAGTGAGTGTGAGTGGTTGTCTGTCTATGTGTGGCCCTGCGATGGACTGGCGACCCGTCCAGGGTGTACCCCGCCTTTCGCCCAATGTCATGGGATAGGCTCCAGCCCTCTGCAACCCTGTACACAGGACAAGCGGTTGACGATGGATGGATGGATGGATGGATGGATATTTTGGAGAGAGAGATTAAATGAAAATATGCGCAAAATATACAGTATATATTTTCTTTATCCCACTAAAAGTTAACACTTTTGAGGTAACTCCCCCAGGGAAACCCCCTCCCCAAAATGACATCACCACGTCCCAAAGAAGGGAAATAGACTAAAAGACCTTGTTGTCTTTTGTCTAACTCTCTTGAAACTAAACTCTCTTGAAAAACTCTCTTGTATCCTCTCATAATTACGCTTTCGTGAACTTCCTTTACTTTTGAAATTCTGATCTTTTTGTTTCGTACTTTAAAACTTCCTTCAGAAGAGCTGAGAAAGCTTTGGAGCTGCCTGGGATGAAACTTTCCCCAGACTTGTTAAAACTCAGCAACATTAAATAGCCTATATCCCCGGGGCCTCGCGAACCTATGGCGAATGTATGTGTCTTATTTGATTTTGTTGTTTTAATGTCATCCGATCGTTCTAAACAACTTTGGACCCAGAAACCCAGAAGCCCGTTCAATTGAGTGTGTTCTGCTGAGCTACAGTGGGTACGGAAAGTATTCAGACCCCTTTCAATTTTTCACTCTTTGTTTCATTGCAGCCATTTTCCAAAAATCAAAAAAGTTCATTTTATTTCTCAGTAATGTACACTCAGCACCCCATCTTGACAGAAAAAAACAGAAATGTAGAAATTTTTGCAAATTTATTAAAAAAGAAAAACTGAAATATCACATGGTCAGAAGTATTCAGACCCTTTGCCGTGACACTCATATTTAACTCAGGTGCTGTCTATTTCTTCTGATCATCCTTGAGATGGTTCTACACCTTCATTTGAGTCCAGCTGTGTTTGATTATACTGATTGGACTTGTTTAGGAAAGCCACACACCTGTCTATATAAGACCTTACAGCTCACAGTGCATGTCAGAGCAAATGAGAATCATGAGGTCAAAGGAACTGCCTGAAGAGCTCAGAGACAGAATCGTGGCAAGGCACAGATCTGGCCAAGGTTACAAAAAAATTTCTGCTGCACTTAAGGTTCCTAAGAGCACAGTGGCCTCCATAATCCTCAAATGGAAGACGTTTGGGACGACCAGAACCCTTCCTAGAGCTGGCCGTCCGGCCAAACTGAGCTATCGGGGGAGAAGAGCCTTGGTGACAGAGGTAAAGAAGAACCCAAAGGTCACTGTGGCTGAGCTCCAGAGATGCAGTCGGGAGATGGGAGAAAGTTGTAGTAAGTCAACCATCACTGCAGCAATCCACCAGTCGGGGCTTTATGGCAGAGTGGCCCGACGGAAGCCTCTCCTCAGTGCAAGACACATGAAAGCCCGCATGGAGTTTGCTAAAAAACGCCTGAAGGACTCCAAGATGGTGATAAATAAGATCCTCTGGTCTGATGAGACCAAGATAGAACTTTTTGGCCTTAATTCTAAGCGGTATGTGTGGAGAAAACCAGGCACTGCTCATCACCTGTCCAATACAGTCTCAACAGTGAAGCATGGTGGTGGCAGCATCATGCTGTGGGGGTGTTTTTCAGCTGCAGGGACAGGACGACTGGTTGCAATCGAGGGAAAGATGAATGCGGCCAAGTACAGGGATATCCTGGACGAAAACCTTTTCCAGAGTGCTCTGGACCTCAGACTGGGCCGAAGGTTTACCTTCCAACAAGACAATGACCCTAAGCACACCGCTAAAATAACGAAGGAGTGGCTTCACAACAACTCCGTGGCTGTTCTTGAATGGCCCAGCCAGAGCCCTGACTTAAACCCAATTGAGCATCTCTGGAGAGACCTGAAAATGGCTGTCCACCAACGTTTACCATCCAACCTGACAGAACTGGAGAGGATCTGCAAGGAGGAATGGCAGGGGATACCCAAATCCAGATGTGAAAAACTTGTTGCATCTTTCCCAAAACGACTCATGGCTGTATTAGATCAAAAGGGTGCTTCTACTAAATACTGAGCAAAGGGTCTGAATACTTATGACCATGTGATATTTCAGTTTTTCTTTTTTAATAAATTTGCAAAAATTTCTACATTTCTGTTTTTTTCTGTCAAGATGGGGTGCTGAGTGTACATTACTGAGAAATAAAATGAACTTTTTTGATTTTTGGAAATTGGCTGCAATGAAACAAAGAGTGAAAAATTGAAAGGGGTCTGAATACTTTCCGTACCCACTGTATAACGACACCAAACGAACTCAGAGTGCGAAGCCAGGGCTGGCCTCCCGTTGCTGCAAGCGTTTTCCCGCAAAGGACTCCGGAACAAATCCACCGGTTTGAACTCAACTCGAGACGCCAAGGGGGTGTCTGGCCAGGACAACATCCTCGAGCCAATTGGCAGTGAGCCTTTGCTACGGGGAATTACGATAAAAGTAAGGCAAAAATAAATTACACTCTGTGACTCGTTGGTGTCCTCCAGTTCGCTCTCATCTAGTCAAGAAACCCCTAGGTTATTCAAACTAAATTTGCAACATAATTTCTGACCATTCGTTCCCTCATTCTCGTAGAATCCTCTCCTTCTACAATATAAACTGAAATTCCATTAAGCCTAGTGTACTGATCTTGGCTTATTACATATTCTATTCATTACCTCCCGGTTTGTTCATGTTGACTGTTACTCCTGTAATATTCCCACAGTTACTCCCACTGTTGTACTCCCTTTAGTTAGTCAATAAATTTCACCTTGATCAGTGATTTGTGTGTGTGTATTGTTAAGAATCCGGGGTCCCTGTACAGAGGATTTACCCTCAGATTTGAGATTGACTGATTGACTAAAATTTACGATTTCAGAATAGCTGAACCATTAATAACTAATGAATTACCACAAATTTGTGTAATTATCAAGCTATACTCAAGGACCTAAAGCTTTGGCGAACAAGCAAATCTTTAGGTGGTGCCCTGGTTTCCGAGGTATGAATTAATGTTCCCTAAATGTTAATTTCACAAGTTTATTAAAAATCATGTGTAGACCTGCTACAACGGGGAGCCTAATGTATTTGTAGGCTACCCCCTGAGAGGAGAATACTAGAAATTCCCTGTTACGGTGTCACCTCGACATGAAATAGGTGTCTTTCAGGTCGATGGCGGTGAACCAGTTGCTGGGCTGTACTGGCTCCAGCATTTTCTTGATCATCAGCATGTGGAAACGCCCTCTTGTCCATTATGCTGGTTCAGGTGGCGGAGATCCAGAATGGCTCAGAAGCCTCTCGTCTTTTTGGGGACCAAAAGTACATGGTCCAAGACCTCTGTGCATGTCATGTGCAGAGATGCCCTAAGACAGCCTGCTTCAGCAGAAGTTGCTGGATCTCGGCAGCAAGGAAGTCCACTTCCTCTTGAGAGGATAGACTGGCTTCCATTATGTCCAGGAAAACTGGTGGTATGCAGCAGAACTGAAGAGAGTAGCCTCGTCTCAGAATGCTGTCCACCCAGCTGGGTGGACAGCATGCAACGGCTTCGCCATTCTGCATGAAAATATGTACACGTGAACAACGCATCTCCGGCACTCTCCACCGCCTAATTTTCCATAAATGGAAGTTTAGCCCAAGGGGGGGCCGACGACGAACGGGCTATAGTGTCCCGGAACGCACCAGGGCCGGTTGCTCCCTGGTGTCTTC
Organism: Micropterus salmoides; assembly: GCF_014851395.1. Lineage (NCBI taxonomy): Eukaryota > Metazoa > Chordata > Actinopteri > Centrarchiformes > Centrarchidae > Micropterus > Micropterus salmoides. The sequence continues at coordinate 20,427,058 of NW_024044237.1, forward strand.
AAACGCACCACAGCTTGCTGCTCTGTGGTGTAGAATACTCCACGGTCTGTTGATCCGTGGTGTCCTTGAACACACCACAGCTCGCTGCTCCAATGACGGCTCAACGTGCAACAGTGTCACTTTGAGCGTGTCGTCAGTGGAGCAGTCAATATGAACACAGCTGCCGAGTGAAGCCGAGTCAGGACAGGGCATCCTCCATTTTCAGTGTGTACAAAGCAGCACATGAAACACAAATAAATGCATGCTGGACACATAATGGAGGGAGGAGGTCTGGTGGTGTGCATCAGCTTCTGTCCCTCTGTCACCCTTCTTATTTTATTTATTTAAAAAAAAATTAGGCTTAGACTTTTTCCAAGGGCTGCAATCGAAAAGGCCGACCGGGCCTTGAACGCACCACAGCCGGTATGACTGTGGTTGACACGTCACCCAGTGTTGACATCAGCCTCAAGCTCACAGCTTCCATGTGAAGCAGCGACAGGGTAGACAGCCTCGCCTGCTGCAACAGGCGCTACGAGCCGCTTGTGGAGGAAACAAAACCAACTGATGCAGCGAGAGATCTCTTTCGTCCCGCTATACCTAGAGAGACCTGACTTTGGCTGTCTCTCTCTGGCTATAACAGACTAGCCTAGCTGCGCTGTGACCGCTCGGCGAAAGAGATGTCGGCAGGGCGGCATGTCTGTTTATGTAACACACTTTCACCGCCGGTGAGCTAGCAACGCGCCTGTGCGAGTCCTCGTGGGGGCGCTGGGAATACAGAGTTACAGTAGACTGCTGCATTGCCCAGTTTCCACGGTAAGAACAGCTCGTTTCTCGGCTGTCACGTCGTGGAAGCGGACCATTATGACTCGGCGGTCAGGCTAGCGAAGTGGACGCCCGAGCCTCACCCACCCTGTCACTCGGTTCTGACCGGGAGAGCGGCGTGGGCCGTGGGGCGAACCCTTAGCTTAGTGTCAGTGAGAGCAGTGGCGCATTCAGCACGGCTAGCTCAATGGGATGGGGTTGGTGGTGGGGAATTAGCACTTCTAAGAATGTAATGTGTTTCTAATAAACAGTTTAACATTCACAAGCATCACCACAGTGTACACACAAGCAGCACATGTTAGAACATTGGCTTCGTGAACACAAGGCCGCAGGGCGAACCCTTAGCCTCACCCCTGGAGTTAACGTTAGCTCTTTGATGAGAGAAGTTAACTTAGCTCTTTGAGGAATGTAATAAATATTGATTACTCAAAAAACAGTTTCCACATTCTCAAAAGCCTTACCATAGTTTTACACAAGCAGCACATGTAAAACAATGGCGTCTTGAACACCAGACGGGGGATTGTATGCATGATTTAATCTCTCCCTGCTTCAACACAGCTAATTGAAGCAGCTTCAGGATTCAAAAGGAATTGAAGTTTAAATCAGCTGTTTTGGAGCAGTGAGATATTTAACACACACACACGGTTATTTAAACAGTTATCCACATAAAGATACTACTCCTCACCACAGCCACTGTTGGCATATCCTAATTTGCATGATTTAGATTCATATATATGATATTCATAGTGGTAGATATTTTGATGGAACATGCCAAGACCCATGCATTCAGATTTTTTTTAAATGTTTTGGATAATGCAAATCAGTCACTGCTGCCAACTCCTTTTCTAACTGTGTAATCTGTGTGTGTACTTTGAATAAAAGTAAGAGTATTATAACAGTAGGCTATTTTCTCCATTCATTTTTAAAAAGTGGATATTCTATCGATACAGGTATACATATTGTATTGCATGTGTGTTCATTTTTACGGATTGTACAGTTTGATAGTCCACATAGACCAACAGGGTTCTAGTAACGGTCCATAAGGAGAGTCTGAGCTCTTAATCATGCATCTGTGGGGATCAGTAAATCATTTACCAACAACCATTATTTTTAATCACAAATGTACATTATATTATTAAGATAAACACACTAAAATGAACACATTTTCCAAACGAACTATCCTGCGCACCACATGAATGTCATTACGACACCATTGGTCTCACACTGCTGCAACCTCCGCTACCTGTCTCCCGCTCATTTTGCCTCAGTGGTAGCTTCCGCTCTACCTTCCCTCAACACATTTTCCTCAATTAAGGTCAATAATGCCACACAATCTCTGTCCTCTACCCACCCGTGGCTAACTGATACCATCTGTGGGCTCCGTACTGATCTCAGAGCTGCTGAAAGAAAATGGCGAAAAACGAAAAAAGACCCCACCGACCTTAAGGGCTACCAATTCAATTCAGTTTTCAATTCAGTTTTATTTATATAGCGCCAAATCACAACAACAGTTATCTCACAGCGCTTTTCATAAAAGAGCAGGTCTAGACCATACTCTGTGATGATATTTACAGAAGCCCAACAGTTCCCACCAAGAGCAAGCACTAGGCGACAGAGGCAAGGAAAAACTTCCTTTTAAGAGGCAGAAACCTCGAGCAGAACCATGGCTCAGGGTGGGCGGCCATCTGCCTCGACCGGTTGGGGTGAAGGAGAGAGAGAGAGAGAGAGAGAGAGAGAGAGAAGAGAGAGAAAGAGAGAGAAAGAGAGGGATGTAAGGAGAGAGAGAGGGGAGGGAGGCAGCCTACACAATATACACACAGAGGTACAGACAGTGAAGGTAACGCTGCTACAGACCAAATGAAAAACGGCACAGACATCTACAATAGCGTCAATGGTAACCATCGCAATGCTAATGATCACAACAACAATAATAACAATAAGACTAGCAATAATAGTCGTTGCAGCAGAGGGTGTCGAGCAGGAACACAGGGGCAGCAGGTGACCCGCAACCACAGATCCAGACTCCACAGCTCCAGAGCCAGAAAACCTGCAGGAAGTGATAGGAGAGAGGAGAGAGACGAGAAAGCACAAGACTACCAGAAAGGGGAGAAGTTGTGTTAGTAACATGCAATAATGGGATGAGGTTGCATACAGAGGGAGAGAAAGTAGAGGAGAGAGGAGCTCAGTGCATCATGGGAAATCCCCCGGCAGTCTAGGCCTATAGCAGCATAACTAAGGGATGGTTCAGGACTCACCTGAGCCAGCCCTAACTATAAGCTTTATCAAAGAGGAAAGTCTTAAGCCTACTCTTAAATGTGGAGATGGTGTCTGCCTCCTGAACCCAAACTGGAACCTGGTTCCACAGGAGAGGAGCTTGATAGCTGAACGCTCTGGCTCCTAGTCTACTTTTGGAGACTCTAGGAACCACAAGTAACCCTGCATTCTGGGAGCGCAGTGCTCTGGTGGGGTAGTAAGGTACTATGAGCTCTTTAAGATAAGATGGTGCCTGACCATTAAGAGCTTTGTAGGTAAGAAGAATGATTTTAAATTCTATTCTGGATTTTACTGGAAGCCAATGCAAAGAAGCTAAAACAGGAGAAATGTGATCTCTTTTCCTGGTTCCTGTCAGAACACGTGCTGCAGCATTCTGGATCAGCTGAAGAGTCTTAATGGACTTTTTCGAGCAGCCTGATAATAAGGAATTGCAGTAATCCAGCCTAGAAGTAACAAATGCATGGACTAGTTTTTCTGCATCATTTTTAGACAGGATGTTCCTGATTTTCGCAATATTACGTAGGTGAAAAAAGGCGGTCCTTGAAATTTGCTTAATGTGAGACTTAAACGACATGTCCTGATCAAAGATAACTCCAAGATTCCTCACAGTGGTGCTGGAGGCCAAGGCGATGCCATCCAGGGAAACTATATCTTTAGATAATGCGTCACGGAGGTGCTTAGGCCCCAGAGCAATAACTTCAGTTTTATCTGAGTTTAACATGAGAAAATTACAGGTCATCCAGGTTTTAACATCCTGAAGGCACATTTGAAGTTTAGCTAACTGATGAGTTTCATCTGGCTTGATCGATAGATATAACTGAGTATCATCTGCATAACAATGAAAGCTTATGGAATGTTTCCTGATAATATTGCCTAAAGGAAGCATATATAAAGTGAAGAGGATTGGTCCAAGGACAGATCCTTGAGGAACTCCATGAGTAACTTTGGCGTGCATGGAGGACTCATCGTTAACATGTACAAACTGAAATCGATCTGATAAATAGGACTTAAACCAGCTTAGAGCGGTTCCTTTAATGCCAATGAAATATTCCAGTCTCTGCAATAGGATCTGATGGTCAATGGTATCAAATGCAGCACTAAGATCTAATAAAACCAGTACAGAGACAAGTCCTTTGTCTGATGCAATAAGGAGGTCATTAGTAATTTTCACCAGTGCTGTCTCTGTGCTATGATGAGCTCTAAATCCTGACTGAAAATCCTCAAATAAACTATTGCTCTGTAGAAAGTCACACAGCTGTTTAGCAACTGCTTTCTCCAGAACCTTAGAGAGAAATGGAAGGTTAGATATAGGTCTATAGTTTGCTAAAACATCCGGATCAAGTTTGGGCTTTTTCAGAAGAGGTTTAATTACAGCTACTTTAAAGTACTGTGGTACATAGCCTGTTGATAGAGATAGATTGATCATATCTAGTATAGAGGTGCTGACTAAGGGTAAAACATCTTTAAGCAGCCTAGTCGGGATGGGGTCTAAGAGGCAGGTTGATGGTTTAGATGAAGAAATTATTGAAGTTAGTTGGTAAAGATTGAGGGAAGCAAAACAGTCTAAACATGTATCTGGTTCTACAGCTGTTTCTAAGGTTCCTGAGTTAAGAGATAAGTCGGTGCCAATTGAGGGCAGGTCTTGGTGAATTTTGTCTCTAATAGCTAGAATTTTATCATTAAAGAAGCTCATGAAATCGTAACTACTGAGAGCTATGGGAATACTTGGCTCAATAGAGCTGTGACTCTCTGTCAGCCTGGCTACAGTGCTGAAAAAAACCTGGGGTTGTTCCTATTTTCCTCTATTAATGACGAGTAGTACGCTGATCTGGCATTACGGAGGGCCTTCCTATAAGTTTTAAGACTATCTTGCCAAATTAAACGCGAATTTTCCACTTTGGTGGAACGCCAATTCCTCTCAAGTTTCCGCGATATTTGCTTTAATTTGCGAGTTTCAGTATTATACCATGGAGCTAACCGTCTTTGTTTTATTATTTCTTTTTTAGAGGGGCTACAGAGTCGAGTGTCATTCGCAGCGAGCCTGCAGCACTATCAACAAGATGATCGATTTGGGAGGGACTGAAATTAGCATAGGAGTCCTCCGTTACTTTGTGACTAGATAATGTATTTAGAGCTGATGGAATCGCATCCTTAAATTTAGCTATAGCACTATCAGACAGACATCTTGTATAGAAATTTTTGCCCAATGGCGTGTAGTTCAGCAATACAAACTCAAAAGTTATCAAACAGTGGTCGGATAAAGAGGGATTCTGTGGAACACCACTAAGTGTTCAATTTCAATACCACACCAGAACAAGGTCGAGGGTGTGGTTAAAACAGTGAGTCGGTTCATGAACACTCTGAGAGAAGCCGATGGAATCTAACAAAGAGATAAACGCAGTACTAAAGCTGTCATTTTCAACATCCACATGAGTATTAAAATCCCCTACAATAATAACTTTGTCCGTTTTAAGGACTAAAGTTGACAAAAACTCAGAATAAATTCAGAATACGGGCCAGGTGCTCGGTACACTATAACAAAAATAATTGGTTGCAGTGTTTTCCAACTTGGGTGCGAAAGACTAAGAACAAGACTTTCAAATGAGTTATAGTTTGGTTTAGGTTTAGAGCTGATTAGTAGGCTAGAGTCGAAGATAGCTGCAACTCCACCTCCTCGGCCTGTGCCTCGAGGAATGTGAGTATTAATATGACTGGGAGGGGTGGATTCATTTAGGCTAACATATTCTCCATCACCCAGCCACGTTTCAGTAAGACCAAATAAATCAATATCATAATCTGATATTAGTTCATTTACTAGTACACCTTTAGAAGAGAGAGATCTGATGTTTAAGAGTCCACATTTAACTCTCCCATTCATTTGCACTATTGCTCTTGTGGTTTTAATTTTTATGAGGTTTTTATGCACAGCTCCTCTTCTGTTTACCTTTTTAAATAATTTCGATGGTCGGGGGGCAGACACCGTCACTATAGGATTTTCACTAAGTAACTCTAGGAGCAGAGAAGTGTGTTAAACTGCGACTCTGCCTCCTTTGTCTCAACTCTGGGTTGTCATGGATTTGGTCCACAAATAAACTTGGCCAGATTTCTAGAAATGAGAGCTGCTCCTTCCCAAGTGGGATGGATGCTGTCTCTCCGGATCAGACCAGGTCTTCCCCAGAAAGTCTGCCAATGATCAACAAAGCCCACATCGTTTGCTGGACACCACCTCGACAACCAGCGGCGGAATGACGACATGCGGCTATACATGTCATCACTGGTCAGATTTGGCAGGGGTCCATAGAAAACTACGGTGTCCGACATTGTCATTGTTTTTGCGTATGTACACACTGACTCAACATTAATCTTAGTGACCTCCGATTGGCGTAACCGGGAGTCATTACCGCCGACGTGAATAACAATCTGTATTTACGTTTATCCTTAGCCAGCAGTTTCAAATAAGACTCAATGTCGCCCGCTCTGGCCCCAGGGATGCACTTAACTATGGCCGCTGGCTTCGCTAAATTCACGTTTCTCAAAATGGAGCTGCCAATGATCAGAGTTGGTTTCTCAGCGGGTGTGTCGCTGAGTGGGGAAAATCTGTTAAAATCTGCCCCGTGGACTTTGAATGCTTACGACTATTCTTCCTTCGGACAGTCACCCAGCCCCCCCCCCCCTTTCCTGGCTGCTCAGGAGATGCCGGGGGACGGCTACCACAGGCTAACTCAGGCCGTTCCGCACCGACTACCGGGGACTGGCTAGCTACAGTAGCTAAAGACTGATCTACCAAGGTGCGGAGCCGGGCTTCTAAATCACTGAGCCTCGCCTCCATGTCTATAAATAAACTACACTTATTACACGTACCATTACCGCTAAAGGAGGCAGAGGAGTAACTGAACATCTGACACACCGAGCAGGAGAAAGTAGGAGAGAGAGAGGGAGAAGGAGAAGCCATCGCTAGCTGCTAAGCTAAAGTCGCTAACGGCTAAGCTAAAGTACTGTAGCGTCAGCTACCAAAACTTTTTGAACAACTATGAGATTGAACAGCAGTCACTAAAAGATGGAAAGAACTGTGAGTGCTTAGGCAAAATTACTGTAAAGAATAAGTGTTTAGCGGACAGTTGGCCGCTGTAATCAAACAAATGTAACTGTTATTTAGCGAGAGCAGCACAACACGGTACCAACACACAAGCACTGGAAACGGAAATGAGTCGACACGCTTACCGCAATACGTCAGCAATACGAATCCCCAAAAGATGTGCAGACGGTTATTCAATGTCCAATTGCTCCTATCCTCCTTCTCAACAAGCATCAGTGCTGCCAAAACTGCGTTCTATAATAGCAGAATTAGCAGTGCCACTGACTCAAGGAAATTATTTTCCACTTTTAAAGCACTACTAAATCCTCCTGCACCTCCACCAACCACAAACTTGTCTGCTGATACCTTTGCTGCCTTCTTCACAGGCAAAGTGGCGGCTATAACTAGCCAATTCTCTGAAACATTCAAACTCAACCATTGTATCAGTCCTACTGCATCTTTTCCTCTGCCCTCCCAGGTCAGTGGTTCTTCACTCTCCTCGTTTACTGTTCTCACAGAGAGCGAAGTATCAGAACTCTTGACCCGTAGCCGTCCAACTACATGCCCACTGGACCCCATTCCTACAAATCTCCCGACAATCACTCATGTGATAAATACTTCTCTGGCTTCAGGAACCTTCCCGACCACTTTCAAAAGGGCCCGGGTTACACCCTTGCTCAAAAAGCCCTCACTTGACCCAACTCAAGTTGAGAACTATTGACCAGTGTCTCTTCTACCATTTTTATCCAAAACTATTGAACGGGCAGTATTCAAACAGGTCTCAGAATTCCTCTCACGGAATGACCTCCTAGATCCATACCAGTCTGGTTTTAAGAGTGCCCACTCTACTGAAACGGCTCTTCTGTCTGTAACAGAAGCCCTGAGGTCAGTTGAAGCTGCAGCCCAATCCTCGGTTCTTATCCTGCTTGACCTATCAGCTGCCTTTGACACAGTCAACCACAGGATCTTGCTATCCGCTCTCTCAGCAATGGGCATCTTGAGTAAAGCACTCCTGTGGTTCGAATCCTACCTCTTACTTCCTTCCCTAGGTATTTACCCCATTAATGTGATATGTACTATGAGCACTTACTAATACTTACAGTGGGTACGGAAAGTATTCAGACCCCTTTAAATTTTTCACTCTTTGTTTCATTGCAGCCATTTTCCAAAAATCAAAAAAGTTCATTTTATTTCTCAGTAATGTACACTCAGCACCCCATCTTGACTGAAAAAAACAGAAATGTACAAATTTTTGCAAATTTATTAAAAAAGAAAAACTGTATATATATACTGATTGGACTTGATTAGGAAAGCCACACACCCTGTCTATATAAGACCTTACAGCTCACAGTGCATGTCAGAGCAAATGAGAATCATGAGGTCAAAGGAACTGCCTGAAGAGCTCAGAGACAGAATTGTGGCAAGGCACAGATCTGGCCAAGGTTACAAAAAAATTTCTGCTGCACTTAAGGTTCCTAAGAGCACAGTGGCCTCCATAATCCTCAAATGGAAGACATTTGGGACGACCAGAACCCTTCCTAGAGCTGGCCGTCCGGCCAAACTGAGCTATCGGGGGAGAAGAGCCTTGGTGACAGAGGTAAAGAAGAACCCAAAGGTCACTGTGGCTGAGCTCCAGAGATGCAGTCGGGAGATGGGAGAAAGTTGTAGTAAGTCAACCATCACTGCAGCAATCCACCAGTCGGGGCTTTATGGCAGAGTGGCCCGATGGAAGCCTCTCCTCAGTGCAAGACACATGAAAGCCCGCATGGAGTTTGCTAAAAAACACCGAAGGACTCGAAGATGGTGATAAATAAGATCCTCTGGTCTGATGAGACCAAGATAGAACTTTTTGGCCTTAATTCTAAGCGGTATGTGTGGAGAAAACCAGGCACTGCTCATCACCTGTCCAATACAGTCTCAACAGTGAAGCATGGTGGTGGCAGCATCATGCTGTGGGGGTGTTTTTCAGCTGCAGGGACAGGACGACTGGTTGCAATCGAGGGAAAGATGAATGCGGCCAAGTACAGGGATATCCTGGACGAAAACCTTTTCCAGAGTGCTCTGGACCTCAGACTGGGCCGAAGGTTTACCTTCCAACAAGACAATGACCCTAAGCACACCGCTAAAATAACGAAGGAGTGGCTTCACAACAACTCCGTGGCTGTTCTTGAATGGCCCAGCCAGAGCCCTGACTTAAACCCAATTGAGCATCTCTGGAGAGACCTGAAAATGGCTGTCCACCAACGTTTACCATCCAACCTGACAGAACTGGAGAGGATCTGCAAGGAGGAATGGCAGGGGATACCCAAATCCAGATGTGAAAAACTTGTTGCATCTTTCCCAAAACGACTCATGGCTGTATTAGATCAAAAGGGTGCTTCTACTAAATACTGAGCAAAGGGTCTGAATACTTATGACCATGTGATATTTCAGTTTTTCTTTTTTAATAAATTTGCAAAAATTTCTACATTTCTGTTTTTTTCTGTCAAGATGGGGTGCTGAGTGTACATTACTGAGAAATAAAATGAACTTTTTGATTTTTGGAAATTGGCTGCAATGAAACAAAGAGTGAAAAATTGAAAGGGGTCTGAATACTTTCCGTACCCACTGTATAACGACACCAAACGAACTCAGAGTGCGAAGCCAGGGCTGGCCTCCCGTTGCTGCAAGCGTTTTCCCGCAAAGGACTCCGGAACAAATCCACCGGTTTGAACTCAACTCGAGACGCCAAGGGGGTGTCTGGCCAGGACAACATCCTCGAGCCAATTGGCAGTGAGCCTTTGCTACGGGGAATTACGATAAAAGTAAGGCAAAAATAAATTACACTCTGTGACTCGTTGGTGTCCTCCAGTTCGCTCTCATCTAGTCAAGAAACCCCTAGGTTATTCAAACTAAATTTGCAACATAATTTCTGACCATTCGTTCCCTCATTCTCGTAGAATCCTCTCCTTCTACAATATAAACTGAAATTCCATTAAGCCTAGTGTACTGATCTTGGCTTATTACATATTCTATTCATTACCTCCCGGTTTGTTCATGTTGACTGTTACTCCTGTAATATTCCCACAGTTACTCCCACTGTTGTACTCCCTTTAGTTAGTCAATAAATTTCACCTTGATCAGTGATTTGTGTGTGTGTATTGTTAAGAATCCGGGGTCCCTGTACAGAGGATTTACCCTCAGATTTGAGATTGACTGATTGACTAAAATTTACGATTTCAGAATAGCTGAACCATTAATAACTAATGAATTACCACAAATTTGTGTAATTATCAAGCTATACTCAAGGACCTAAAGCTTTGGCGAACAAGCAAATCTTTAGGTGGTGCCCTGGTTTCCGAGGTATGAATTAATGTTCCCTAAATGTTAATTTCACAAGTTTATTAAAAATCATGTGTAGACCTGCTACAACGGGGAGCCTAATGTATTTGTAGGCTACCCCCTGAGAGGAGAATACTAGAAATTCCCTGTTACGGTGTCACCTCGACATGAAATAGGTGTCTTTCAGGTCGATGGCGGTGAACCAGTTGCTGGGCTGTACTGGCTCCAGCATTTTCTTGATCATCAGCATGTGGAAACGCCCTCTTGTCCATTATGCTGGTTCAGGTGGCGGAGATCCAGAATGGCTCAGAAGCCTCTCGTCTTTTTGGGGACCAAAAGTACATGGTCCAAGACCTCTGTGCATGTCATGTGCAGAGATGCCCTAAGACAGCCTGCTTCAGCAGAAGTTGCTGGATCTCGGCAGCAAGGAAGTCCACTTCCTCTTGAGAGGATAGACTGGCTTCCATTATGTCCAGGAAAACTGGTGGTATGCAGCAGAACTGAAGAGAGTAGCCTCGTCTCAGAATGCTGTCCACCCAGCTGGGTGGACAGCATGCAACGGCTTCGCCATTCTGCATGAAAATATGTACACGTGAACAACGCATCTCCGGCACTCTCCACCGCCTAATTTTCCATAAATGGAAGTTTAGCCCAAGGGGGGGCCGACGACGAACGGGCTATAGTGTCCCGGAACGCACCAGGGCCGGTTGCTCCTGGTGTCTTCAAACGCACCACAGCTTGCTGCTCTGTGGTGTAGAATACTCCACGGTCTGTTGATCCGTGGTGTCCTTGAACACACCACAGCTCGCTGCTCCAATGACGGCTCAACGTGCAACAGTGTCACTTTGAGCGTGTCGTCAGTGGAGCAGTCAATATGAACACAGCTGCCGAGTGAAGCCGAGTCAGGACAGGGCATCCTCCATTTTCAGTGTGTACACAGCAGCACATGAAACAAATAAATGCATGCTGGACACATAATGGAGGGAGGAGGTCTGGTGGTGTGCATCAGCTTCTGTCCCTCTGTCACCCTTCTTATTTTATTTATTTAAAAAAAATTAGGCTTAGACTTTTCCAAGGGCTGCAATCGAAAAGGCCGACCGGGCCTTGAACGCACCACAGCGGTATGACTGTGGTTGACACGTCACCCAGTGTTGACATCAGCCTCAAGCTCACAGCTTCCATGTGAAGCAGCGACAGGGTAGACAGCCTCGCCTGCTGCAACAGGCGCTACGAGCCGCTTGTGGAGGAAACAAACCAACTGATGCAGCGAGAGATCTCTTTCGTCCCGCTATACCTAGAGAGACCTGACTTTGGCTGTCTCTCTCTGGCTATAACAGACTAGCCTAGCTGCGCTGTGACCGCTCGGCGAAAGAGATGTCGGCAGGGCGGCATGTCTGTTTATGTAACACACTTTCACCGCCGGTGAGCTAGCAACGCGCCTGTGCGAGTCCTCGTGGGGGCGCTGGGAATACAGAGTTACAGTAGACTGCTGCATTGCCCAGTTTCCACGGTAAGAACAGCTCGTTTCGGCTGTCACGTCGTGGAAGCGGACCATTATGACTCGGCGGTCAGGCTAGCGAAGTGGACGCCCGAGCCTCACCCACCCTGTCACTCGGTTCTGACCGGGAGAGCGGCGTGGGCCGTGGGGCGAACCCTTAGCTTAGTGTCAGTGAGAGCAGTGGCGCATTCAGCACGGCTAGCTCAATGGGATGGGGTTGGTGGTGGGGAATAGCACTTCTAAGAATGTAATGTGTTTCTAATAAACAGTTTAACATTCACAAGCATCACCACAGTGTACACACAAGCAGCACATGTTAGAACATTGGCTTCGTGAACACAAGGCCGCAGGGCGAACCCTTAGCCTCACCCCTGGAGTTAACGTTAGCTCTTTGATGAGAGAAGTTAACTTAGCTCTTTGAGGAATGTAATAAATATTGATTACTCAAAAAACAGTTTCCACATTCTCAAAAGCCTTACCATAGTTTTACACAAGCAGCACATGTAAAACAATGGCGTCTTGAACACCAGACGGGGGATTGTATGCATGATTTAATCTCTCCCTGCTTCAACACAGCTAATTGAAGCAGCTTCAGGATTCAAAAGGAATTGAAGTTTAAATCAGCTGTTTTGGAGCAGTGAGATATTTAACACACACACACGGTTATTTAAACAGTTATCCACATAAAGATACTACTCCTCACCACAGCCACTGTTGGCAATCCTAATTGCATGATTTAGATTCATATATATGATATTCATAGTGGTAGATATTTTGATGGAACATGCCAAGACCCATGCATTCAGATTTTTTTTAAATGTTTTGGATAATGCAAATCAGTCACTGCTGCCAACTCCTTTTCTAACTGTGTAATCTGTGTGTGTACTTTGAATAAAAGTAAGAGTATTATAACAGTAGGCTATTTTCTCCATTCATTTTTAAAAAGTGGATATTCTATCGATACAGGTATACATATTGTATTGCATGTGTGTTCATTTTACGGATTGTACAGTTGATAGTCCACATAGACCAACAGGGTTCTAGTAACGGTCCATAAGGAGAGTCTGAGC